>NC_090755.1:39836037-40033896 GCF_036898095.1 Palaemon carinicauda | reverse complement strand
GCCATTTAACAAACTACCAATTAGCTACGATTGTGAAGATATGTTGATTTCAATTCTAGGTACAAAACACCTGAATTCGACAGGAATAAGTACAGAAGAATTGTCATGGATTTTTGTGTTTCTTTGTGGCCAAGTGGTAGTCAATGTCTATAAAAGCTTGCCGGACCAGGGTTCGATTCCCGGCCGTTCACAAGCTCTTGTCTTTGTGTGATTTCGCCTGGGGCTCTGATCCGAGGTCATTAAGAGAATCCAGACATTAATGTATCGAAAATATATATGGCTTATTTGAATATGAAAAACACGTCTAAATGTGCAAAATTTATCATTAATTGAATGCCAAGTAACAAACTACTAATTAGCTACGATGGTGAAGATAGGTTGATTTTAATTCTAAGTTCAAAACACCTGAATTCGACAGGTATAAGTAGAGACGAATTGTCAGTGATTTTTATCTTTCTTTGTGGCCAAGTGGTAGTCACTGTCTATACAAGGTGACGGACCAGGGTTCGATTCCCGGCCGGTCACAAACTCTTGTCTTTTTGTGATTTTGCCTGGGGCTCTGATCCCGAGATTGTTAAGAGAATCCAGACATTAATGTATCGAAATTATATATGGCTTATTTGAATATGAAAAACTTGTCTTTTTGTGCAATATTTATCATTAATCGAATGCCAAGTAACAAACTACCAATTAGCTACGATGGTGAAGATAGGTTGATTTCAATTCTAAGTACAAAACTCCTGAATTCAACAGGTATAAGAACAGAAGAATTGTCATTGATTTTTATATTTCTTCGAGGCCAAGTGGTAGTCACTGTCTATACAAGCTTGCCAGACCAGGGTTCGTTTTTCAGCATGTCACAAGTTCTTCTCTTTGCGTGATTTCGCCTGGGGCTCTGATCCCGAGGTCGTCAAGAGAATCCAAACATTAATGTATCTAAAATATATATGGCTTATTTGAATATGAAAAACACGTCTAAATGTGCAAAATTTATCATCAATCGAATGCCAAGTATCAAACAATCAATTAGCTATGATGGTGAAGATATGTTGATTTCAATTCTAAGTACAAAACCTCTGAACTCGACAGGTATAAGTACAGAAGAATTGTCATTGACTTTTATCTTTCTTCGTTGCTGGGTGGTAGTCACTGTCTATACAAGCTTGCAGGAACAGGGTTCGATTCCCGGCAGGTCACAAGTTCTTGTCTTTGTGTGATTTCGCCTGGGGCTTTGATCCTGAGGTCGTTAAGAGAATCCAGACATTAATGTATCGAAAATATATATGGCTTATTTGAAAAGGAAAAACATGACTAAATGTGCAAAATTTATCATTAATCGAATGCCAAGTAAGTAAATACCAATTAGCTACGATGGTGAAGATATGTTGATTTCAATTCTAAGTACAAAACACCTGAATTTGACAGGTATAAGTACAGAAGAATTGTCATTGGCTTCAATATTTTTTCGTGGTCAAGTGGTAGTCACTGTCTATACAAGCTTGCCGGACCAGGGTTCGATTCCCGGCCGGTCAAAAGCTCTTGTCTCCGTGTGATTTTGACTTGAGTTCTGATTCCAAGGTCGTTAAGAGAATCCAGATATTAATGTATAAAGAATATATATGGCTTATTTGAATATGAAAAACATGTCTAAATGTGCAAAATTTATCATTAATCGAATGCCAATTAACAAACTACCAATTAGCTACGATGGTGAAGATAGGTTGATTTCAATTCTAAGTACAAAACACCTTGATTCGACAGGTGTAATTACAGAAGAATTGTCATTGACTTTTATATTTCTTCTTGGCAAAGAGGTAGTCACTATCTATACAAGCTTGCCGGACAAGGGTTCGATTCCCGGTATGTCAAAAGCTCTTGTCTTTTTGTGATTTCGCCTGGGGCTCTGATCCCGAGGTCGTTAAGAGAATCCAGACATAAATGTATCGAAAATATATGTGGCTTATTTGAATATGAAAAACACATCTAAATGTGCAAATTTATCATTAATCGAATACCATTTAACAAAAAACCAATTAGCTACGATGGTGAAGATATGTTGATTTCAATTCTAAGTACAAAACACCTGAATTCGACATGAATAAGTACAAAAGAATTGTCATTGATTTTTGTGTTTCTTTGTGGCCAAGTGGTAGTCACTGTCTATACAAGCTTGCAGGACCAGGGTTGGATTCCTGGCCGGTCACAAGCTCTTGTCTTTGTGGGATTTCGCCTGGGGCTCTGATCCCGAAGTCATTAAGAGAATCCAGACACAAATATATCGAAAATATATATGGCTTATTTGAATATGAAAAACACGTCTAAATGTGCAAATTTATCATTAATCGAATGCCATTTAACAAACTACCAATTAGCTACGATGGTGAAGATATGTTGATTTCAATTCTAAGTACAAAACACCTGAATTCAACAGGAATAAAAACAAAAGAATTGTCATTGATTTTTGTGTTTCTTTGTGGCCAAGTGGTAGTCACTGTCTATACAAGCTTGCAGGACCAGGGTTCGATTCCTGGCCGGTCACAAGCTCTTGTCTTTGTGTGATTTTGCCTGGGGCTCTGATCCCGAGGTCGTTAAGAGAATCCAGACATTAATGTATCGAAAATATATATGGCTTATTTGAATATGAAAAGTACGTCTAAATGTGGAAAATTTATCATTAATCGAATGCCAAGTAACAAACTATCAATTAACTACGATAGTGAAGATAGGTTGATTTCAATTCTAAATACAAAACAAGGGAATTCGACAGGTATTAGTACAGAAGAATTGTAACTGACTTTTATCTTTCTTCGTGGCCACGTGGTAATCACTGTCTATACAAGATTGCCGGATCAGGGTTCGATTCCCGGCCTGTCAAAAGCTCTTGTCTCCGTGTGATTTCGCCTGGAGCTCTGATCCCGAGGTCTTTAAGAGATCCAGGCATTAATGTATCGAAAATATATATGGCTTATTCGAATATGAAAAACATGTCTAAATGTGTAAAATTAATCATTAATCGAATGCCATTTAACAAACTACCAATTAGCTACGATTGTGAAGATAGGTTGATTTTAATTCTAAGTACAAAACACCTGAATTCGACAGGTATAAGTAGAGACGAATTGTCAGTGATTTTTATCTTTCTTTGTGGCCAAGTGGTAGTCACTGTCTATACAAGCTGACGGACCAGGGTTCGATTCCCGGCCGGTCACAAACTCTTGTCTTTTTGTGATTTTGCCTGGGGCTCTGATCCCGAGATTGTTAAGAGAATCCAGACATTAATGTATCGAAATTATATATGGCTTATTTGAATATGAAAAACTTGTCTTTTTGTGCAATATTTATCATTAATCGAATGCCAAGTAAGAAACTACCAATTAGCTACGATGGTGAAGATAGGTTGATTTCAATTCTAAGTACAAAACTCCTGAATTCAACAGGTATAAGAACAGAAGAATTGTCATTGATTTTTATATTTCTTCGAGGCCAAGTGGTAGTCACTGTCTATACAAGCTTGCCGGACCAGGGTTCGTTTTTCAGCATGTCACAAGTTCTACTCTTTGCGTGATTTCGCCTGGGGCTCTGATCCCGAGGTCGTTAAGAGAATCCAAACATTAATGTATCTAAAATATATATGGCTTATTTGAATATGAAAAACACGTCTAAATGTGCAAAATATAACATTAATCGAATGCCAAGTATCAAACTATCAACTAGCTACAATGGTGAAGATATGTTGATTTCAATTCTAAGTACAAAACATCTGAATTTGACATGTATAAGTACAAAAGAATTGTCATTGACTTCTATCTTTCTTCGTTGCCAAGTGGTAGTCACTGTCTATACAAGCTTGCAGGACCAGGGTTCGAATCCCGGCTGGTCACAAGCTCTTGTCTTTGTGTGATTTTGCCTGGGGCTTTAATCCCGAGGTCTTTAAGAGAATCCAGACATTAATGTATCGAAAATATATATGGCTTAATTGAATATGAAAAACACGTCTAAATGTGCAAAATTTATCATTAATCGAATGCCTTTCAACAAACTACTAATTAGCTGTGATGGTGAAGATATGTTGATTTCAATTCTAAGTAAAAAAACACCTGAATTCGACAGGTATAAGTACTGAAGAATTGTCATTGATTTTTGTGCTTCTTTGTAGCCAAGTGGTAGTCACTGTCTATACAAGCTTGCCGGACCAGGGTTCGATTCCCGGCCGGTCACAAGCTCTTGTGTTTGTGTGATTTTGACTGGGGCTCTGATCCCTAGGTCGTTAAGAGAATCCAGACATTAATGTATCGAAAATATATATGGCTTAATTGAATATGAAAAACACGTCTAAATGTGCAAAATTTATCATTAATCGAATGCCTTTCAACAAACTACTAATTAGCTAAGATGGTGAAGATATGTTGATTTCAATTCTAAGTAAAAAACACCTGAATTCGACAGGTATAAGTAGAGAAGAATTGTCATTGATTTTTGTGTTTCTTTTGTAGCCAAGTGGTAGTCACTGTCTATACAAGCTTGCCGGACCAGGGTTCGATTCCCGGCCGGTCACAAGCTCTTGTGTTTGTGTGATTTTGCCTGGGGCTCTGATCCCGAGATCGTTAAGAGAATCCAGACATTAATGTATCGTAAATATATATGGCTTAATTGAATATGAAAAACACGACTAAATTTGCAAAATTTATCATTAATCGAGTGCCAAGTAACAAACTACCAATTAGCTAAGATGGTGAAGATAGGTTGATTTTAATTCTAAGTACAAAACACCGGAATTCGACAGGTATAAGTACAGAAGAATTGTCATTGATTTTTATCTTTCTTCGTGGCCAAGTGGTAGTCACTGTCTATACAAGCTGCCGGACCAGGATTCGATTCCCGGATGTTCACAAGCTCTTGTGTTTGTGTGATTTCGCCTGGGGCTCTGATCCCGAGGTCATTAAGAGAATCCAGACATTAATGTATCGAAAATATATATGGCTTATTTGAATATGAAAAACACATCTAAATGTGCAAAATTTATCATTAATCGAATGCCAAGTAACAAACTACCAATTAGCTACGATGGTGAAGATAGGTTGATTCCAATTCTAAGTAAAAAAAACTCCTGAATTCGACAGGTATAAGTACAGAAGAATTGTCATTGATTTTTACGTTTCTTCGTGGCCAAGTGGTAGTTACTGTCTATACAAGCTTGCCGGACCAGGGTTCGATTCTCGACATGTCAGAAGCTCTTGTCTTTGCGTGATTTGGCCGCGGGCTCTGATCCCGAGGTCGTTAAGAGAATCCAGACATTAATGTATCCAAAATATTTATGGCTTATTTGAATATGAAAAACACGTCTAAATGTGCAAAATTTATCATTAATCAAATGCCAAGTATCAAACTATCAATTAGCTATGATGGTGAAGATATGTTGATTTCAATTCTAAGTACAAAACATCTGAACTCGACAGGTATAAGTACAGAAGAATTCTCATTGACTTTTATCTTTCTTCGTTGCTGAGTGGTAGTCACTGTCTATACAAGCTTGCAGGACCAGGGTTCGATTCCCGGCTGGTCACAAGTTCTTGTCTTTGTGTGATTTCGCCTGGGGCTCTGATCCCGAAGTCATCAAGAGAATCCAGACATTAAGGTATCGAAAATATATATGGCTTATTTGAAAAAAAAAAACATGACTAAATGTGCAAAATTTATCATTAATCGAATGCCAAGTAACAAAATACCAATTAGCTACGATGGTGAAGATATGTTGATTTCAATTCTAAGTACAAAACACCTGAATTTGACAGGTATAAGTACAGAAGACTTGTCATTGGCTTTAATATTTTTTCGTGGCCAAGAGGTAGTCACTTTCTCTACAAGCTTGCCGGACCAGGGTTCGATTCCCGGCCGGTCAAAAGCTCTTGTCTTCGTTTGATTTCGACTGGAGCTCTGATTCCAAGGTCGTTAAGAGAATCCAGACATTAATGTATAAAGAATATATATGGCTTATTGGAATATGAAAAACATGTCTAAATGTGCAAAATTTATCATTAATCGAATGCCAAGTAACAAACTACCAATTAGCTACGATGGTGAAGATAGGTTGATTTCAATTCTAAGTACAAAACACCTGGATTCGACTGGTGTAAGTACAGAAGAATTGTCATTGACTTTTATATTTCTTCTTGGCAAAGAGGTAGTCACTATCTATACAAGCTTGCCGGACCAGGGTTCGATTCCCGGTATGTCAAAAGCTCTTGTCTTTGTGTGATTTCGCCTGGGGCTCTGATCCCGAGGTCGTTAAGAGAATCCAGACATAAATGTATCGAAAATATATGTGGCTTTTTTGAATATGAAAAACACATCTAAATGTGCAAAATTTATCATTAATCGAATGCCAAGTATCAAACTATCAATTAGCTATGATTGTGAAGATATGTTGATTTCAAATCTAAGAACAAAACACCTGAATTCGACAGGTATAAGTACAGAAGAATTGTCATTGATTTTTATCTTTCTTCGTGGCCAAGTGGTAGTCTCTGTCTATACAAGCTGCCGGACCATGGTTGGATTCCCGGCCGGTCACAAGCTCTTGTCTTTGTGTGATTTCGCCTGGGGCTCTGATCCCGAAGTCATCAAGAGAATCCAGACATTCAGGTATCGAAAATATATATGGCTTATTTGAATATGAAAAACACGTCTAAATGTGCAAATTTATCATTAATCAAATGCCAAGTAACAAAATACCAATTAGCTACAATGGTGAAGATATGTTGATTTCAATTCTAAGTACAAAACACCTGAATTTGACAGGTATAAGTACAGAAGACTTGTCATTGACTTTTATATTTCTTCTTAGTAAAGAGGTAGTCACTATCTATACAAGCTTGCCGGACCAGGGTTCGATTCCCAGTATGTCAAAAGCTCTTGTCTTTGTGTGATTTCACCTGGGGCTCTGATCCCGAGGTCGTTAAGAGAATCCAGACATAAATGTATCGAAAATATATGTGGCTTATTTGAATATGAAAAACACATCTAAATGTGCAAAATTTATCATTAATCGAATGCCAAGTATCAAACTATCAATTAGCTATGATTGTGAAGATATGTTGATTTCAATTCTAAGAACAAAACACCTGAATTCGACAGGTATAAGTACAGAAGAATTGTCATTGATTTTTATCTTTCTTCGTGGGCAAGTGGTAGTCTCTGTCTATACAAGCTGCCGGACCATGGTTGGATTCCCGGCCGGTCACAAGCTCTTGTCTTTGTGTGATTTCGCCTGGGGCTCTGATCCAGAAGTCATCAAGAGAATCCAGACATTCAGGTATCGGAAATATATATGGCTTATTTGAATATGAAAAACACGTCTAAATGTGCAAATTTATCATTAATCGAAGGCCATTTAACAAACTTCCAATTAGCTACGATGGTGAAGATATGTTGATTTCAATTCTAAGTACAAAACACCTGAATTTGAGAGGTATAAGTACAGAAGAATTGTCATTGGCTTTAATATTTTTTCGTGGCCAAGTGGTAGTCACTGTCTATACAAGCTTGCCGGACCAGGGTTCGATTCCCGGCCGGTCAAAAGATCTTTCTCCGTGTGATTTCGACTGGAGCTCTGATTCCAAGGTCGTTAAGAGAATCCAGACATTAATGTATAAAGAATATATATGGCTTATTTAAATATGAAAAACATGTCTAAATGTGCAAAATTTATCATTAATCGAATGCCAAGTAACAAACTACCAATTAGCTACGATGGAAGATAGATTGATTTCAATTCTAAGTACAAAACACCTGGATTCGACAGGTGTAAGTACAGAAGAATTGTCATTGACTTTTATATTTCTTCTTGGCAAAGAGGTAGTCACTATCTATACAAGCTTGCCGGACCAGGGTTCGATTCCCGGTATGTCAAAAGCTCTTGTCTTTGTGTGATTTCGCCTGGGGCTCTGATCCCGAGGTCGTTAAGAGAATCCAGACATAAATGTATCGAAAATATATGTGGCTTATTTGAATATGAAAAACACGTCTAAATGTGTAAAATTTATCATTATTTGAATGCCATTTAACAAACTACCAATTAGCTACGATGGTGAAGATATGTTGATTTCAATTCTAAGAACAAAACACCTGAATTCGACAGGTATAAGTACAGAAGAATTGTCATTGATTTTTATCTTTCTTCGTGGCCAAGTGGTAGTCTCTGTCTATACAAGCTGCCGGACCATGGTTCGATTCCCGGCCGGTCAAAAGCTCTTGTCTTTGTGTGATTTCTCCTGGGGCTCTGATCCCGAAGTCATCAAGAGAATCCAGACATTAAGGTATCGAAAATATATGTGGCTTATTTGAATATGAAAAACACGTCTAAATGTGCAAATTCATCATTAATCGAAGGCCATTTAACAAACTACCAATTAGCTACGATGGTGAAGATATGTTGATTTCAATTCTAAGTACAAAACCCCTGAATTCGACAAGAATAAGTACAGAAGAATTGTCATTGATTTTTGTGTTTCTTTGTGGCCAAGTGGTAGGCACTGTCTATACAAGCTTGCCGGATATGGGTTCGATTCCTGGCCGTTCTCAAGCTCATGTCTTTGTGTGATTTCGCCTGGGGCTCTGATCCCGAGGTCATTAAGAGAATCCAGACATTGATGTATCGAAAATATATATGGCTTATTTGAATATGAAAAAAACATCTAAATGTGCAAAATTTATCATTAATCGAATGCCAAGTAACAAACTACTAATTAGCTACGATGGTGAAGATAGGTTGATTTTAATTTTAAGTACAAAACACATGAATTCGACATGTATAAGTACAAAAGAATTGTCATTGATTTTTATCTTTCTTCGTGGCCAAGTGGTAGTCAGTGTCTATACAAGCTGCCGGACCAGGGTTCAATTCCCGGCCGGTCACAAGCTCTTGTCTTTTTGTGATTTTGCCTGGGGCTCTGATCCCGAGATCGTTAAGAGAATCCAGACATTAATGTATCGAAATTGTATATGGCTTATTTGAATATGAAAAACTTGTCTAAATGTGCAAAATTTATAATGAATAGAATGCCAAGTAACAAACTATCAATTAGCTACGATGATGAAGATATGTTGATTTCAATTCAAAGTACAAAACACCTGAATTCGACCGGTATTAGTACAGAAGAATTGTAACTGACTTTTATCTTTCTTTGTGGACAAGTGGTATTTACTGTCTATACAAGATTGCCGGACCAGGGTTCGATTCCCGGCCGGTCACAAGCTCTTGTCCTTGTGTGATTTCGCCTGGGGCTCTGATCCCGAAGTCGTTAAGAGAATCCAGACATTAATGTATCAAAAATATATATGGCTTATTTGAATATAAAAATACACGTCTAAATGTGCAAATTTATCATTAATCGAATGTCATTTAACAAACTACCAATTAGCTACGATGGTGAAGATATGTTGATTTCAATTCTAAGTACAAAACACCTGAATTCGACAGGTATAAGTACAAAAGAATTCTCTTTGTTTTTTGTGTTTCTTTGTGGCCAAGTGCTAGTCACTGTCTATACAAGCTTGCAGGACCAGGGTTTGATTCCCGGCCGGTCATAAGCTATTGTCTTTGTGTGATTTTGCCTGGGGCTCTGATCCCGAGGTCGTTAAGAGAATCCAGACATCAATGTATCGAAAATATATATGGCTTATTAGAATATGAAAAACACGTCTAAATGTGCAAAATATATCATTAATCGAATGCCTTTCAACAAACTACTAATTAGCTACGATGGTGAGGATATGTTGATTTCAATTCTAATTAAAAAACACCTGAATTCGAAAGGTATAAGTAGAGAAGAATTGTCATTGATTTTTGTGTTTCTTTTGTAGCCAAGTGGTAGTCACTGTCTATACAAGCTTGCCGGACCAGGGTTCGATTCCCGGCCGGTCACAAGCTCTTGTGTTTGTGTGATTTTGCCTGGGGCTCTGATCCCGAGGTCGTTAAGAGAATCCAGACATTAATGTATCGAAAATATATATGGCTTAATTGAATATGAAAAACACGTCTAAATTTGCAAAATTTATCATTAATCGAGTGCCAAGTAACAAACTACTAATTAGCTAAGATGGTGAAGATAGGTTGATTTTAATTCTAAGTACAAAACTCCGGAATTCGACAGGTATAAGTACAGAAGAATTGTCATTGATTTTTATCTTTCTTCGTGGCCAAGTGGTAGTCACTGTCTATACAAGCTGCCGGACCAGGTTTCGATTCCCGGATGTTCACAAGCTCTTGTGTTTGTGTGATTTCGCCTGGGGCTCTGATCCCGAGGTCATTAAGAGAATCCAGACATTAATGTATCGAAAATATATATGGCTTATTTGAATATGAAAAACACATCTAAATGTGCAAAATTTATCATTAATCGAATGCCAAGTAACAAACTACCAATTAGCTACGATGGTGAAGATAGGTTGATTTCAATTCTAAGTAAAAAAAACTCCTGAATTCGACAGGTATAAGTACAGAAGAATTGTCATTGATTTTTATGTTTCTTCGTGGCCAAGTGGTAGTTACTGTCTATACAAGCTTGCCAGAACAGGGTTCGATTCTCGACATGTCAGAAGCTCTTGTCTTTGCGTGATTTGGCCGCGGGCTCTGATCCCGAGGTCGTTAAGAGAATCCAGACATTAATGTATCCAAAATATTTATGGCTTATTTGAATATGAAAAACACGTCTAAATGTGCAAAATTTATCATTAATCAAATGCCAAGTATCAAACTATCAATTAGCTATGATGGTGAAGATATGTTGATTTCAATTCTAAGTACAAAACATCTGAACTCGACAGGTATAAGTACAGAAGAATTCTCATTGACTTTTATCTTTCTTCGTTGCTGAGTGGTAGTCACTGTCTATACAAGCTTGCAGGACCAGGGTTCGATTCCCGGCTGGTCACAAGTTCTTGTCTTTGTGTGATTTCGCCTGGGGCTCTGATCCCGAAGTCATCAAGAGAATCCAGACATTAAGGTATCGAAAATATATATGGCTTATTTGAAAAAAAAAAACATGACTAAATGTGCAAAATTTATCATTAATCGAATGCCAAGTAACAAAATACCAATTAGCTACGATGGTGAAGATATGTTGATTTCAATTCTAAGTACAAAACACCTGAATTTGACAGGTATAAGTACAGAAGACTTGTCATTGGCTTTAATATTTTTTCGTGGCCAAGAGGTAGTCACTTTCTCTACAAGCTTGCCGGACCAGGGTTCGATTCCCGGCCGTTCAAAACTTCTTGTCTTCGTTTGATTTCGACTGGAGCTCTGATTCCAAGGTCGTTAAGAGAATCCAGACATTAATGTATAAAGAATATATATGGCTTATTTGAATATGAAAAACATGTCTAAATGTGCAAAATTTATCATTAATCGAATGCCAAGTAACAAACTACCAATTAGCTACGATGGTGAAGATAGGTTGATTTCAATTCTAAGTACAAAACACCTGGATTCGACAGGTGTAAGTACAGAAGAATTGTCATTGACTTTTATATTTCTTCTTGGCAAAGAGGTAGTCACTATCTATACAAGCTTGCCGGACCAGGGTTCGATTCCCGGTATGTCAAAAGCTCTTGTCTTTGTGTGATTTCGCCTGGGGCTCTGATCCCGAGGTCGTTAAGAGAATCCAGACATAAATGTATCGAAAATATATGTGGCTTTTTTGAATATGAAAAACACATCTAAATGTGCAAAATTTATCATTAATCGAATGCCAAGTATCAAACTATCAATTAGCTATGATTGTGAAGATATGTTGATTTCAAATCTAAGAACAAAACACCTGAATTCGACAGGTATAAGTACAGAAGAATTGTCATTGATTTTTATCTTTCTTCGTGGCCAAGTGGTAGTCTCTGTCTATACAAGCTGCCGGACCATGGTTGGATTCCCGGCCGGTCACAAGCTCTTGTCTTTGTGTGATTTCGCCTGGGGCTCTGATCCCGAAGTCATCAAGAGATTCCAGACATTCAGGTATCGAAAATATATATGGCTTATTTGAATATGAAAAACACGTCTAAATGTGCAAATTTATCATTAATCGAATGCCAAGTAACAAAATACCAATTAGCTACGAGGGTGAAGATATGTTGATTTCAATTCTAAGTACAAAACACCTGAATTTGACAGGTATAAGTACAGAAGACTTGTCATTGGCTTTAATATTTTTTCGTGGCCAAGTGGTAGTCACTTTCTCTACAAGCTTGCCGGACCAGGGTTCGATTCCCGGCCGGTCAAAAGCTCTTGTCTTCGGTTGATTTAGACTGGAGCTCTGATTCCAAGGTCGTTAAGAGAATCCAGACATTAATGTATAAAGAATATATATAGCTTATTTGAATATGAAAAACATGTCTAAATATGCAAAATTTATCATTAATCGAATGCCAAGTAACAAACTACCAATTAGCTACGATGGTGAAGATAGGTTGATTTCAATTCTAAGTACAAAACACCTGGATTCGACAGGTGTAAGTACAGAAGAATTGTCATTGACTTTTATATTTCTTCTTGGCAAAGAGGTAGTCACTATCTATACAAGCTTGCCGGACCAGGGTTCGATTCCCAGTATGTCAAAAGCTCTTGTCTTTGTGTGATTTCGCCTGGGGCTCTGATCCCGAGGTCGTTAAGAGAATCCAGACATAAATGTATCGAAAATATATGTGGCTTATTTGAATATGAAAAACACATCTAAATGTGCAAAATTTATCATTAATCGAATGCCAAGTATCAAACTATCAATTAGCTATGATTGTGAAGATATGTTGATTTCAATTCTAAGAACAAAACACCTGAATTCGACAGGTATAAGTACAGAAGAATTGTCATTGATTTTTATCTTTCTTCGTGGGCAAGTGGTAGTCTCTGTCTATACAAGCTGCCGGACCAGGGTTGGATTCCCGGCCGGTCACAAGCTCTTGTCTTTGTGTGATTTCGCCTGGGGCTCTGATCCAGAAGTCATCAAGAGAATCCAGACATTCAGGTATCGAAAATATATATGGCTTATTTGAATATGAAAAACACGTCTAAATGTGCAAATTTATCATTAATCGAAGGCCATTTAACAAACTTCCAATTAGCTACGATGGTGAAGATATGTTGATTTCAATTCTAAGTACAAAACACCTGAATTTGAGAGGTATAAGTACAGAAGAATTGTCATTGGCTTTAATATTTTTTCGTGGCCAAGTGGTAGTCACTGTCTATACAAGCTTGCCGGACCAGGGTTCGATTCCCGGCCGGTCAAAAGATCTTTCTTCGTGTGATTTCGACTGGAGCTCTGATTCCAAGGTCGTTAAGAGAATCCAGACATTAATGTATAAAGAATATAAATGGCTTATTTAAATATGAAAAACATGTCTAAATGTGCAAAATTTATCATTAATCGAATGCCAAGTAACAAACTACCAATTAGCTACGATGGTGAAGATAGATTGATTTCAATTCTAAGTACAAAACACCTGGATTCGACAGGTGTAAGTACAGAAGAATTGTCATTGACTTTTATATTTCTTCTTGGCAAAGAGGTAGTCACTATCTATACAAGCTTGCCGGACCAGGGTTCGATTCCCGGTATGTCAAAAGCTCTTGTCTTTGTGTGATTTCGCCTGGGGCTCTGATCCCGAGGTCGTTAAGAGAATCCAGACATAAATGTATCGAAAATATATGTGGCTTATTTGAATATGAAAAACACGTCTAAATGTGTAAAATTTATCATTATTCGAATGCCATTTAACAAACTACCAATTAGCTACGATGGTGAAGATATGTTGATTTCAATTCTAAGAACAAAACACCTGAATTCGACAGGTATAAGTACAGAAGAATTGTCATTGATTTTTATCTTTCTTCGTGGCCAAGTGGTAGTCTCTGTCTATACAAGCTGCCGGACCATGGTTCGATTCCCGGCCGGTCAAAAGCTCTTGTCTTTGTGTGATTTCTCCTGGGGCTCTGATCCCGAAGTCATCAAGAGAATCCAGACATTAAGGTATCGAAAATATATGTGGCTTATTTGAATATGAAAAACACGTCTAAATGTGCAAATTCATCATTAATCAAAGGCCATTTAACAAACTACCAATTAGCTACGATGGTGAAGATATGTTGATTTCAATTCTAAGTACAAAACACCTGAATTCGACAAGAATAAGTACAGAAGAATTGTCATTGATTTTTGTGTTTCTTTGTGGCCAAGTGGTAGGCACTGTCTATACAAGCTTGCCGGATAAGGGTTCGATTCCTGGCCGTTCTCAAGCTCATGTCTTTGTGTGATTTCGCCTGGGGCTCTGATCCCGAGGTCATTAAGAGAATCCAGACATTGATGTATCGAAAATATATATGGCTTATTTGAATATGAAAAAAACATCTAAATGTGCAAATTTTATCATTAATCGAATGCCAAGTAACAAACTACTAATTAGCTACGATGGTGAAGATAGGTTGATTTTAATTTTAAGTACAAAACACATGAATTCGACATGTATAAGTACAGAAGAATTGTCATTGATTTTTATCTTTCTTCGTGGCCAAGTGGTATTTACTGTCTATACAAGATTGCCGGACCAGGGTTCGATTTCCGTCCGGTCAAAAGCTCTTGTCTCTGTGTGATTTCGCCTGTAGCTCTGATCCCCAGGTTGTTAAGAGAATTCAAACATTAGGGTATCGAAAATATATATTACTTAATTGAATATGAAAAACACGTCTAAATGTGCAAAATTTATCATTAATCGAATGCCATTTAACAAACTACCAATTTGCTACGATGGTGAAGATATGTTGATTTCAATTCTATGTACAAAACACCTGAATTCGACAGGAATAAGTAGAGAAGAATTGTCATTGATTTTTGTGTTTCTTTGTGGCCAAGTGGTAGTCACTGTCTATACAAGCTTGCCGGACCAGAGTTCGATTCCCGGCCGTTCACAAGCTCTTGACTTTGTGTGATTTCGCCTGGGGCTCTGATCCCAAGGTCATTAAGAGAATCCAGACATTAATGTATTGAAAATATATATGGCTTATTTGAATATGAAAAACACGTCTAAATGTGCAAAATTTATCATTAATCGAATGCCGAGTATCAAACTATCAACTATACTCTATTTTTTATAGCGGTGCATATTTGTACTTGACTTACCAGGGTCCCCTTTTAGCTCGGAAAGGTTCCAGATACCTGATTGGTCGGAGGTATTTTTGTCCGAACACCTTCATTGTTCTCGAATGATTACCAAGTAATGAGAAACGAAACTTATTTATTAACCTATATTTATCCATCATATATATGTTTTGTCAATAAACAATGTGAAAGAATGAATATATTATAAAGAATCGTCTTGGTAAGTCTAAATTTAATAACACAATCCGCCGAAGTCAACGACAGCAGCTTGTTTTTGGATGCACGCTTTGTAATTTTGTAATTTTTCACATATTTTAACACAAATTGGGATAGATAACACTCAGCATAAGTTAAACATGTTATTATAAACTTTCTTTGAATACCAGAACTTACCAAAAACATGGAATTAATAAAACCCGATATTTGTGAAAACTTATGGGGAGGTGGAAGAACAGCCTGTAGCGGCCTGGCGGAAAAACGATCCCTTCTGACTCGTAGACGCAGTTTGTTTTTTTCTTTCGTAATATAGTTCGGCCTATTCCTCTCAGTTTAAATAGTCTTACATTGTTTCTCTTCGTAATATTTTGCTTAGTATTTTCCCACATTCCTGTTCCTCACCTAATATCTATCTATTTTCCTCGATATCCCTTCTTTCATATATGGGATATCCGCACTACGATTCCTTATTTCTTATCCTCTGTCGAAAGTGATGGCTTGAAGGGAAGCGCGTGCTAGTCTCATTAAAATAGTGTGGAGGCGGGAATAAAAAAATACTATGCTTAATATCAGGTTTACAGAATAGGTTATACTTGCTACACAGCATAACATTTATGTTGTTATTATTATTTACATACTTACTAACGTAAGGTGCAAAACATAAGGAATCGTAGTGCGGATATCACATAGGCCTATATGAAAGAAGGGATACCGGGGAAAATAGATAGATATTAGGTGAGGAACAGGAATGTGGGAAAATACTAAGCAAAATAATACGAAGAGAAACAATGTAAGACTATTTAAACTGAAAGGAATAGGCCGAACTATATTACGAAAGAAAAAACAAACTGCGTCTACGAGTCAGAAGGGATCGTTTTCCCGCCAGACCGCTACAGGCTGTTCTTTCACCTCCCCATAAGTTTTCACAAATATCGGGTTTTATCAATTCCATGTTTTTGGTAAGTTCTGGTATTCAAAGAAAGTTTATAATAACATGTTTAACTTATGCTGAGTGTAATCTATCCCAATTTGTGTTAAAATATGTGAAAAATTACAAAATTACAAAGCGTGCATCCGAAAACAAGCTGCTGTCGTTGACTTCGGCGGATTGTGTTATTAAATCTAGACTTACCAAGACGATTTTTTATAATATATGTATTCTTTCACATTGTTTATTGACAAAACATATATATGATGGATAAATATAGGTTAATAAATAAGTTTTGATTCACATTACTTGGTAATCATTCGAGAACAATGAAGGTGTTCGGACAAAGATACTTCAGACCAATCAGGTATCAGGATCCTTCCCGAGCTAAAAGGGCACCCTTGTGAGTCAAGTGCAAATATGCACCGCTATAAAAAATAGACTATAGCTATGATGGCGAAGATAGGTTGATTTTAATTCTAAGTACAAAAAACCTGAATTCGACAGGTATAAGTAGAGAAGAATTGTCATTGATTTTTATCTTTCTTCGTGGCCAAGTGGTAGTCACTGTCTATACAAGCTGCCGGAACACGGTTCGATTCCCGGCCGGTCACAAGCACTTGTCTTTGTGTGATTTCGCCAGGGGCTCTGATCACGAGATCGTTAAGAGAATCTAGACATTAATGTATCGAAATTATATATGGCTTATTTGAATATGTAAAAACTTGTCTATATGTGCAAAAATTATCATTAATCGAATGCCAAGTAACAAACTACCAATTAGCTACGATGGTGAAGATAGGTTGATTTCAATTCAAAGTACAAAACTCCTGTATTCGACAGGTATAAGTACAGAAGAATTGTCATTGATTTTTATGTTTCTTCGTGGCCAAGTGGTAGTCACTGTCTATACAAGCTTGCCGGACCAGGGTTTGTTTTTCGGCATGTCACAAGCTCTTGTCTTTGCGTGATTTCGCCTGGGGCTCTGATCCCGAGGTCGTTAAGAGAATCCAAACATTAATGTATCTAAAATATATATGGCTTATTTGAATATGAAAAACACGTCTAAATGTGCAAAATTTTCATTAATCGAATGCCGAGTATCAAACTATCAACTAGCTACGATGGTGAAGATATGTTGATTTTAATTCTAAGTACAAAGCATCTGAATTTGACAGGTAAAAGTACAGAAGAATTGTCATTGACTTTAATATTTTTTCGTGGCCAAGTGGTAGTCACTGTCTCTACAAGCTTGCCGAACCAGGGTTCGATTCCCGGCCGGTCACAAGCTCTTGTGATTGTGTGATTTCACCTGGGTCTCTGATCCGAAGGTCTTTAAGAGAATCCAGACATTAATGTATCGAAAATATATATGGCTTATTTGAATATGAAAATTACGTCTAAATGTGCAAAATTTATCATTAATCGAATGCCAAGTAACAAACTATCAATTAGCTACGATGGTGAAGATAGGTTGATTTCAAATCTAAATACAAAACACCTGAATTTGACCGGTATAAGTACAAAAGAATTGTCATTGACTTTTATCTTTCTTCATTGCCAAGTGGTACTCACTGTCTATACAAGCTTGCAGGACCAGGGTTCGATTCCCGGCCGGTGACAAGCTCTTGTCTTTGTATGATTTCGCCAGGAGCTCTGATCCCGAGGTCGTTAAGAGAATCCAGACATTAATGTATCCAAAATATATATGGCTTATTTGAATATGAAAAACATGTCTAAATGTGCAAAATTTATCATTAATCGAATGCCAAATAACAAACTACCAATTAGCTACGATGGTGAAGATATGTTGATTTGAATTCTAAATACAAAACACCTGAATTTAACCGGTATAAGTACAAAAGAATTGTCATTGACTTTTATCTTTCTTCGTTGCCAAGTGGTACTCACTGTCTATACAAGCTTGCCGAACCAGGGATCGATTCCCGGCAGGTCACAAGCTTTTGTGATTGTGATTTCGCCTGGGGCTCTGATCCCGAGGTCGTTAAGAGAATCCAGACATAAATGTATCGAAAATATATGTGGCTTATTTGAATATGAAAAACACATCTAAATGTGCAAAATTTATCATTAATCGAATGCCAAGTATCAAACTATCAATTAGCTATGATTGTGAAGATATGTTGATTTCAATTCTAAGAACAAAACACCTGAATTCGACAGGTATAAGTACAGAAGAATTGTCATTGATTTTTATCTTTCTTCGTGGGCAAGTGGTAGTCTCTGTCTATACAAGCTGCCGGACCATGGTTGGATTCCCGGCCGGTCACAAGCTCTTGTCTTTGTGTGATTTCGCCTGGGGCTCTGATCCAGAAGTCATCAAGAGAATCCAGACATTCAGGTATCGGAAATATATATGGCTTATTTGAATATGAAAAACACGTCTAAATGTGCAAATTTATCATTAATCGAAGGCCATTTAACAAACTTCCAATTAGCTACGATGGTGAAGATATGTTGATTTCAATTCTAAGTACAAAACACCTGAATTTGAGAGGTATAAGTACAGAAGAATTGTCATTGGCTTTAATATTTTTTCGTGGCCAAGTGGTAGTCACTGTCTATACAAGCTTGCCGGACCAGGGTTCGATTCCCGGCCGGTCAAAAGATCTTTCTCCGTGTGATTTCGACTGGAGCTCTGATTCCAAGGTCGTTAAGAGAATCCAGACATTAATGTATAAAGAATATATATGGCTTATTTAAATATGAAAAACATGTCTAAATGTGCAAAATTTATCATTAATCGAATGCCAAGTAACAAACTACCAATTAGCTACGATGGAAGATAGATTGATTTCAATTCTAAGTACAAAACACCTGGATTCGACAGGTGTAAGTACAGAAGAATTGTCATTGACTTTTATATTTCTTCTTGGCAAAGAGGTAGTCACTATCTATACAAGCTTGCCGGACCAGGGTTCGATTCCCGGTATGTCAAAAGCTCTTGTCTTTGTGTGATTTCGCCTGGGGCTCTGATCCCGAGGTCGTTAAGAGAATCCAGACATAAATGTATCGAAAATATATGTGGCTTATTTGAATATGAAAAACACGTCTAAATGTGTAAAATTTATCATTATTCGAATGCCATTTAACAAACTACCAATTAGCTACGATGGTGAAGATATGTTGATTTCAATTCTAAGAACAAAACACCTGAATTCGACAGGTATAAGTACAGAAGAATTGTCATTGATTTTTATCTTTCTTCGTGGCCAAGTGGTAGTCTCTGTCTATACAAGCTGCCGGACCATGGTTCGATTCCCGGCCGGTCAAAAGCTCTTGTCTTTGTGTGATTTCTCCTGGGGCTCTGATCCCGAAGTCATCAAGAGAATCCAGACATTAAGGTATCGAAAATATATGTGGCTTATTTGAATATGAAAAACACGTCTAAATGTGCAAATTCATCATTAATCGAAGGCCATTTAACAAACTACCAATTAGCTACGATGGTGAAGATATGTTGATTTCAATTCTAAGTACAAAACACCTGAATTCGACAAGAATAAGTACAGAAGAATTGTCATTGATTTTTGTGTTTCTTTGTGGCCAAGTGGTAGGCACTGTCTATACAAGCTTGCCGGATATGGGTTCGATTCCTGGCCGTTCTCAAGCTCATGTCTTTGTGTGATTTCGCCTGGGGCTCTGATCCCGAGGTCATTAAGAGAATCCAGACATTGATGTATCGAAAATATATATGGCTTATTTGAATATGAAAAAAACATCTAAATGTGCAAAATTTATCATTAATCGAATGCCAAGTAACAAACTACTAATTAGCTACGATGGTGAAGATAGGTTGATTTTAATTTTAAGTACAAAACACATGAATTCGACATGTATAAGTACAAAAGAATTGTCATTGATTTTTATCTTTCTTCGTGGCCAAGTGGTAGTCAGTGTCTATACAAGCTGCCGGACCAGGGTTCAATTCCCGGCCGGTCACAAGCTCTTGTCTTTTTGTGATTTTGCCTGGGGCTCTGATCCCGAGATCGTTAAGAGAATCCAGACATTAATGTATCGAAATTGTATATGGCTTATTTGAATATGAAAAACTTGTCTAAATGTGCAAAATTTATAATGAATAGAATGCCAAGTAACAAACTATCAATTAGCTACGATGATGAAGATATGTTGATTTCAATTCAAAGTACAAAACACCTGAATTCGACCGGTATTAGTACAGAAGAATTGTAACTGACTTTTATCTTTCTTTGTGGACAAGTGGTATTTACTGTCTATACAAGATTGCCGGACCAGGGTTCGATTCCCGGCCGGTCACAAGCTCTTGTCCTTGTGTGATTTCGCCTGGGGCTCTGATCCCGAAGTCGTTAAGAGAATCCAGACATTAATGTATCAAAAATATATATGGCTTATTTGAATATAAAAATACACGTCTAAATGTGCAAATTTATCATTAATCGAATGTCATTTAACAAACTACCAATTAGCTACGATGGTGAAGATATGTTGATTTCAATTCTAAGTACAAAACACCTGAATTCGACAGGAATAAGTACAAAAGAATTCTCTTTGTTTTTTGTGTTTCTTTGTGGCCAAGTGCTAGTCACTGTCTATACAAGCTTGCAGGACCAGGGTTTGATTCCCGGCCGGTCATAAGCTATTGTCTTTGTGTGATTTTGCCTGGGGCTCTGATCCCGAGGTCGTTAAGAGAATCCAGACATCAATGTATCGAAAATATATATGGCTTATTAGAATATGAAAAACACGTCTAAATGTGCAAAATATATCATTAATCGAATGCCTTTCAACAAACTACTAATTAGCTACGATGGTGAGGATATGTTGATTTCAATTCTAATTAAAAAACACCTGAATTCGAAAGGTATAAGTAGAGAAGAATTGTCATTGATTTTTGTGTTTCTTTTGTAGCCAAGTGGTAGTCACTGTCTATACAAGCTTGCCGGACCAGGGTTCGATTCCCGGCCGGTCACAAGCTCTTGTGTTTGTGTGATTTTGCCTGGGGCTCTGATCCCGAGGTCGTTAAGAGAATCCAGACATTAATGTATCGAAAATATATATGGCTTAATTGAATATGAAAAACACGTCTAAATTTGCAAAATTTATCATTAATCGAGTGCCAAGTAACAAACTACTAATTAGCTAAGATGGTGAAGATAGGTTGATTTTAATTCTAAGTACAAAACTCCGGAATTCGACAGGTATAAGTACAGAAGAATTGTCATTGATTTTTATCTTTCTTCGTGGCCAAGTGGTAGTCACTGTCTATACAAGCTGCCGGACCAGGTTTCGATTCCCGGATGTTCACAAGCTCTTGTGTTTGTGTGATTTCGCCTGGGGCTCTGATCCCGAGGTCATTAAGAGAATCCAGACATTAATGTATCGAAAATATATATGGCTTATTTGAATATGAAAAACACATCTAAATGTGCAAAATTTATCATTAATCGAATGCCAAGTAACAAACTACCAATTAGCTACGATGGTGAAGATAGGTTGATTTCAATTCTAAGTAAAAAAAACTCCTGAATTCGACAGGTATAAGTACAGAAGAATTGTCATTGATTTTTATGTTTCTTCGTGGCCAAGTGGTAGTTACTGTCTATACAAGCTTGCCAGAACAGGGTTCGATTCTCGACATGTCAGAAGCTCTTGTCTTTGCGTGATTTGGCCGCGGGCTCTGATCCCGAGGTCGTTAAGAGAATCCAGACATTAATGTATCCAAAATATTTATGGCTTATTTGAATATGAAAAACACGTCTAAATGTGCAAAATTTATCATTAATCAAATGCCAAGTATCAAACTATCAATTAGCTATGATGGTGAAGATATGTTGATTTCAATTCTAAGTACAAAACATCTGAACTCGACAGGTATAAGTACAGAAGAATTCTCATTGACTTTTATCTTTCTTCGTTGCTGAGTGGTAGTCACTGTCTATACAAGCTTGCAGGACCAGGGTTCGATTCCCGGCTGGTCACAAGTTCTTGTCTTTGTGTGATTTCGCCTGGGGCTCTGATCCCGAAGTCATCAAGAGAATCCAGACATTAAGGTATCGAAAATATATATGGCTTATTTGAAAAAAAAAAACATGACTAAATGTGCAAAATTTATCATTAATCGAATGCCAAGTAACAAAATACCAATTAGCTACGATGGTGAAGATATGTTGATTTCAATTCTAAGTACAAAACACCTGAATTTGACAGGTATAAGTACAGAAGACTTGTCATTGGCTTTAATATTTTTTCGTGGCCAAGAGGTAGTCACTTTCTCTACAAGCTTGCCGGACCAGGGTTCGATTCCCGGCCGTTCAAAACTTCTTGTCTTCGTTTGATTTCGACTGGAGCTCTGATTCCAAGGTCGTTAAGAGAATCCAGACATTAATGTATAAAGAATATATATGGCTTATTTGAATATGAAAAACATGTCTAAATGTGCAAAATTTATCATTAATCGAATGCCAAGTAACAAACTACCAATTAGCTACGATGGTGAAGATAGGTTGATTTCAATTCTAAGTACAAAACACCTGGATTCGACAGGTGTAAGTACAGAAGAATTGTCATTGACTTTTATATTTCTTCTTGGCAAAGAGGTAGTCACTATCTATACAAGCTTGCCGGACCAGGGTTCGATTCCCGGTATGTCAAAAGCTCTTGTCTTTGTGTGATTTCGCCTGGGGCTCTGATCCCGAGGTCGTTAAGAGAATCCAGACATAAATGTATCGAAAATATATGTGGCTTTTTTGAATATGAAAAACACATCTAAATGTGCAAAATTTATCATTAATCGAATGCCAAGTATCAAACTATCAATTAGCTATGATTGTGAAGATATGTTGATTTCAAATCTAAGAACAAAACACCTGAATTCGACAGGTATAAGTACAGAAGAATTGTCATTGATTTTTATCTTTCTTCGTGGCCAAGTGGTAGTCTCTGTCTATACAAGCTGCCGGACCATGGTTGGATTCCCGGCCGGTCACAAGCTCTTGTCTTTGTGTGATTTCGCCTGGGGCTCTGATCCCGAAGTCATCAAGAGATTCCAGACATTCAGGTATCGAAAATATATATGGCTTATTTGAATATGAAAAACACGTCTAAATGTGCAAATTTATCATTAATCGAATGCCAAGTAACAAAATACCAATTAGCTACGAGGGTGAAGATATGTTGATTTCAATTCTAAGTACAAAACACCTGAATTTGACAGGTATAAGTACAGAAGACTTGTCATTGGCTTTAATATTTTTTCGTGGCCAAGTGGTAGTCACTTTCTCTACAAGCTTGCCGGACCAGGGTTCGATTCCCGGCCGGTCAAAAGCTCTTGTCTTCGTTTGATTTCGACTGGAGCTCTGATTCCAAGGTCGTTAAGAGAATCCAGACATTAATGTATAAAGAATATATATAGCTTATTTGAATATGAAAAACATGTCTAAATATGCAAAATTTATCATTAATCGAATGCCAAGTAACAAACTACCAATTAGCTACGATGGTGAAGATAGGTTGATTTCAATTCTAAGTACAAAACACCTGGATTCGACAGGTGTAAGTACAGAAGAATTGTCATTGACTTTTATATTTCTTCTTGGCAAAGAGGTAGTCACTATCTATACAAGCTTGCCGGACCAGGGTTCGATTCCCAGTATGTCAAAAGCTCTTGTCTTTGTGTGATTTCGCCTGGGGCTCTGATCCCGAGGTCGTTAAGAGAATCCAGACATAAATGTATCGAAAATATATGTGGCTTATTTGAATATGAAAAACACATCTAAATGTGCAAAATTTATCATTAATCGAATGCCAAGTATCAAACTATCAATTAGCTATGATTGTGAAGATATGTTGATTTCAATTCTAAGAACAAAACACCTGAATTCGACAGGTATAAGTACAGAAGAATTGTCATTGATTTTTATCTTTCTTCGTGGGCAAGTGGTAGTCTCTGTCTATACAAGCTGCCGGACCAGGGTTGGATTCCCGGCCGGTCACAAGCTCTTGTCTTTGTGTGATTTCGCCTGGGGCTCTGATCCAGAAGTCATCAAGAGAATCCAGACATTCAGGTATCGAAAATATATATGGCTTATTTGAATATGAAAAACACGTCTAAATGTGCAAATTTATCATTAATCGAAGGCCATTTAACAAACTTCCAATTAGCTACGATGGTGAAGATATGTTGATTTCAATTCTAAGTACAAAACACCTGAATTTGAGAGGTATAAGTACAGAAGAATTGTCATTGGCTTTAATATTTTTTCGTGGCCAAGTGGTAGTCACTGTCTATACAAGCTTGCCGGACCAGGGTTCGATTCCCGGCCGGTCAAAAGATCTTTCTTCGTGTGATTTCGACTGGAGCTCTGATTCCAAGGTCGTTAAGAGAATCCAGACATTAATGTATAAAGAATATAAATGGCTTATTTAAATATGAAAAACATGTCTAAATGTGCAAAATTTATCATTAATCGAATGCCAAGTAACAAACTACCAATTAGCTACGATGGTGAAGATAGATTGATTTCAATTCTAAGTACAAAACACCTGGATTCGACAGGTGTAAGTACAGAAGAATTGTCATTGACTTTTATATTTCTTCTTGGCAAAGAGGTAGTCACTATCTATACAAGCTTGCCGGACCAGGGTTCGATTCCCGGTATGTCAAAAGCTCTTGTCTTTGTGTGATTTCGCCTGGGGCTCTGATCCCGAGGTCGTTAAGAGAATCCAGACATAAATGTATCGAAAATATATGTGGCTTATTTGAATATGAAAAACACGTCTAAATGTGTAAAATTTATCATTATTCGAATGCCATTTAACAAACTACCAATTAGCTACGATGGTGAAGATATGTTGATTTCAATTCTAAGAACAAAACACCTGAATTCGACAGGTATAAGTACAGAAGAATTGTCATTGATTTTTATCTTTCTTCGTGGCCAAGTGGTAGTCTCTGTCTATACAAGCTGCCGGACCATGGTTCGATTCCCGGCCGGTCAAAAGCTCTTGTCTTTGTGTGATTTCTCCTGGGGCTCTGATCCCGAAGTCATCAAGAGAATCCAGACATTAAGGTATCGAAAATATATGTGGCTTATTTGAATATGAAAAACACGTCTAAATGTGCAAATTCATCATTAATCAAAGGCCATTTAACAAACTACCAATTAGCTACGATGGTGAAGATATGTTGATTTCAATTCTAAGTACAAAACACCTGAATTCGACAAGAATAAGTACAGAAGAATTGTCATTGATTTTTGTGTTTCTTTGTGGCCAAGTGGTAGGCACTGTCTATACAAGCTTGCCGGATAAGGGTTCGATTCCTGGCCGTTCTCAAGCTCATGTCTTTGTGTGATTTCGCCTGGGGCTCTGATCCCGAGGTCATTAAGAGAATCCAGACATTGATGTATCGAAAATATATATGGCTTATTTGAATATGAAAAAAACATCTAAATGTGCAAATTTTATCATTAATCGAATGCCAAGTAACAAACTACTAATTAGCTACGATGGTGAAGATAGGTTGATTTTAATTTTAAGTACAAAACACATGAATTCGACATGTATAAGTACAGAAGAATTGTCATTGATTTTTATCTTTCTTCGTGGCCAAGTGGTATTTACTGTCTATACAAGATTGCCGGACCAGGGTTCGATTTCCGTCCGGTCAAAAGCTCTTGTCTCTGTGTGATTTCGCCTGTAGCTCTGATCCCCAGGTTGTTAAGAGAATTCAAACATTAGGGTATCGAAAATATATATTACTTAATTGAATATGAAAAACACGTCTAAATGTGCAAAATTTATCATTAATCGAATGCCATTTAACAAACTACCAATTTGCTACGATGGTGAAGATATGTTGATTTCAATTCTATGTACAAAACACCTGAATTCGACAGGAATAAGTAGAGAAGAATTGTCATTGATTTTTGTGTTTCTTTGTGGCCAAGTGGTAGTCACTGTCTATACAAGCTTGCCGGACCAGAGTTCGATTCCCGGCCGTTCACAAGCTCTTGACTTTGTGTGATTTCGCCTGGGGCTCTGATCCCAAGGTCATTAAGAGAATCCAGACATTAATGTATTGAAAATATATATGGCTTATTTGAATATGAAAAACACGTCTAAATGTGCAAAATTTATCATTAATCGAATGCCGAGTATCAAACTATCAACTATACTCTATTTTTTATAGCGGTGCATATTTGTACTTGACTTACCAGGGTCCCCTTTTAGCTCGGAAAGGTTCCAGATACCTGATTGGTCGGAGGTATTTTTGTCCGAACACCTTCATTGTTCTCGAATGATTACCAAGTAATGAGAAACGAAACTTATTTATTAACCTATATTTATCCATCATATATATGTTTTGTCAATAAACAATGTGAAAGAATGAATATATTATAAAGAATCGTCTTGGTAAGTCTAAATTTAATAACACAATCCGCCGAAGTCAACGACAGCAGCTTGTTTTTGGATGCACGCTTTGTAATTTTGTAATTTTTCACATATTTTAACACAAATTGGGATAGATAACACTCAGCATAAGTTAAACATGTTATTATAAACTTTCTTTGAATACCAGAACTTACCAAAAACATGGAATTAATAAAACCCGATATTTGTGAAAACTTATGGGGAGGTGGAAGAACAGCCTGTAGCGGCCTGGCGGAAAAACGATCCCTTCTGACTCGTAGACGCAGTTTGTTTTTTTCTTTCGTAATATAGTTCGGCCTATTCCTCTCAGTTTAAATAGTCTTACATTGTTTCTCTTCGTAATATTTTGCTTAGTATTTTCCCACATTCCTGTTCCTCACCTAATATCTATCTATTTTCCTCGATATCCCTTCTTTCATATATGGGATATCCGCACTACGATTCCTTATTTCTTATCCTCTGTCGAAAGTGATGGCTTGAAGGGAAGCGCGTGCTAGTCTCATTAAAATAGTGTGGAGGCGGGAATAAAAAAATACTATGCTTAATATCAGGTTTACAGAATAGGTTATACTTGCTACACAGCATAACATTTATGTTGTTATTATTATTTACATACTTACTAACGTAAGGTGCAAAACATAAGGAATCGTAGTGCGGATATCACATAGGCCTATATGAAAGAAGGGATACCGGGGAAAATAGATAGATATTAGGTGAGGAACAGGAATGTGGGAAAATACTAAGCAAAATAATACGAAGAGAAACAATGTAAGACTATTTAAACTGAAAGGAATAGGCCGAACTATATTACGAAAGAAAAAACAAACTGCGTCTACGAGTCAGAAGGGATCGTTTTCCCGCCAGACCGCTACAGGCTGTTCTTTCACCTCCCCATAAGTTTTCACAAATATCGGGTTTTATCAATTCCATGTTTTTGGTAAGTTCTGGTATTCAAAGAAAGTTTATAATAACATGTTTAACTTATGCTGAGTGTAATCTATCCCAATTTGTGTTAAAATATGTGAAAAATTACAAAATTACAAAGCGTGCATCCGAAAACAAGCTGCTGTCGTTGACTTCGGCGGATTGTGTTATTAAATCTAGACTTACCAAGACGATTTTTTATAATATATGTATTCTTTCACATTGTTTATTGACAAAACATATATATGATGGATAAATATAGGTTAATAAATAAGTTTTGATTCACATTACTTGGTAATCATTCGAGAACAATGAAGGTGTTCGGACAAAGATACTTCAGACCAATCAGGTATCAGGATCCTTCCCGAGCTAAAAGGGCACCCTTGTGAGTCAAGTGCAAATATGCACCGCTATAAAAAATAGACTATAGCTATGATGGCGAAGATAGGTTGATTTTAATTCTAAGTACAAAAAACCTGAATTCGACAGGTATAAGTAGAGAAGAATTGTCATTGATTTTTATCTTTCTTCGTGGCCAAGTGGTAGTCACTGTCTATACAAGCTGCCGGAACACGGTTCGATTCCCGGCCGGTCACAAGCACTTGTCTTTGTGTGATTTCGCCAGGGGCTCTGATCACGAGATCGTTAAGAGAATCTAGACATTAATGTATCGAAATTATATATGGCTTATTTGAATATGTAAAAACTTGTCTATATGTGCAAAAATTATCATTAATCGAATGCCAAGTAACAAACTACCAATTAGCTACGATGGTGAAGATAGGTTGATTTCAATTCAAAGTACAAAACTCCTGTATTCGACAGGTATAAGTACAGAAGAATTGTCATTGATTTTTATGTTTCTTCGTGGCCAAGTGGTAGTCACTGTCTATACAAGCTTGCCGGACCAGGGTTTGTTTTTCGGCATGTCACAAGCTCTTGTCTTTGCGTGATTTCGCCTGGGGCTCTGATCCCGAGGTCGTTAAGAGAATCCAAACATTAATGTATCTAAAATATATATGGCTTATTTGAATATGAAAAACACGTCTAAATGTGCAAAATTTTCATTAATCGAATGCCGAGTATCAAACTATCAACTAGCTACGATGGTGAAGATATGTTGATTTTAATTCTAAGTACAAAGCATCTGAATTTGACAGGTAAAAGTACAGAAGAATTGTCATTGACTTTAATATTTTTTCGTGGCCAAGTGGTAGTCACTGTCTCTACAAGCTTGCCGAACCAGGGTTCGATTCCCGGCCGGTCACAAGCTCTTGTGATTGTGTGATTTCACCTGGGTCTCTGATCCGAAGGTCTTTAAGAGAATCCAGACATTAATGTATCGAAAATATATATGGCTTATTTGAATATGAAAATTACGTCTAAATGTGCAAAATTTATCATTAATCGAATGCCAAGTAACAAACTATCAATTAGCTACGATGGTGAAGATAGGTTGATTTCAAATCTAAATACAAAACACCTGAATTTGACCGGTATAAGTACAAAAGAATTGTCATTGACTTTTATCTTTCTTCATTGCCAAGTGGTACTCACTGTCTATACAAGCTTGCAGGACCAGGGTTCGATTCCCGGCCGGTGACAAGCTCTTGTCTTTGTATGATTTCGCCAGGAGCTCTGATCCCGAGGTCGTTAAGAGAATCCAGACATTAATGTATCCAAAATATATATGGCTTATTTGAATATGAAAAACATGTCTAAATGTGCAAAATTTATCATTAATCGAATGCCAAATAACAAACTACCAATTAGCTACGATGGTGAAGATATGTTGATTTCAATTCTAAATACAAAACACCTGAATTTAACCGGTATAAGTACAAAAGAATTGTCATTGACTTTTATCTTTCTTCGTTGCCAAGTGGTGCTCACTGTCTATACAAGCTTGCCGAACCAGGGATCGATTCCCGGCAGGTCACAAGCTTTTGTGATTGTGATTTCGCCTGGGGCTCTGAACCCAAGGTCTTTAAGAGAATCCAGACATTAATGTATCGAAAATATATATGGCTTATTTGAATATCAAAAGTACGTCTAAATGTGCGAAATTTATCATTAATCGAATGCCAAGTAACAAACTATCAATTAGCTACGATGGTGAAGATAGGTTGATTTCAATTCTAAATACAAAACACCAAAATTCGACAGGTATTAGTACAGAAGAATTGTAACTGACTTTTATCTTTCTTCGTGGCCAAGTGGTATTCACTGTCTATACAAGACTGCCGGACCAGGGTTCGATTCCCGGCCAGTCAAAAGCTCTTGTCTCTGTGGGATTTCGCCTGGAGCTCGGATCCCAAGGTCGTTAAGAGAATCCAGACATTAATGTATCAAGAATAAATGTGGCTTATTTGAATATGAAAAACACATATAAATGTGCAAAATTTATCATTAATCGAATGCCAAGTAACAAAGTACCAATTAGCTACGATGGTGAAGATAGGGTGATTTCAATTTTAAGTACAAAGCATCTGAATTTGACAGGTATAAGTACAGAAGAATTGTCATTGACTTTAATATTTTTTCGTGGCCAAGTGGTAGTCACTGTCAATACAAGCTTGCCGAACCAGGGTTCGATTCCCGGCCGGTCATAAGCTCTTGTGATTGTGTAATTTCGCCTGGGGCTCTGATCCCGAGGTCTTCAAGAGAATCCAGACATTAATGTATCGAAAATATATATGGCTTATTTGAATATTAAAAGTATGTCTAAATGTGCAAAATTTATCATTAATCGAATGCCAAGTAACAAACTATCAATTAGCTACGATGGTGAAGATAGGTTGATTTCAATTCTAAGTACAAAAAACCTGAATTCGACAGGTATAAGTAGAGAAGAATTGTCATTGATTTTTATCTTTCTTTGTGGCCAAGTGGTAGTCACTTTCTATACAAGCTACCGGAACAGGGTTCGATACCCGGCCGGTCACAAGCACTTGTCTTTGTGTGATTTCGCCGGGGGCTCTGATCCTGAGATCTTTAAGACAATCCAGACATTAATGTATCGAAATTATATATGGCTTATTTGAATATGAAAAACTTGTCTATATGTGCAAAATTTATCATTAATCGAATGCCAAGTAACAAACTACCAATTAGCTACGATGGTGAAGATAGTTTGATTTCAATTCAAAATACAAAACACCTGAATTCGACAGGTATTAGTACAGAAGAATTATAACTGACTTTTATCTTTCCTCGTGGCCAAGTGGTATTTACTGTCTATACAAGATTGCCGGACCAGGGTTCGATTTCCGTCCGGTCAAAAGCTCTTGTCTCCGTGTGATTTCGCCTGAAGCTCTGATCCCCAGGTTGTTAAGAGAATTCAGACATTAGGGTTTCGAAAATATATATGGCTTAATTGAATATGAAAAACACGTCTAAATGTGCAAAATTTATCATTAATCGAATGCCATTTAACAAACTACCAATTAGCTACGATGGTGAAGATATGTTGATTTCAATTCTATGTACAAAACACCTGAATTCGACAGGAATAAGTAGAGAAGAATTGTCATTGATTTTTGTGTTTCTTTGTGGCCAAGTGGTAGTCACTGTCTATACAAGCTTGCCGGAACAGCGTTCGATTCCTGGCCGGTCACAAGCACTTGTCTTTGTGTGATTTCGCCGGGGGCTCTGATCTTGAGATCTTTAAGACAATCCAGACATTAATGTATCGAAATTATATATGGCTTATTTGAATATGTAAAAACTTGTCTATATGTGCAAAAATTATAATTAATCGAATGCCAAGTAACAAACTACCAATTAGCTACGATGGTGAAGATAGGTTGATTTCAATTCTAAGTACAAAACTCCTGTATTCGACAGGTATAAGTACAGAAGAATTGTCATTGATTTTTATGTTTCTTCGTGGCCAAGTGGTAGTCACTGTCTATACAAGCTTGCCGGACCAGGGTTCGTTTTTCGGCATGTCACAAGCTCTTGTCTTTGCGTGATTTCGCCTGGGGCTCTGATCCCGAGGTCATGAAGAGAATCCAAACATTAATGTATCTAAAATATATATGGCTTATTTGAATATGAAAAACACGTCTAAATGTGCAAAATTTTCATTAATCGAATGCCGAGTATCAAACTATCAACTAGCTACGATGGTGAAGATATGTTGATTTTAATTCTAAGTACAAAGCATCTGAATTTGACAGGTAAAAGTACAGAAGAATTGTCATTGACTTTAATATTTTTTCGTGGCCAAGTGGTATTCACTGTCTATACAAGATTGCCGGACCAGGGTTCGATTCCCGGCCGGTCACAAGCTCTTGTGATTGTGTGATTTCGCCTGGGGCTCTGATCCCAAGGTCTTTAAGAGAATCCAGACATTAATGTATCGAAAATATATATGGCTTATTTGAATATTAAAAGTACGTCTAAATGTGCAAAATTTATCATTAATCGAATGCCAAGTAACAAACTACTAATTAGCTACGATGGTGAAGATAGGTTGATTTCAATTCTAAATACAAAACACCTGAATTCGACAGGTATTAGTACAAAAGAATTGTAACTGACTTTTATCTTTCTTCGTGGCCAAGTTGTATTCACTGTCTATACAAGATTGCCGGACCAGGGTTCGATTCCCGGCCAATCAAAAGCTCTTGTCTCTGTGGAATTTTGCCTAGAGATCGGATCCCAAGGTCGTTAAGAGAATCCAGACATTAATGTATCAAGAATAAATATGGCTTATTTGAATATGAAAAACACGTCTAAAAGCGCAAAATTTATCATTAATCGAATGCCAAGTAACAAAGTACCAATTAGCTACGATGGTGAAGATAGGGTGATTTCAATTCTAAGTACAAAACACCTGAATTCGACAGGTATAAGTACAGAAGAATTGTCATTGATTTTTATGTTTCTTCATGGCCAAGTTGTAGTCACTGTCTATATAAGCTTGCCGGACCAGGGTTCGATTCCCGGCCGGTCACAATCTCTTGTCTTTGTGTGATTTTGCCTGGGGCACTGATCCCGAGGTCGTTAAGAGAATCCAGACATTAATGTATCGAAAATATATATGACTTATTTGAATATGAAAAACACATCTAAATTTGCAAAATTTATCATTAATAGAATGCCAAGTAACAAACTACCAATTAGCTACGGTTGTGAAGATAGGTTGATTTCAATTTTAAGTACAAAACACATGGATTCGACAGGTGTTAGTACAGAAGAATTTTCATTGACTTTTATATTTCTTCTTGGCAAAGATGTAGTCACTATCTATACAAGCTTGCCGGACCAGGGTTCGATTCACAGCATATCACAAGCTCTTGTCTTTGTGTGATTTTGCCTGGGGCTCTGATCCCGAGGTTGTTAAGAGAATCTAGACATAAATGTATCGAAAATATATGTGGCTTATTTGAATATGAAAAACACGTCCAAATGTGCAAAATATATCATTATTCGAATGCCATATAACAAACTACCAATTAGCTACGATGGTGAAGATATGTTGATTTCAATTCTAAGAACAAAACACCTGAATTCGACAGGTATAAGTACAGAAGAATTGTCATTGATTTTTATGTTTCTTCGTGGCCAAGTGGTAGTCACTGTCTATACAAGCTTGCTGGACCAGGGTTTGATTTCGGGCCAGTCACAAGCTCTTGTCTTTGTGTGATTTGGCCTGGGGCTCTGATCACGAGGTCGTTAAGGGAATCCAGACATTAATGTATCCAAAATATTTATGGCTTCTTGGAATATGAAAAACACGTCAAATTGTGCAAAATTTATCATTAATCGAATGACAAGTAACAAACTACCAATTAGCTACGATGATTAAGATATATTGATTTCAATTCTAAGTACAAAACACCTGAATTTGACAGGTATAAATACAGAAGAATTGTCATTGACTTTAATATTTTTTCGTTGCCAAGTGGTAGTCACTGTCTATACAAGCTTGCCGGACCAGGGTTTGATTCCGGGCCGGTCACAAGCTCTGGTCTTTGTGTGATTTCCCCTGGGGCTCTGATCCCGAATTCGTTAAGGGAATCCAGATATTAATGTATCGGAAATATATATGGCTTATTTGAATATGAAAAACACGTCTAAATGTGCAAAATTTATCATTAATCGAATGACAAGTAACAAAATACCAATTAGCTACGATGGTGAAGATATGTTCATTTCAATTCTAAGTACAAAACACCTGAATTCGACAGGTATAAGTACAGAAGAATTGTCATTGAATTTTTATGTTTCTTCGTTGCTAAGTGGTAGTCACTCTCTATACAAGCTTGCAGGACCAGGGTTCGATTCCTGGCCGGTCAAAAGTTCTTGTCTTTGTGTGATTTCGCCTGGGGCTCTGATCCCGAGGTCGTTAAGAAAATCCAGAAATTAATGTATCGAAAATATATATGGCTTATTTGAATATGAAAAACACGTCTAAATGTGCAAAATTTATCATTAATCAAATGCCAAGTAACAAACTATCAATTAGCTACGATGGTGAAGATATGTTGATTTCAATTCTAAGAACAAAATATCTAAATGCGACAGGAATAAGTACAGAAGAATTGTCATTGACTTTTATCTTTCTTCGTTGCTAAGTGGTAGTCACTCTCTATACAAGCTTGCAGGACCAGGGTTCGATTCCTGGCCGGTCACAAGTTCTTGTCTTTGTGTGATTTCGCCTGGGGCTCTGATCCCGAGGTCGTTAAGAAAATCCAGAAATTAATGTATCGAAAATATATATGGCTTATTTGAAAATGAAAAATAGGTCTAAATGTGCAAAATTTATCATTAATCAAATGCCAAGTAACAAACTATCAATTAGCTACGATGGTGAAGATAGGTTGATTTCAATTCTAAGTACAAAACACCTGAATTAGACTGGTATAAGTACAGAAGAATTGTCATTGACTTTAATATTTTTTCGTGGCTAAGTGGTAGTCACTGTCTATACAAGCTTGCCGGACCAGGGTTCGATTCCGGGCCGGTCACAAGTTCTTGTCTTTGTGTGATTTCGCCTGGTGCTCTGATCACAAGGTCTTCAAGAGAATCCAGAAATTAATGTATCGAAAATATATAGGGCTTATTTGAATATGAAAAGTACGTCTAAATGTGCAAAATTTATCATTAATCAAATGCCAAGTAACAAACTATCAATTAGCTACGATGGTGAAGATAGGTTGATTTCAATTCTAAATACAAAACACCTGAATTCGACAGGTATTAGTTCAGAAGAATTGTAACTGACTTTTATCTTTCTTCATGGCCAAGTGGTATTCACTGTCTTTACAAGATTGCCGGACCAGGGTTCGATTCCCGGCCGGTGACAAGCTCTTGTCTTTGTATGATTTCGCCTGGGGCTCTGATCCCGAGGTCGTTAAGAGAATCCAAAAAATAATGTATCAAGAATACATATGGCTTATTTAAATATGAAAAACACGTTTAAATGTGCAAAATTTATCATTAATCGAATGCCAAGTAACAAACTACCAATTAGCTACGATGGTGAAGATAGGGTGATTTAAATTCTAAGTACAAAACATGTGAATTCGACAAGTATAAGTACAGTAGAATTGTCACTGATTTTTATGTTTCTTCGTGGCCAAGTGGTAGTCACTGTCTATACAAGCTTGCCGGACCTGGGTTCGATTCCCGGCTGGTCACAAGCTCTTGTCTTTGTGTGATTTCGCCTGGGGCTCTGATCCCGAGCTCGTTAAGAGAATCCAGACATTAATGTATCGAAAATATATATGGCTTATTTGAATATGAAAAACACATCTAAATGTGCAAAATTTATCACTAATCGAATGCCAATTAACAAACTACCAATTAGCTATGGTGGTAAAGATAGGTTGATTTCAATTCTAGTAAAAAATACCTGGATTCGACAGGTGTAAGTACAGAAGAATTGTCATTGACTTTTATATTTCTTCTTGGCCAAGTGGTAGTCACTATCTATACAAGCTTGCCGGACCAGGGTTCGATTCCCGGCATGTCTAAAGCTCTTGTCTTTGTGTGATTTCGCCTGGGGCTCTGATCCCGAGGTCGTTAAGAGAATCCAGACATAAATGTATCGAAAATATATGTGGCTTATTTGAATATGAAAAAAACGTCTAAATGTGCTAAATTTATCATTATTCGAATGCTATTTAACAAACTACCAATTAGCTACGATACTGAAGATATGTTTATTTCAATTCTAAGAACAAAACACCTGAATTCGACATGTATAAGTATAGAAGAATTGTCATTTATTTTTATGTTTCTTCGTGGCCAAGTGGTTGTCACTGTCTATACAAGCTTGCCGGACCTGGGTTTGATTCAGGGCCGGTCACAAGCTCTTGTCTTTGTGTGATTTTGCTTGGGGCCCTGATCCCGAGGTCGTTAAGGGAATCCAGACATTAATGTATCCAAAATATATATGGCTTATTTGAATATGAAAAACACGTCTAAATGTGCCAAATTTATCATTAATCGAATGAAGAGTAACAACCTACCAATTGTCTACGATGGTGAAGATAGCTTGATTTCAAGTCTAAGTACAAAACACCTGAATTCGACAGGTATTAGTTCAGAAGAATTGCAACTGACTTTTATCTTTCTTCATGGCCGAGTGGTATTCACTGTCGTTACAAGATTGCCGGACCAGGGTTCGATTCCCGGCCGGTGACAAGCTCTTGTCTTTGTATGATTTCGCCTGGGGCTCTGATCCCGAGGTCGTTAAGAGAATCCAAAAAATAATGTATCAAGAATACATATGGCTTATTTAAATATGAAAAACACTTTTAAATGTGCAAAATTTATCATTAATCGAATGCCAAGTAACAAACTACCAATTAGCTACGATGGTGAAGATAGGGTGAATTAAATTCTAAGTACAAAACATGTGAATTCGACAGGTATAAGTACAGTAGAATTGTCACTGATTTTTATGTTTCTTCGTGGCCAAGTGGTAGTCACTGTCTATACAAGCTTGCCGGACCTGGGTTCGATTCCCGGCTGGTCACAAGCTCTTGTCTTTGTGTGATTTCGCCTGGGGCTCTGATCCCGAGCTCGTTAAGAGAATCCAGACATTAATGTATCGAAAATATATATGGCTTATTTGAATATGAAAAACACATCTAAATGTGCAAAATTTATCACTAATCGAATGCCAATTAACAAACTACCAATTAGCTATGGTGGTAAAGATAGGTTGATTTCAATTTTAGTGAAAAATACCTGGATTCGACAGGTGTAAGTACAGAAGAATTGTCATTGACTTTTATATTTCTTCTTGGCCAAGTGGTAGTCACTATCTATACAAGCTTGCCGGACCAGGGTTCGATTCCCGGCATGTCTAAAGCTCTTGTCTTTGTGTGATTTCGCCTGGGGCTCTGATCCCGAGGTCGTTAAGAGAATCCAGACATAAATGTATCGAAAATATATGTGGCTTATTTGAATATGAAAAACACGTCTAAATGTGCTAAATTTATCATTATTCGAATGCTATTTAACAAACTACCAATTAGCTACGATACTGAAGATATGTTTATTTCAATTCTAAGAACAAAACACCTGAATTCGACATGTATAAGTATAGAAGAATTGTCATTTATTTTTATGTTTCTTCGTGGCCAAGTGGTTGTCACTGTCTATACAAGCTTGCCGGACCTGGGTTTGATTCAGGGCCGGTCACAAGCTCTTGTCTTTTTGTGATTTTGCTTGGGACCCTGATCCCGATGTCGTTAAGGGAATCCAGACATTAATGTATCCAAAATATATATGGCTTATTTGAATATGAAAAACACGTCTAAATGTGCCAAATTTATCATTAATCGAATGAAGAGTAACAAACTACCAATTTTCTACGATGGTGAAGATAGCTTGATTTCAAGTCTAAGTACAAAACACCTGAATTCGACAGGTATGAGTACGGAAGAATTGTTATTGATTTTTATCTTTTTTCGTGGCTAATTGGTAGTCACTGTCTATACAAGCTTGCCGGACCAGGGCTCGATTCCAGGCCGGTCACAAGCTCTTGCCTTTGTGTGATTTCGCCTGGGGCTCTGATCCTGAGTTCGTTAAGAGAATCCAGACATTAATGTATCGAAAATATATATGGCTTATTTGAATATGAAAAACACGTCAACATGTGCAAAATTTATCATTAATCGAATGCCAAATAACAAACTACCAATCAGCTACGATGTTGAAGATAGGATGATTTCATTCTAAATAAAAAACACCTGAATTCGACAAGTATAAGTACAGAAGAATTGTCATTGATTTTTATATTTCTTCGTGACCAAGTGGTAGTCACTGTCTATACAAGCTGGCTTGACCAGGGTTTGATTCCGGGCTGGTCACAAGCTCTTGTCTTTGTATGATTTCGCCTAGGGCTCTGATCCCAAGGTCGTTAAGAGAATCCAGATATTAATGTATCGAAAATATATATGGCTTATTTGAATATGAAAACACGTCTATATGTGTAAAATTTATCATTAATCGAATGCCAAATAAAAAACTACCAATCAGCTACGATGTAGAAGATAGGTTGATTTCAATTCTAAGTACGAAACACCTGAATTTGACATGTATAAGTACAGAAGAATTGTCATTGACTTGTATATTTCTTCTTGGCCAAGTGGTAGTCGCTATATATGCAAGCTTTCCGGACCAGGGTTCGATTCTGGGCCAGTCACAAGCTCTTGTCTTTGTGTGATTTCGCCTGGGGCTCTGATCCCGAGGTCGTTGAGAGAATCCAGACATTAATGTATCCAAAATATATGTGGCTTTTTTCAATATGAAAAACACGTCTAAATGTGCAAAAATTATCATTATTCGAATGCCAAATAACAAACTACCAATTAGCTACGATGGTGAAGATATGTTAATTTTAATTCTAAGTACAAAACACATGAATTCGACATGTATATGTACAGAAGAATTGTCATTGATTTTTATGTTTCTTCGTGGCCAAGTGGTAGTCACTGTCTATACAAGCTGCCGGACCAGGGTTGGATTCTCGGCCGGTCATAAGTGCTTGTCTTTGTGTGATTTCGCATGGGGCTCTGATCCCAAGGCCGTTAAGAGAATCCAGACATTAATGTATCAAAAATATATATGGCTTATTTGAATATGAAAAATATGTCTAAATGTGCAAAATTTATCATTAATAGGATGCCAAGTAACAAACTACCAATTAGCTACGATGGTGAAAATAGGGTGATTTCAATTCTAAGATCAAAACACTTGAATTCGAAAGGTGTGAGTACAGAAGAATTGTTATTTATTTTTATCATTCTTCGTGGCCAAGTGGTAGTCACTGTCTATATAAGCTTGCCTGACCAGGGTTCGATTCCTGGCCGGTCATAAGCTCGTGTCTTTGTGTGATTTCACCTGGGGCTCTGATCACGAGGTCGTTAAGAGAATCCAGACATTAATGTATCCGAAATATATATGGTTTATTTGAATATGAAAAACCCATCTAAATGTGCAAAATTTATCATTAATCAAATGCCAAGTAACAAACTACCAATTAGCTACGATGGTGAAGATAGGTTGATTTCAATTCTAAGTACAAAACCCCTGGATTCGACAGGTGTAAGTACAGAAGAATTGTCATTGACTTTTATATTTCTTCTTGGTAAAGAGGTAGTCACTATCTATACAAGCTTGCCGGACCAGGGTTTGATTCCAGGCATGTCACAAGCTCTTGTCTTTGTTTGATTTCGCCTGGGGCTCTGATCCCGAGGTCGTTAAGAAAATCCAAACATAAATGTATCAAAAATATATGTGGTTTATTTGAATAAGAAAAACACGTCTAAATTTGCAAAATTTATCATTATTCGAATGCCATTTAACAAACTATCAATTAGCTACGATGGTGAAGATATGTTGATTTCTATTCTAAGAACAAAACACGTGAATTCGACATGTATAATGACAAATGAATTGTCCTTGATTTTTTATGTTTCTTCGTGGCCAAGTGGTAGTCATTGTCTATACAAGCTTGCCGGACCAGGGTTGGATTCCGGGCTGGTCAAAAACTCTTGTCTGTGTGATTTTGCCTGGGGCTTTGATCCTGAGGTCGTTAAGAGAATCGAGACATTAATGTATCCAAAATTTATATGGCTTATTTGAATATGAAAAACACGTCTAAATGTGCAAAATTTATCATTAATAGAATGCCAAGTAACAAACTACCAATTAGCTACGATGGTGAAGATATGTTGATTTCAATTCTAAGTACAAAACACCAGAATTCGACAGGTATAAGTACAGAAGATTTGTCATTGATTTTTATGTTTCTTCGTGGCCAAGTGGTAGTCACTGTCTACACAAGCTTACCGGACCAGGGTTCGATTCCCGGCTGGTCACAAGCTCTTGTCTTTGTATGATTTCGCCTGGGGCTCTGATCCCGAGGTCGTTAAGAGAATGCAGACATTAATGTATCAAGAATATATATGGCTTATTTGAATATGAAAAAGATGTCTAAATGTGCAAAATTTATCATTAATCGAATGCCAAGTAACAAAATACCAATTTGCTACGATGGTGAAGATATGTTGATTTCAATTCTAAGTACAAAACACCAGAATTTGACAGGTATAAGTACAGAAGAATTGTCATTGATTTTCATGTTTCTTCGTGGCCAAGTGGTGGTCACTGTCTATACAAGCTGCCGGACCAGGGTTGGATTCCCAGCCGGTCACAAATGCTTGTCTTTGTGTGATTTCGCCTGTGGCTCTGATCGCAAGGTCGTTAAGAGAATCCAGACATTAATGTATCAATAATATATATGGCTTATTTAAATATGAAAAATATGTCTAAATGTGCAAAATTTATCATTAATTGAATGCCAAGTAACAAACTACCAATTAGATACGATGGATAAAATAGGGTGATTTCAATTCTAAGAACAAAACAATTGAATTAGACAGGTATAAGTACAGAAGTATTGTCATTTATTTTTTTCTTTCTTCGTGGCCAAGTGGTAGTCACTGTCTATACAAGCTTGCCGGACCAGGGTTCGATTCCCGGCCGGTCACAAGCTCTTGTCTTTGTGTGATTTCGACTGGGGCTCTGATCACGAGGTCGTTAAGAGAATCCAGACATTAGTGTATCGAAAATATATATGGCTTATTTGAATATGAAAAACCCATCTAAATGTGCAAAAATTTATCATTAATCGAATGCCAAGTAACAAACTACTAATTAGCTACGATGGTGAAAATATGTTGATTTCAATTCTAAGTACTAAACCCCTGGATTTGACAGGTTTAAGTACAGAAGAATTGTCATTGACTTTTATATTTCTTCTTGGCAAAGAGGTAGTCACTATCTATACAAGATTGCCAGACCAGGGTTCGATTCACGGCATGTCACAAGCTCTTGTCTTTGTGTGATTACGCCTGGTGCTTTGATCCCGAGGACGTTAAGAGAATCCAGACATAAATGTATCAAAAATATATGTGGTTTATTTAAATATGAAAAACACGTATAAATTTGCAAAATTTATCATTATTCGAATGCCATTCAACAAACTATCGATTATCTACGATGGTGAAGATAGGTTGATTTCTATTCTAAGAACAAAACACGTGAATTCGACAGGTATAATTACAAAAGAATTGTCATTGATTTTTACGTTTCTTCGTGGCCAAGTGGTAGTCACTGTCTATACAACCTTGCCGGACCAGGGTTGGATTCCGGGCTGGTCAAAAGCTCAAGATTTTGTGATTTCGCCTGGGGCTTTGATCTTGAGGTCGTTAAGAGAATCCAGACATTAATGTATCCAAAATATATATGGCTTATTTGAATATGAAAAAAATGTCTAAATTTGCAAAATTTATCATTAATTGAATGCCAAGTAACAAACTACCAATTAGCTACGATGGTGAAGATATGTTGATTTCAATTCTAAGAACAAAACACCTGAATTCGACAGGTATAAGTACAGAAGATTTGTCATTGATTTTTATGTTTCTTCGTGGCCAAGTGGTAGTCACTGTTTATACAAGCTGCCGGACAAGGGTTGGATTCCCGGCCGATCACAAGCGCTTGTCTTTGTGTGATTTCGCCTGGGGCTCTGATCCCAAGGTCATTAAGAGAATCCAGACATTAATGTATATATAATATATAAGGCTTATTTGAATATGAAAAATACGTCTAAACGTGCAAAATTTATCATTAAAAGAATGCTAAGTAACAAACTACCAATTAACTACGATGGTGAAAATAGGTTGATTTCAATTCTAAGTACAAAACAACTGAATTCGAAAGATATAACTACAGAAGATTTGTCATTGATTTTTATGTTTCTTCGTGGCCAAGTGGTAGTCACTGTCTACACAAGCTTACCGGACCAGGGTTCGATTCCCGGCTGGTCACAAGCTCTTGTCTTTGTGTGATTTCGCCTGGGGCTCTGATCCCGAGGTCGTTAAGAGAGTCCAGACATTAATGTATCAAGAATATATATGGCTTATTTGAATATGAAAAATATGTCTAAATGTGCAAAATTTATCATTAATAGAATGCCAAGTAACAAACTACCAATGAGCTACAATGGTGAAAATAGGGTGATTTCAATTCTAAGAACAAAACACTTGAATTAGACAGGTATAAGTACAGAATAATTGTCATTTATTTTTCTTTCTTCGTGGCCAAGTGGTAGTCACTGTCTATACAAGCTTGCCGGACCAGGGTTCGATTCCCGGCCGGTCACAAGCTCTTGACTTTGTGTGATTTTGACTGGGGATCTGATCCCGAGGTCGTTAAGAGAATCCAGACATTAGTGTATCGAAAATATATATGGCTTATTTGAATATGAAAAACCCATCTAAATGTGCAAAATTTATCATTAATCGAATGCCAAGTAACAAACTACTAATTAGCTACGATGGTGTAGATAGGTTGATTTCAATTCTAAGTACTAAACCCCTGGATTTGACAGGTGTAAGTACAGAAGAATTGTCATTGACTTTTATATTTCTTCTTGGCAAAGAGGTAGTCACTATCTATACAAGCTTGCCGGACCAGGGTTGGATTCCAGGCTGGTCAAAAGCTCAAGTCTGCGTGATTTCGCCTGGGGCTTTGATCCTGAGGTCGTTAAGAGAATCCAGACATAAATGTATCCAAAATATATATGGCTTATTTGAATATGAAAAACATGTCTAAATGTGCAAAATTTATCATTAATAGAATGCCATTTAACAAACTATCAATTTGCTACGATGGTGAAGATAGGTTGATTTCTATTCTAAGAACAAAACACGTGAATTTGACAGGTATAATTACAAAAGAATTGTCATTGATTTTTACGTTTCTTCGTGGCCAAGTGGTAATCACTGTCTATACAACCTTGCCGGAACAGGGTTGGATTCCAGTCTGGTCAAAAGCTCAAGTCTGCGTGATTTCGCCTGGGGCTTTGATCTTGAGGTCGTTAAGAGAATCCAGACATTAATGTATCCAAAATATATATGGCTTATTTGAATATGAAAAACATGTCTAAATGTGCTAAATTTATCATTAATAGAATGCCAAGTAACAAACTACCAATTAGCTACGATGGTGAAGATATGTTGATTTCAATTCTAAGAACAAAACACCTGAATTTTACAGGTATAAGTACAGAAGATTTGTCATTGATTTTTTTGTTTCTTCGTGGCCAAGTGGTAGTCACCGTTTATACAAGCTGCCGGACGAGGGTTGGATTACCGGCCGGTCGAAAGCGCTTGTCTTTGAGTGATTTCGCCTGGGGCTCTGATCCCAAGGTCATTAAGAGAATCCAGATATTAATGTATATATAATATATAAGGCTTATTTGAATATGAAAAATACGTCTAAATGTGCAAAATTTATCATTAATAGAATGCCAAGTAACAAACTACCAATTAACTACGATGGTGAAAATAGGGTGATTTCAATTCTAAGTACAAAACAACTGAATTCGAAAGGTATAAGTACAGAAACATTGTCAATGATTTTTAGGTTTCTTCGTGGCCAAATGGTAGTCACTGTCTATACAAGCTTGCCGGACCGGGGTTCGATTCCCGGCTGGTCACAAGCTCTTGTCTTTGTGTGATTTCGCCTGGGGCTCTGATCCGGAGGTCGTTAAGAGAATCCAGACATTAGTGTATCAAGAATATATATGGCTTATTTGAATATGAAAAACATGTCTAAATGTGCATAATTTATCATTAATCGAATGCCAAGTAACAAAGTACCAATTAGCTACGATGGTGAAGATAGGGTGATTTCAATTTTAAGTACAAAGCATCTGAATTTGACAGGTATAAGTACAGAAGAATTGTCATTGACTTTAATATTTTTTCGTGGCCAAGTGGTAGTCACTGTCTATACAAGCTTGCCGAAACAGGGTTCGATTCCCGGCCGGTCACAAGCTCTTGTGATTGTGTAATTTCGCCTGGGGCTCTGATCCCGAGGTCTTTAAGAGAATCCAGACATTAATGTATCGAAAATATATATGGCTTTTTTGAATATTAAAAGTACGTCTAAATGTGCAAAATTTATCATTATCCGATGCCAAGTAACAAACTATCAATTAGCTACGATGGTGAAGATAGGTTGATTTCAATTCTAAGTACAAAAAACCTGAATTCGACAGGTATAAGTAGAGAAGAATTGTCATTGATTTTTATCTTTCTTTGTGGCCAAGTGGTAGTCACTCTCTATACAAGCTGCCGGAACAGGGTTCGATTCCCGGCCGGTCAAAAGCACTTGTCTTTGTGTGATTTCGCCGGGGCTCTGATACTGAGATCTTTAAGAATATCCAGACAGTAATGTATCGAAATTATATATGGCTTATTTGAATATGAAAAACTTGTCTATATGTGCAAAATTTATCATTAATCGAATGCCAAGTAACAAACTACCAATTAGCTACGATGGTGAAGATAGGTTGATTTCAATTCAAAATACAAAACACCTGAATTCGACAGGTATTAGTACAGAAGAATTGTAACTGACTTTTATCTTTCCTCGTGGCCAAGTGGTATTTACTGTCTATACAAGATTGCCGGACCAGGGTTCGATTTCCGTCCGGTCAAAAGCTCTTGTCTCCGTGTGATTTCGCCTGAAGCTCTGATCCCCAGGTTGTTAAGAGAATTCAGACATTAGGGTATCGAAAATATATATGGCTTAATTGAATATGAAAAACACGTCTAAATGTGCAAATTTTATCATTAATCGAATGCCATTTAACAAACTACCAATTAGCTACGATAGTGAAGATATGTTGATTTCAATTCTAAGTACAAAACTCCTGTATTCGACAGGTATAAGTACAGAAGAATTGTCATTGATTTTTATGTTTCTTCGTGGCCAAGTGGTAGTCACTGTCTATACAAGCTTGCCGGACCAGGGTTCGTTTTTCGGCATGTCACAAGCTCTTGTCTTTGCGTGATTTCGCCTTGGGGTCTGATCCCGAGGTCGTTAAGAGAATCCCAACATTAATGTATCTAAAATATATATGGCTTATTTGAATATGAAAAACACGTCTAAATGTGCAAAATTTTCATTAATCGAATGCCGAGTATCATACTATCAACTAGCTACGATGGTGAAGATATGTTGATTTTAATTCTAAGTACAAAGCATCTGAATTTGACAGGTAAAAGTACAGAAGAATTGTCATTGACTTTAATATTTTTTCGTGGCCAAGTGGTAGTCACTGTCTATACAAGCTTGCCGAACCAAGGTTCGATTCCCGGCCGGTCACAAGCTCTTGTGATTGTGTGATTTCGCCTGGGTCTCTGATCCGAAGGTCTTTAAGAGAATGCAGACATTAATGTATCGAAAATATATATGGCTTATTTGAATATTAAAAGTACGTCTAAATGTGCAAAATTTATCATTAATCGAATGCCAAGTAACAAACTATCAATTAGCTACGATGGTGAAAATAGGTTGATTTCAATTCTAAATACAAAACACCTGAAATTGACAGGTATTAGTACCGAAGAATTGTAACTGACTTTTATCTTTCTTCGTGGCCAAGTTGTATTCACTGTCTATACAAGATTGCCGGACCAGGGTTCGATTCCCGGCCGGTCACTAGCTCTTTTGATTGTGTGATTTCGCCTGGGGCTCTGATTCCAAGGTCTTTAAGAGAATCCAGACATTAATGTATCGAAAATATATATGGCTTATTTGAATATTAAAAGTACGTCTAAATGTGCAAAATCTATCATTAATCGAATGCCAAGTAACAAACTATCAATTAGCTACGATGGTGAAGATAGGTTGATTTCAATTCTAAATACAAAACACCTGAAATTGACAGGTATTAGTACAGAAGAATTGTAACTTACTTTTATCTTTCTTCGTGGCCAAGTTGTATTCTCTGTCTATACAAGATTGCCGGACCAGGGTTCGATTCCCGGCCAGTTAAAAGCTCTTGTCTCTGTGGGATTTTGCCTAGAGATCGGATCCCAAGGTCGTTAAGAGAATCCAGACATTAATGTATCAAGAATAAATATGGCTTATTTGAATAAGAAAAACACGTCTGAATGCGCAAAATTTATCATTAATCGAATGCCAAGTAACAAAGTACCAATTAGGTACGATGGTGAAGATAGGGTGATTTCAATTCTAAGTACAAAACACATGGATTCGACAGGTGTAAGTACAGAAGAATTTTCATTGACTTTTATATTTCTTCTTGGCAAAGATGTAGTCACTATCTATACAAGCTTGCCGGACCAGGGTTCGATTCACGGCATGTCACAAGCTCATGTCTTTGTGTGATTTCGCCTGGGGCTCTGATCCCGAGGTTGTTAAGAGAATCTAGACATAAATGTATCGAAAATATATGTGGCTTATTTGAATATGAAAAACACGTCCAAATGTGCAAAATATATCATTATTCGAATGCCATATAACAAACTACCAATTAGCTACGATGGTGAAGATATGTTGATTTCAATTCTAAGAACAAAACACCTGAATTCGACAGGTATAAGTACAGAAAAATTGTCATTGATTTTTATGTTTCTTCGTGGCCAAGTGGTAGTCACTGTCTATACAAGCTTGCCGGACCAGGGTTTGATTTCGGGCCAGTCACAAGCTCTTGTCTTTGTGTGATTTGGCCTGGGGCTCTGATCCCGAGGTCGTTAAGGGAATCCAGACATTAATGTATCCAAAATATATATGGCTTCTTGGAATATGAAAAACACGTCGAAATGTGCAAAATTTATCATTAATCGAATGACAAGTAACAAACTACCAATTAGCTACGATGATTAAGATATATTGATTTCAATTCTAAGTACAAAACACCAGAATTTGACAGGTATAAGTACAGAAGAATTGTCATTGACTTTAATATTTTTTCGTTGCCAAGTGGTAGTCACTGTTTATACAAGCTTGCCGGACCAGGGTTTGATTCCGGGCCGGTCACAAGCTCTGGTCTTTGTGTGATTTCGCCTGGGGCTCTGATCCCGAATTCGTTAAGGGAATCCAGATATTAATGTATCCAAAATATATATGGCTTATTTGAATATGAAAAACACGTCTAAATGTGCAAAATTTATCATTAATCGAATGACAAGTAACAAACTACCAATTAGCTACGATGGTGAAGATATGTTCATTTCAATTCTAAGTACAAAACACCTGAATTCGACAGGTATAAGTACAGAAGAATTGTCATTGATTTTTATGTTTCTTCGTGGCCAAGTGGTAGTCACTGTCTATACAAGCTTGTCGGACCAGGGTTTTTTTTTCCGGGCCGGTCACAAGCTCTTGTCTTTGTGTGATTTCGCCTGGGGCTCTGATCCTGAGGTCGTTAAGAGAATCCAGACATTAATGTATCCAAAATGTATATTGCTTATTTGAATATGAAAAACACGTCTAAATGTGCAAAATTTATCATTAATCGAATGCAAAATAACAAACTACCAATTAGCTACGATGGTGAAGATAGGTTGATTTCAATTCTAAGTACAAAACAACTAAATTCGACAGGTATAAGTACAGAAGAATTGTCATTGATTGTTATCTTTTTTCGTGGCCAAGTGGTAGTCACTGTCTATACAAGGTGTTGGACCAGGGTTCGATTCCCAGCCGGTCACAAGCTCTTGTCTTTGTGTGATTTCGCCTGGGGCTCTGATCTCTAGGTCATTAAGAGAATCCAGACATTATTGTATCGAAAATATATATGGCTTATTTGAATATGAAAAACACGTCTAAATGTGCAAAATTTATCATTAATCGAATGCCATTTAACAAACTACTAATTAGCTACGATGGTGAAGATATGTTGATTTCAATTCTAAGCACAAAACACCTGAATTCGACATGTATAAGTACAGAAGAATTGTCATTGATTATTGTGTTTCTTTGTGGCCAAGTGGTAGTCACTGTCTATACAAGCTTGCAGGACCAGGGTTCGATTCCCGGCCGGTCACAAGCTCTTGTCTTTGTGTGATTTCGCCTGGGGCTCTGATCTCTAGGTCATTAAGAGAATCCAGACATTATTGTATCGAAAATATATATGGCTTATTTGAATATGAAAAACACGTCTAAATGTGCAAAATTTATCATTAATCGAATGCCATTTAACAAACTACTAATTAGCTACGATGGTGAAGATATGTTGATTTCAATTCTAAGTACAAAACACCTGAATTCGACATGTATAAGTACAGAGGAATTGTCATTGATTTTTGTGTTTCTTTGTGGCCAAGTGGTAGTCACTGTCTATACAAGCTTGCTGGACCAGGGTTCGATTCCCGGCCGGTCACAAGCTCTTGTCTTTGTGTGATTTCGCTTGGGGCTCTGATCCCGAGGTCATTAAGAGAATCCAGACATTAATGTATCGAAAATATAAATAGCTTATATGAATATGAAAAACACGTCTAAATGTGCAAAATTTATCATTAATCGAATGCCAAGTAACAAACTGCCAAATAGCTACGATGGTGAGGATAGGTTGATTTTAATTCTAAGTAAAAAACACCTGAATTCGACATGTATAAGTACAGAAGAAATGTCATTGATTTTTATATTTCTTCATGGCCAAGTGGTAGTCACTGTCTATATAAGCTGCCGGACCAAGGTTCGATTCCCGGCCGGTCACAAGCTTTTTTCTTTGTGTGATTTCGCCTGGGGCTCTGATCCCGAGATCGTTAAGAGAATCTAGACATTAATGTATCCAAAATATATATGACTTATTTGAATATGAAAAACTTGTCTAAATGTGCAAAATTTATCATTACTCGAATGCCAAGTAACAAACTACCAATTAGCTACAATGGTGAAGATAGGTTGATTTCAATTCTAAGTAAAAAAACTCCTGAATTCAACAAGTATATGTACAGAAGAATTGTCATTGATTTTTATGTTTCTTTATGGCCAAGTGGTAGTTACTGTCTATACAAGCTTGCCGGACCAGGGTTCGATTTTCGGCATGTCATAAGCTCTTGTCTTTGCGTGATTTCACCTCGGGCTGTGATCCCGAGGTCATTAAGAAAATCCAGACATTAATGTATCCAAAATATATATGGCTTATTTGAATATGAAAAACACGTTTAAATGTGCAGAATTTATCATTAATCGAATGCCAAGTATCAAACTATCAATTAGCTACGATGGTTAAGATATGTTGATTTCAATTCTAAGAACAAAATATCTAAATGCGACAGGTATAAGTACAGAAGAATTGTCATTGACTTTTATCTTTCTTCCTTACTAAGTGGTAGTCACTCTCTATACAAGCTTGCAGGACCAGGGTTCGATTCCCGGCCGGTCACAAGTTCTTGTCTTTGTGTGATTTCGCCTTGGGCTCTGATCCCGAGGTCGTTAAGAAAATCCAGACATTAATGTATCGAAAATATATATGGCTTATTTGAAAATGAAAAACATGTCTAAATGTCCAGAATTTATCATTACTGAATGCCAAGTAACAAAATACCAATTTGCTACGATGGTGAAGATAGGTTGATTTCAATTCTAAGTACAAAACACCTGAATTAGACTGGTATAAATACAGAAGAATTGTCATTGACTTTAATATTTTTTTGTGGCCAAGTGGTAGTCACTGTCTATATAAGCTTGCCGGACCAGGGTTCGATTCCGGGCCGGTCACAAGTTCTTTTCTTTGTGTGATTTCGCCTGGTGCTCTGATCACAAGGTCTTTAAGAGAATCCAGACATTAATGTATCAAAAATATATAGGGCTTATTTGAATATGAAAAGTACGTCTAAATGTGCGAAATTTATCATTAATCAAATGCCAAGTAACAAACTATCAATTAGCTACGATGGTGAAGATAGGTTGATTTCAATTCTAAATACAAAACACCTGAATTTGACAGGTATTAGTTCAGAAGAATTGTAACTGACTTTTATCTTTCTTCATGGCCAAGTGGTATTCACTGTCTATACAAGATTGCCGGACCAGGGTTCGATTCCCGGCCGGTAACAAGCTCTTGTCTTTGTATGATTTTGCCTGGGGCTCTGATCCCAAGGTCGTTAAGAAAATCCAAAAAATAATTTATCAAGAATACATATGGCTTATTTAAATATGAAAAACACGTTTAAATGTGCAAAATTTATCATTAATCGAATGCCAAGTAACAAACTACCAATTAGCTACGATGGTGAAGATAGGGTGATTTAAATTCTAAGTACAAAACACTCGAATTCGACAGGCATAAGTACAGTAGAATTGTCACTGATTTTTATGTTTCTTCGTGGCCAAGTGGTAGTCACTGTCTATACAAGATTGCCGGACCTGGTTTCGATTCCCAGCTGGTCACAAGCTCTTGTCTTTGTGTGATTTCGCCTGGGGCTCTGATCCCGAGCTCGTTAAGAGAATCCAGACATTAATGTATCGAAAATATATATGGCTTATTTGAATATGAAAAACACATCTAAATGTGCAAAATTTATCACTAATCGAATGCCAAGTAACAAACTACCAATTAGCTATGGTGGTAAAGATAGGTTGATTTCAATTCTAAGTACAAAACACCTGGATTCGACAGGTGTAAGTACAGAAGAATTGTCATTGACTTTTATATTTCTTCTTTGCCAAGTGGTAGTCACTATCTATACAAGCTTGCCGGACCAGGGTTCGATTCCCGGCATGTCAAAAGCTCTTGTCTTTGTGTGATTTCGCCTGGGGCTCTGATCCCGAGGTCATTAAGAGAATCCAGACATAAATGTATCGAAAATATATGTGGCTTATTTGAATATGAAAAACACGTCTAAATGTGCTAAATTTATCATTATTCTAATGCTATTTAACAAACTACCAATTAGCTACGATACTGAATATATGTTGATTTCAATTCTAAGAACAAAACACCTGAATTTGACAGGTATAAGTATAGAAGAATTGTCATTTATTTTTATGTTTCTTCGTGGCCAAGTGGTAGTCACTGTCTATACAAGCTTGCCGGACCTGGGTTTGATTCAGGGCCGGTCACAAGCTCTTGTCTTTGTGTGATTTTGCTTGGGGCCCTGATCCCGAGGTCGTTAAGGGAATCCAGACATTAATGAATCCAAAATATATATGGCTTATTTGAATATGAAAAACACGTCTAAATGTGCCAAATTTATCATTAATCGAATGAAGAGTAACAAACTACCAATTGTCTACGATGGTGAAGATAGCTTGATTTCAATTCTAAGTACAAAACACCTGAATTCGACAGGTATGAGTACGGAAGAATTGTTATTGATTTTTATCTTTTTTCGTGGCCAAGTGGTAGTCACTGTCTATACAAGCTTGCCGGACCAGGGCTCGATTCCAGGCCGGTCACAAGCTCTTGTCTTTGTGTGATTTCGCCTGTACAGAAGTTCGTTAAGAGAATCCAGACATTAATGTATCGAAAATATATATGGCTTATTTGAATATGAAAAACACGTCTACATGTGCAAAATTTATCATTAATCGAATGCCAAATAACAAACTACCAATCAGCTACGATGTTGAAGATAGGTTGATTTCAATTCTAAATAAAAAACACCTGAATTCGACAAGTATAAGTACAGAAGAATTGTCATTGATTTTTATCTTTCTTCGTGACCAAGTGGTAGTCACTGTCTATACAAGCTTGCTTGACCAGGGTTTGATTCCGGGCTGGTCACAAGCTCTTGACTTTGTATGATTTCGCCTAGGGCTCTGATCCCAAGGTCGTTAAGAGAATCCAGATATTAATGTATCGAAAATATATATGGCTTATTTGAATATAAAAAACACGTCTATATGTGTAAAATTTATCATTAATCGAAGGCCAAATATAAAACTACCAATCAGCTACGATGTTGAAGATAGGTTGATTTCAATTCTAAGTACGAAACACCTGAATTTGACATGTATAAGTACAGAAGAATTGTCATTGACTTGTATATTTCTTCTTGGCCAAGTGGTAGTCGCTATATATGCAAGCTTTCCGGACCAGGGTTCGATTCTGGGCCAGTCACAAGCTCTTGTCTTTGTGTGATTTCACCTGGGGCTCTGATCCCGAGGTCGTTGAGAGAATCCAGACATTAATGTATCAAAAATATATGTGGCTTTTTTCAATATGAAAAACACGTCTAAATGTGCAAAAATTATCATTATTTGAATGCCAAATAACAAACTACCAATTAGCTACGATGGTGAAGATATGTTAATTTTAATTCTAAGTACAAAACACATGAATTCGACAAGTATATGTACAGAAGAATTGTCATTGATTTTTATGTTTCTTCGTGGCCAAGTGGTAGTCACTGTCTATACAAGCTGTCGGACCAGGGTTGGATTCTCGGCCGGTCATAAGTTCTTGTCTTTGTGTGATTTCGCCTGGGGCTCTGATCCCAAGGTCGTTAAGAGAATCCAGACATTAATGTATCCGAAATATATATGGCTTATTTGAATATGAAAAACCCATCTAAATGTGCAAAATTTATCATTAATCGAATGCCAAGTAACAAACTACCAATTAGCTACGATGGTGAAGATAGGTTGATTTCAATTCTAAGTACAAAACCCCTGGATTCGACAGGTGTAAGTACAGAAGAATTGTCATTGACTTTTATATTTCTTCTTGGTAAAGAGGTAGTCACTATCTATACAAGCTTGCCGGACCAGGGTTCGATTCCAGGCATGTCACAAGCTCTTGTCTTTGTGTGATTTCGCCTGGGGCTCTGATCCCGAGGTCGTTAAGAGAATCCAAATATAAATGTATCAAAAATATATGTGGTTTATTTGAATAAGAAAAACACGTCTAAATTTGCAAAATTTATCATTATTCGAATGCCATTTAACAAACTATCAATTAGCTACGATGGTGAAGATATGTTGATTTCTATTCTAAGAACAAAACACGTGAATTCGACACGTATAATGACAAATGAATTGTCATTGATTTTTTATGTTTCTTCGTGGCCAAGTGGTAGTCATTGTCTATACAAGCTTGCCGGACCAGGGTTGGATTCCGGGCTGGTCAAAAACTCTTGTCTGTGTGATTTTCCTGGGGCTTTGATCCTGAGGTCGTTAAGAGAATCGAGACATTAATGTATCCAAAATTTATATGGCTTATTTGAATATGAAAAACACGTCTAAATGTGCAAAATTTATCATTAATAGAATGCCAAGTAACAAACTACCAATTAGCTACGATGGTGAAGATATGTTGATTTCAATTCTAAGTACAAAACACCAGAATTCGACAGGTATAAGTACAAAAATATGTCATTGATTTTATGTTTCTTCGTGGCCAAGTGGTAGTCACTGTCTACACAAGCTTACCGGACCAGGGTTCGATTCCCGGCTGGTCACAAGCTCTTGTCTTTGTGTGATTTCGCCTGGGGCTTTGATCTTGAGGTCGTTAAGAGAATCCAGACATTAATGTATCAATAATATATATGGCTTATTTGAATATGAAAAATATGTCTAATTGTGCAAAATTTATCATTAATAGGATGCCAAGTAACAAACTACCAATTAGCTGCGATGGTGAAAATAGGGTGATTTCAATTCTAAGATCAAAACACTTGAATTCGAAAAGTATGAGTACAGAAGAATTGTTATTTATTTTTATCATTCTTCGTGGCCAAGTGGTAGTCACTGTCTATATATGCTTGCCTGACCAGGGTTCGATTCCTGGCCGGTCATAAGCTCGTGACTTTGTGTGATTTCACCTGGGGCTCTGATCACGAGGTCGTTAAGAGAATCCAGACATTAATGTATCCGAAATATATATGGCTTATTTGAATATGAAAAACCCATCTAAATGTGCAAAATTTATCATTAATCGAATGCCAAGTAACAAACTACCAATTAGCTACGATGGTGAAGATAGGTTGATTTCAATTCTAAGTACAAAACCCCTGGATTCGACAGGTGTAAGTACAGAAGAATTGTCATTGACTTTTATATTTCTTCTTGGTAAAGAGGTAGTCACTATCTATACAAGCTTGCCGGACCAGGGTTCGATTCCAGGCATGTCACAAGCTCTTGTCTTTGTGTGATTTCGCCTGGGGCTCTGATCCCGAGGTCGTTAAGAGAATCCAAACATAAATGTATCAAAAATATATGTGGTTTATTTGAATAAGAAAAACTCGTCTAAATTTGCAAATTTTATCATTATTCGAATGCCATTTAACAAACTATCAATTAGCTACGATGGTGAAGATATGTTGATTTCTATTCCAAGAACAAAACACGTGAATTCGACATGTATAATGACAAATGAATTGTCATTGATTTTTTATGTTTCTTCGTGGACAAGTGGTAGCCATTGTCTATACAAGCTTGCCGGACCAGGGTTGGATTCCGGGCTGGTCAAAAACTCTTGTCTGTGTGATTTTCCTGGGGCTTTGATCCTGAGGTCGTTAAGAGAATCGAGACATTAATGTATCCAAAATTTATATGGCTTTTTTGAATATGAAAAACACGTCTAAATGTGCAAAATTTATCATTAATAGAATGCCAAGTAACAAACTACCAATTAGCTACGATGGTGAAGATATGTTGATTTCAATTCTAAGTACAAAACACCAGAATTCGACAGGTATAAGTACAGAAGAATTGTCATTGATTTTTATGTTTCTTCGTGGCCAAGTGGCAGTCACTGTCTATACAAGCTGCCGGACCAGGAATGGATTCCCAGCCAGTCAAAAATGCTTGTCTTTGTGTGATTTCGCCTGGGGCTCTGATCCCAAGGTCGTTAAGAGAATCCAGACATTAATGTATCCGAAATATATATGGCTTATTTGAATATGAAAAACCCATCTAAATGTGCAAAATTTATCATTAATCGAATGCCAAGTAACAAACTACTAATTAGCTACGATAGTGAAGATAGGTTGATTTTAATTCTAAGTACTAAACCCCTGGATTTCACAGGTGTAAGTACAGAAGAATTGTCATTGACTTTTATATTTCTTCTTGGCAAAGAGGTAGTCACTATCTATACAAGCTTGCCGGACCAGGGTTCGATTCACGGCATGTCACAAGCTCTTGTCTTTGTGTGATTTCGCCTGGGGCTCTGATCCCGAGGTCGTTAAGAAAATCCAGACATAAATGTATAACAAATATATGTGGTTTATTTAGATATGAAAAACACGTCTAAATTTGAAAAATTTATCATTACTCGAATGCCATTTAACAAACTATCAATTAGCTACGATGGTGAAGATAGGTTGATTTCTATTCTAAGAACAAAACACGTGAATTCGACAGGTATAATTACAAAAGAATTGTCATTGATTTTTACGTTTCTTCGTGGCCAAGTGGTAGTCACTGTCTATAAAACCTTGCCGGACCAGGGTTGGATTCCGGGCTGGTCAAAAGCTCAAGTCTGTGTGATTTCGCCTGGGGCTTTGATCTTGAGGTCGTTAAGAGAATCCAGACATTAATGTATCCAAAATATATATGGCTTCTTTGAATATGAAAAACATGTCTAAATGTGCAAAATTTATCATTAATTGAATGCCAAGTAACAAACTACCAATTAGCTACGATGGTGAAGATATGTTGATTTCAATTCTAAGAACAAAACACGTGAATTCGACATGTATAATGACAAATGAATTGTCATTGATTTTTTATGTTTCTTCGTGGCCAAGTGGTAGTCATTGTCTATACAAGCTTGCCGGACCAGGGTTGGATTCCGGGCTGGTCAAAAACTCTTGTCTGTGTGATTTTGCCTGGGGCTTTGATCCTGAGGTCGTTAAGAGAATCGAGACATTAATGTATCCAAAATATAAATGGCTTATTTGAATATGAAAAACACGTCTAAATGTGCAAAATTTATCATTAATAGAATGCCATTTAACAAACTATCAATTAGCTACGATGGTGAAGATAGGTTGATTTCTATTCTAAGAACAAAACACGTGAATTCGACAGGTATAATTACAAAAGAATTGTCATTGATTTTTACGTTTCTTCGTGGCCAAGTGGTAGTCACTGTCTATACAACCTTGCCGGACCAGGGTTGGATTCCGGGCTGGTCAAAAGCTCAAGATTTTGTGATTTCGCCTGGGTCTTTGATCTTGAGGTCGTTAAGAGAATCCTGACATTAATGTATCCAAAATATATATGGCTTATTTGAATATGAAAAACATGTCTAAATGTGCAAAATTTATCATTAATTGAATGCCGAGTAACAAACTACCAATTAGCTACGATGGTGCAGATAGGGTGATTTCAATTCTAAGTACAATACACATGAATTTGACATGTATAAGTACAGAAGAATTGTCATTGATTTTTATGTTTCTTCGTGGCCAAGTGGTAGTCACAGTCTATACAAGCTTGCCGGACCAGGGTTCGAATCCCGGCTAGTCACAAGCTCTTGTCTTTGTGTGATTTCGTCTGGGGCTCTGATCCCGAGGTCGTTAAGATAATCCAGACATTAATGTATCGAAAATATATATGGCTTATTTGAATATGAAAAACACATCTAAATGTGCAAAATTTATCATTAATCGAATGCCATGTAACAAACTACCAATTAGCTACGATGGTGAAGATAGGTTGATTTCAATTCTAAGTACAAAACACCTGGATTCGAAAGGTGTAAGTACAGAAGACTTGTCATTGACTTTTATATTTCTTCTTGGCAAAGAGGTAGCCACTATCTATACAAGCTAGCCAGACCAGGGTTCGATTCCCGGCATGTCAAAAGCTCTTGTCGTTGTGTGATTTTGCCTGGGGCTCTGATCCCGAGGTCGTTAAGAGAATCCAGACATAAATGTATCAAAAATATATGTGGCTTATTTGAATATGAAAAACACGTCTAAATGTGCAAAATTTATCATTATTCGAATGCCATTTAACAAACTACCAATTAGCTACGATGGTGAAGATATGTTGATTTCAATTCTAAGAACAAAACACCTGAATTCGACAGGTATAAGTACAGAAGAATTGTCATTTATTTTTATGTTTCTTCGTGGCCAAGTGGTAGTCACTGTCTATAAAAGCTTGCCGGACCAGGGTTTGATTCCCGGCCGGTCAAAAGCTATTGTCTTTGTGTAATTTCGCCTGGGGCTCTGATCCCGAGGTCGTTAGGGGAATTCAGACATTAATGTATCCAAAATATATATGGCTTATTTGAATATGATAAACACATCTAAATGTGCAAAATTTATCATTAATCGAATGACAAGTAACAAACTAGCAATTAGGTACGATGGTGAAGATAGGTTGATTTCAATTCTAAGTAAAAAACACCAGAATTCGACAGGTATAAGTGCAGAAGAATTGTCATTGATTTTTATCTTTTTTCGTGGCCAAGTGGTAGTCACTATCTATACAAGCTTGCCGGACCAGGGTTCGATTCCCGGCCAGTCACAAGATCTTGTCTTTGTGTGATTTCACCTGGGGCTCTTATCCCGAGGTCGTTAAGAGAATCAAGACATTAATGTATCGAAAATATATATGGCTTATTTGAATATGAAAAACACGTCTACATGTGCAAAATGTATCATTAATCGAATGCCAAGTAACAAACTACCAATTAGCTACGATGGTGAAGGTAGGTGGATTTCAATTCTAAGTAAAAAAAACACCTGAATTCGACAAGTATAAGGAAAGAAGAATTGTCATTGGTTTTTATCTTTCTTCATGGCCAAGTGGTAGTCACTGGGTATACTAGCTTGCTGGACCAAGGTTTGATTCCAGGCTGGTCACAAGCTCTTGTCTTTGTATGATTTCGCCTGGGGCTCTGATCCCAAGGTCGTTAAGAGAATCTGGACATTAATGTATCGGAAATATATGTGGCTCATTTGAATATGAAAAACACGTCTATATGTGTAAAATTTATCATTAATTGAATGCCAAATAACAAACTACCAATTAGCTACGATGGTGAAGATAGGTTGATATCAATTATAAGTACAAAACACCTTAATTCGACATGTATAAGTACAGAAATATTGTCATTGACTTTTATATTTCTTCTTGGCCAAGTGGTAGTCACTATCTATACAAGCTTGCCGGACCAGGGTTCGATTCCGGGCCGGTCACAGGCTCTTGTCTTTGTGTGATATCGTATGAGGCTCTGATCCCGAGGTCGTTAAGAGAATCCAGACATTAATGTATCAAAAATATATATGGCTTTTTTGAGTATGAAAAACACGCCTAAATGTGCAAAATTTATCATTATTCGAATGCCATTTAACAAACTACCAATTAGCTACGATGGTGAATATATGTTGATTTCAATTCTAAGTACAAAACACCTGAATTCGACAGGTATAAGTACAGAAGAATTGTCATTTATTTTTATGTTTCTTCATGGCCAAGTGGTAGTCACTGTCTATAAAAGCTTGCCGGACCAGGGTTTGATTCCCAGCCGGTCAAAAGCTCTTGTCTTTGTGTGATTTCGCCTGGGGCTCTGATCCCGAGGTCATTAGGGGAATCCAGACATTAATGTATCCAAAATATATATGGCTTATTTGAATATGAAAAACACGTCTAAATGTGCAATATTTATTATTAATCGAATGACAAGTAACAAACTACCAATTAGCTACGATGGTGAAGATAGGTTGATTTCAATTCTAAGTACAAAACACCAGAATTCGACAGGTGTAAGTACAGAAGAATTGTCATTGATTTTTATCTTTTTTCGTGGCCAAGTGGTAGTCACTGTCTATACAAGCTTGCCGGACCAGGGTTCGATTCCGGGCCGATCACAAGCTCTTTTCTTTGTGTGATTTTGCCTTGGGCTCTTATCCCAAGGTCGTTAAGAAAATCCAGACATTAATGTATCGGAAATATATATGGCTTATTTGAATATGAAAAACACGTCTATATGTGTAAAATTTATCATTAATTGAATGCCAAATAACAAACTACCAATTAGCTACGATGGTGAAGATAGGTTGATTTCAATTATAAGTACAAAACACCTGAATTCGACAGGTATAAGTACAGAAGAATTGTCATTGACTTTTTTATTTCTTCTTGGCCAAGTTGTAGTCACTATCAATACAAGCTTGCCGGACCAGGGCTCGATTCCGGGCCGGTCACATGCTCTTGTCTTTGTGTGATATCACCTGAGGCTCTGATCCCGAGGTCGTTGAGAGAATCCAGACACTAATGTATCAAAAATATATGTGGCTTTTTTGAGTATGAAAAACACGCCTAAATGTGCAAAATTTATCATTATTCGAATGCCATTTAACAAACTACCAATTAGCTACGATGGTGAAGATATGTTGATTTCAATTCTAAGTACAAAACACCTGAATTCGACAGGTATAAGTACAGAAGAATTGTCATTTATTTTTATGTCTCTTCGTTGCCATGTGGTAGTCACTGTTTATACAAGCTGCCGGACAAGGGTTGGATTCCCGGCCAGTCACAAGCGCTTGTCTTTGTGTGATTTTGCCTGTGGCTCTGATCCCGACGTCGTTAAGAGAATCCAGACATTAATGTATCAATAATATATATGGCTTATTTGAATATGAAAAATACGTCTAAATGTGCCAAATTTATCATTAACAGATTGCCAAGTAACAAACTACCAAATAGCTACGATGGTGAAGATAGGTTGATTTCAATTCTAAATACAAAACCCCGTAATTCGACAGGTATTAATTCAGAAGAATTGTAACTGACTTTTATATTTCTTCGTGGCCAAGTGGTATTCACTGTCTATACAAGATTGCCGGACCAGGGTTCGATTCCCGGCCGGTCAAAAGCTCTTGTCTCCGTGTGATTTCGCCTTGAGCTTTGATCCCAAGGTCGTTAAGAGAATCCAGACATTAATGTATCAAGAATATATATGGCTTATTTGAATATGAAAAACACGTATAGATGTGCAAAATTTATCATTAACTGAATGCCGAGTAACAAACTACCAATTAGCTACGATGGTGAAGATAGGGTGATTTCAATTCTAAGTACAAAACACCAGAATTCGACAGGTATAAGTACAGAAGAATTGTCATTGATTTTTATCTTTTTTTCGTGGCCAAGTGGTAGTCACTGTCTATACAAGCTTGCCGGACCAGGGTTCGATTCCCGGCCGGTCACAAGCTCTTGTCGTTGTGTGATTTCGCCTGAGGCTCTGATCCCGAAGTCGTTAAGAGAATCCAGACATTAATGTATCAAAAATATATGTGGCGTTTTTGAGTATGAAAAACACGCCTAAATGTGCAAAATTTATCATTAATCGAAAGCCATTTAACAAACTACCAATTAGCTACGATGGTGAATATATGTGGATTTCAATTCTAAGTACAAAACACCTGAATTCGACAGGTATAAGTACAGAAGAATTGTCATTTATTTTCATATGCCTTCATGGCCAAGTGGTAGTCACTGTCTATTAAAGCTTACCGGACCAGGGTTCGATTCCCGGCCGGTCACAAGCTCTTGTCTTTGTGTGATTTAGCCTGGGGCTCTAATCCCGAGGTCGTTAAGAGAATCAAGACATTAATGTATCGAAAATATATATGGCTTATTTGAATATGAAAAACACATCTACATGTGAAAAATTTATCATTAATCGAAAGCCAACTAACAAACTACCAATTAGCTACGATGGTGAAGATAGGTGGATTTCAATTCTAAGTACAAAACACCTGAATTCGACAAGTATAAGGAAAGAAGAATTGTCATTGGTTTTTATCTTTCTTCATGGCCAAGTGGTAGTCACTGTCTATACAAGCTTGCCGGACCAGGGTTTGATTCCGGGCTGGTCACAAGCTCTTGTCTTTGTATGATTTCGCCTGGGGGACTGATCCCAAGGTCGTTAAGAGAATCCAGACAATAATGTATCTGGAACACATGTGGCTTATTTGAATATGAAAAACACGTCTATATGTGTAAAATTTATCATTAATTGAATGCCAAATAACTAACTACCAATTAGCAACGATGGTGAAGATAGGTTGATTTCAATTATAAGTACAAAACACCTGAATTCGACAGGTATAAGTACAGAAGAATTGTCATTGACTTTTTTATTTTTTCTTGGCCAAGTTGTAGTCACTATCTATACAAGCTTGCCGGACCGGGGTTCGATTCCGGGCCGGTCACATGCTCTTGTCTTTGTGTGATATCGCCTGAGGCTCTGATCCCGAGGTCGTTGAGAGAATCCAGACATTAATGTATCAAAAATATATGTGGCTTTTTTGAGTATGAAAAACACGCCTAAATGTGCAAAATTTATCATTATTCGAATGCCATTTAACAAACTACCAATTAGCTACGATGGTGAAGATATGTTGATTTAAATTCTAAGTACAAAACACCTAAATTCGACAGGTATAAGTACAGAAGAATTGTCATTGATTTTTATGTCTCTTCGTTGCCAAGTGGTAGTCACTGTTTATACAAGTTTCCGGACCAGGGTTCGATTCCCAGCCGGTCACAAGCGCTTGTCTTTGTGTGATTTCGCCTGGGGCTCTGATCCCAAGGTCGTTAAGAGAATCCAGACATTAATGTATCAATTATATATATGGCTTATTTGAATGTGAGAAAATCGTCTAAATGTGCAAAATTTATCATTAATAGAATACCAAGTAACAAACTACCAATTAGCTACGATGGTGAAAATAAGGTGATTTCAATTCTAAGTACAAAACACCTGAATTCGACAGGTATAAGTAAGAAGAATTGTCATTTATTTTTATCTTTCTTCGTGGCCAAGTGGTAGTCACTGTCTATATAAGCTTGCCGGACCAGGGTTCGATTCCCGGCTGGTCACAAGCTCTTGTCTTTGTGTGATTTCGCCTGAGGCTCTGATCCCGAGGTCATTAAGAGAATCCAGATATTAATGTATCGAAAATGTAAATGGCTTATTTGAATATGATAAACCCATCAAAATGTGCAAAATTTATCATTAATAGAATGCCAAGTAACAATCTACCAATTAGCTACGATGGTGAAGATAGGTTGATTTCAATTCTAAGTACAAAACACCTGGATTCGACAGGTGTAAGTACAGAAGAATTTTCATTGAATTTTATATTTCTTCTTGGCAAAGAGGTAGTCACTATCTATACAAGCTTGCCGGACCAAGGTTGATTCCCGGCATGTCACAAGCTCTCGTCTTTGTGTGATTTCGCTTGGGGCTCTGATCCCGAGGTCGTTAAAAGAATCCAGACATAAATGTATCAAAAAAATATACGGTTTATTTGAATATGAAAAACACGTCTAAATGTGCAATATTTATCATTAATAGAATGCCAAGTAACAAACTACCAATTAGCTACGATGGTGAAGGTAGGTGGATTTAAATTCTAAGTAAAAAAAACACCTGAATTCGACAAGTATAAGGAAAGAAGAATTGTCATTGGTTTTTATCTTTCTTCATGGCCAAGTGGTAGTCACTGGGTATACTAGCTTGCTGGACCAAGGTTTGATTCCAGGCTGGTCACAAGCTCTTGTCTTTGTATGATTTCGCCTGGGGCTCTGATCCCATGGTCGTTAAGAGAATCCGGACATTAATGTATCGGAAATATATGTGGCTCATTTGAATATGAAAAACACGTCTATATGTGTAAAATTTATCATTAATTGAATGCCAAATAACAAACTACCAATTAGCTACGATGGTGAAGATAGGTTGATTTCAATTATAAGTACAAAACACCTTAATTCGACATGTATAAGTACAGAAATATTGTCATTGACTTTTATATTTCTTCTTGGCCAAGTGGTAGTCACTATCTATAAAAGCTTGCCGCACCAGGGTTCGATTCCGGGCCGGTCACAGGCTCTTGTCTTTGTGTGATATCGTATGAGGCTCTGATCCCGAGGTCGTTAAGAGAATCCAGACATTAATGTATCAAAAATATATATGGCTTTTTTGAGTATGAAAAACAAGCCTAAATGTGCAAAATTTATCATTATTCGAATGCCATTTAACAAACTACCAATTAGCTACGATGGTGAATATATGTTGATTTCAATTCTAAGTACAAAACACCTGAATTCGACAGGTATAAGTACAGAAGAATTGTCATATATTTTTATGTTTCTTCATGGCCAAGTGGTAGTCACTGTCTATAAAAGCTTGCCGGACCAGGGTTTGATTCCGGGCCGGTCAAAAGCTCTTGTCTTTGTGTGATTTCGCTTGGGGCTCTGATCCCGAGGTCGTTAGGGGAATCCAGACATTAATGTATCCAAAATATATATGGCTTATTTGAATATGAAAAACACGTCTAAATGTGCAATATTTATTATTAATCGAATGACAAGTAACAAACTACCAATTAGCTACGATGGTGAAGATAGGTTGATTTCAATTCTAAGTACAAAACACCAGAATTCGACAGGTGTAAGTACAGAAGAATTGTCATTGATTTTTATCTTTTTTCGTGGCCAAGTGGTAGTCACTGTCTATACAAGCTTGCCGGACCAGGGTTCGATTCCCGGCCGATCACAAGCTCTTTTCTTTGTGTGATTTTGCCTTGGGCTCTTATCCCAAGGTCGTTAAGAGAATCCAGACATTAATGTATCGGAAATATATATGGCTTATTTGAATATGAAAAACATGTCTATATGTGTAAAATTTATCATTAATTGAATGCTAAATAACAAACTACCAATTAGCTACGATGGTGAAGATAGGTTGATTTCAATTATAAGTACAAAACACCTGAATTCGACAGGTATAAGTACAGAAGAATTGTCATTGACTTTTTGATTTCTTCTTGGCCAAGTTGTAGTCACTATCTATACAAGCTTGCCGGACCAGGGTTCGATTCCGGGCCGGTCACATGCTCTTGTCTTTGTGTGATATCACCTGAGGCTCTGATCCCGAGGTCGTTGAGAGAATCCAGACACTAATGTATCAAAAATATATGTGGCTTTTTTGAGTATGAAAAACACGCCTAAATGTGCAAAATTTATCATTATTCGAATGCCATTTAACAAACTACCAACTAGCTACGATGGTGAAGATATGTTGATTTCAATTCTAAATACAAAACACCTGAATTCGACAGGTATAAGTACAGAAGAATTGTCATTTATTTTTATGTCTCTTCGTTGCCATGTGGTAGTCACTGTTTATACAAGATGCCGGACCAGGGTTGGATTCCCGGCCAGTCACAAGCGCTTGTCTTTGTGTGATTTTGCCCGTGGCTCTGATCCCAACGTCGTTAAGAGAATCCAGACATTAATGTATCAATAATATATATGGCTTATTTGAATATGAAAAATACGTCTAAATGTGCCAAATTTATCATTAACAGATTGCCAAGTAACAAACTACCAAATAGCTACGATGGTGAAGATAGGTTGATTTCAATTCTAAATACAAAACCCCGTAATTCGACAGGTATTAATTCAGAAGAATTGTAACTGACTTTTATATTTCTTCGTGGCCAAGTGGTATTCACTGTCTATACAAGATTGCCGGACCAGGGTTCGATTCCCGGCCGGTCAAAAGCTCTCGTCTCCGTGTGATTTCGCCTTGAGCTTTGATCCCAAGGTCGTTAAGAGAATCCAGACATTAATGTATCAAGAATATATATGGCTTATTTGAATATGAAAAACACGTATAGATGTGCAAAATTTATCATTAATTGAATGCCGAGTAACAAACTACCAATTAGCTACGATGGTGAAGATATGTGGATTTCAATTCTAAGTACAAAACACCTGAATTCGACAGGTATAAGTACAGAAGAATTGTCATTTATTTTCATATTTCTTCATGGCCAAGTGGTAGTCACTGTCTATTAAAGCTTACCGGACCAGGGTTCGATTCCCGGCCGGTCACAAGCTCTTGTCTTTGTGTGATTTAGCCTGGGGCTCTTATCCCGAGGTCGTTAAGAGAATCAAGACATTAATGTATCGAAAATATATATGGCTTATTTGAATAAGAAAAACACATCTACATGTGAAAAATCTATCATTAATCGAAAGCCAAGTAACAAACTACCAATTAGCTACGATGGTGAAGATAGGTGGATTTCAATTCTAAGTACAAAACACCTGAATTCGACAAGTATAAGGAAAGAAGAATTGTCATTGGTTTTTATCTTTCTTCATGGCCAAGTGGTAGTCACTGTCTAGGTAGTAGGTTGGCCAGGGCACCAGCCGCCCGTTAAGATACTACCACTAGAGAGTTATGGGGTCCTTTGACTGGCCAGACAGTATTACATTGGATCTTTTTCTCTGGTTACGGTTCTTTCCCTTTGCCTACACAGACACCGAATAGTCTGGCCTATTCTATACAGATTCTCCTCTATCCTCATACACCTGACAACACTGAGATTACCAAACAATTCTTCTTCTCTCGAGGGGTTAACTACTAAACTGTATTTGTTCAGTGGCCACTTTCCTCTTGGTAAGGGTAGAAGAGGCTCTTTAGCTATGGTAAGCAGCTCTTCTAGGAGAAGGACACTCCAAAATCAAACCATTGTTCTCTAGTCTTGGGTAGTGCCATAGCCTCTGTACCATGGTCTTCCACTGTCTTGGGTTAGAGTTCTCTTGCTTGAGGGTACACTCGGGCACACTGCTCTATCTAGTTTCTCTTCCTCTTGTTTTGTTAAAGTTTTTATAGTTTATATAGGAAATATTTATTTCAATGTTTTTGCTGTTCTTAGAATATTTTATTTTTCCTTGTTTCCTTTCCTCACTGGGCTATTTTCCCTGTTGGAGCCCCTGGGCTTATAGCATCCTGCTTTTCCAACTAGGGTTGTAGCTTAGCATTTAATAATAATAATAATAATATACAAGCTTGCCGGACCAGGGTTTGATTCCGGGCTGGTCACAAGCTCTTGTCTTTGTATGATTTCGCCTGGGGGACTGATCCCAAGGTCGTTAAGAGAACCCAGACAATAATGTATCGGAAACATATGTGGCTTATTTGAATATGAAAAACACGTCTATATGTGTAAAATTTATCATTAATTGAATGCCAAATAACTAACTACCAATTAGCTACGATGGTGAAGATAGGTTGATTTCAATTATAAGTACAAAACACCTGAATTCGACAGGTATAAGTACAGAAGAATTGTCATTGACTTTTTTTTTTTTCTTGGCCAAGTTGTAGTCACTATCTATATAAGCTTGCCGGACCAGGGTTTGATTCCGGGCTGGTCACAAGCTCTTGTCTTTGTATGATTTCGCCTGGGGGACTGATCCCAAGGTCGTTAAGAGAACCCAGACAATAATGTATCGGAAACATATGTGGCTTATTTGAATATGAAAAACACGCCTAAATGTGCAAAATTTATCATTATTCGAATGCCATTTAACAAACTAACAATTAGCTACGATGGTGAAGATATGTTGATTTAAATTCTAAGTACAAAACACCTAAATTCGACAGGTATAAGTACAGAAGAATTGTCATTGATTTTTATGTCTCCTCGTTGCCAAGTGGTAGTCACTTTTTATACAAGTTGCCGGACCAGGGTTCGATTCCCAGCCGGTCACAAGGGCTTGTCTTTGTGTGATTTCGCCTGGGGCTCTGATCCCAAGGTCGTTAAGAGAATCCAGACATTAATGTATCAATTATATATATGGCTTATTTGAATGTGAGAAAAACGTCTAAATGTGCAAAATTTATCATTAATAGAATGCCAAGTAACAAACTACCAATTAGCTACGATGGTGAAAATAAGGTGATTTCAATTTTAAGTACAAAACACCTGAATTCGACAGGTATAAGTAAGAAGAATTGTCATTTATTTTTATCTTTCTTCGTGGCCAAGTGGTAGTCACTGTCTATACAAGCTTGCCGGACCAGGGTTCGATTCCAGGCTGGTCACAAGCTCTTGTCTTTGTGTGATTTCGCCTGAGGCTCTGATCCCGAGGTCATTAAGAGAATCCAGATATTAATGTATCGAAAATGTAAATGGCTTAGTTGAATATGATAAACCCATCAAAATGTGCAAAATTTATCATTAATAGAATGCCAAGTAACAATCTACCAATTAGCTACGATGGTGAAGATAGGTTGATTTCAATTCTAAGTACAAAACACCTGGATTCGACAGGTGTAAGTAGAGAAGAATTTTCATTGAATTTTATATTTCTTCTTGGCGAAGAGGTAGTCACTATGTATACAAGCTTGCCGGACCAAGGTTGATTCCCGGCATGTCACAAGCTCTTGTCTTTGTGTGATTTCGCTTGGGGCTCTGATCCCGAGGTCGTTAAAAGAATCCAGACATAAATGTATCAAAAAAATATACGGTTTATTTGAATATGAAAATCACGTCTAAATGTGCAATATTTATCATTAATAGAATGCCAAGTAACAAACTACCAATTAGCTAAGATGGTGAAGATATGTTGATTTCAATTCTAAGAACAAAACACGTGAATTCGACAGGTATAATTACAAAAAAATTCTCATTGATTTTTATGTTTCTTCGTGGCCAAGTGGTAGTCACTGTCTATACAAGCTTCCCGGACCAGGGTTGGATACCGGGTAGGTCAAAAGCTCTTGTCTGTGTGATTTCGCCTGGGCCTCTGATCCTGAGGTCGTTAAGAGAATCCAGACATTAATGTATCCAAAATATATATGGCTTATTTGAATATGAAAAACACGTCTAAATGTGCAAAATATATCATTAATAGAATGCCAAGTAACAAACTACCAATTAGCTACGATGGTGAAGATAGGTTGATTTCAATTCTAAGTACAAAACCCCTGGATTCGACAGGTGTAAGTACAGAAGAATTGTCATTGATTTTTATCTTTCTTCGTGACCAAGTGGTAGTCACTGTCTATACAAGCTTGCCGGACCACGGTTCGATTCTCGGACGGTCACAAGCTCTTGTCTTTCTGTGATTTTGCCTGGGGCTCTGATCCCAAGGTCGTTACGAGAATCCAGACATTAATGTATCGAAAATGTATATGGCTAATTTGAATGTGAAAAATAAGTCTAAATGTGCAAAATTTATCATTAATCGAATGCCAAGTAACAAACTACCAATTAGCTACGATGGTGAAGATAGGTTGATTTCAATTCTAAGTACAAAACACCTGAATTCGACAGGTATAAGTAGAGAAGAATTTTCATTGATTTTAATCTTTCTTCGTGGCCAAGTGGTAGTCACTGTGTATACAAGCTTGCCGGACCAAGGTTTGATTCCGGGCTGGTCACAAGCTCTTGTCTTTGTATGATTTTGCCTGGGGCTCTGATCCCAAGGTCGTTTAGAGAATCCAGACATTAATGTATCGAAAATATATATGGCTTATTTGAATATGAAAAACATGTCTACATGTGTAAAATTTATCATTAATCGAATGCCAAATAACAAACTACCAATTAGCTACGATGGTGAAGATAGGTTGATTTCAATTATAAGTACAAAACACCTGAATTAAGCATGTATAAGTACAGAAGAAATGTCATTGACTTTTATATTTTTTCTTGGCAAAGAAGTAGTCACTATCTATACAAGCTTGCCGGACCTGGGTTCGATTCCCGGCATGTCAAAAGCTCTTGTCTTTGTGTGATTTTGCCTGGGGCTCTGATCCCGAGGTCGTTGAGATAATCCGTACATAAAGGTATCGAAAATATATGTGGCTTACTTGAATATAAAAAACACGTCTAAATGTGCAGAATTTATCATTATTCGAATGCCATTTAACAAACAGCCAATTAGATACGATGGTGAAGATATGTTGTTTTACATTCTAAGAATAAAACACCTGAATTCGACAGGTTTAAGCACAGACGAATTGTCATTTATCTTTATATTTCTTCGTGGCCAAGTGGTAGTCACTGTCTATAGAAGCTTGCCGGACCAGGGTTTGATTCCGGGCCGGTCACAAGCTCTTGTCTTTGTGTGATTTCGCCTGGGGCTCTGATCCCGAGGTCGTTAAGGGAATCCAGACATTAATGTATCCAAAATATACATGGCTTATTTGAATATGTAAAACACGTCTAAATGTGCAAAATTTATCATTAATTGAATGACAGGTAACAAACTACCAATTAGCTACGATGGTGAAGATATGTTGATTTCAATTTTAAGTACAAAACACGTGAATTCGACGGGTATAAGTACAGAAGAATTGTCATTGATTTTTATGTTTCTTCGTGGCCAAGTGGTAGTCACTGTCTATACAAGCTGCCGGACCAGGGTTCACTTCCCTTCCGGTCACAAGCTCTTGTCTTTGTGTGATTTTGCCTGGGGCTCTGATCCCTAGGTCATTAAGAGAATCCAGACATTAATGTATCGAAAATATATATAGCTTATTTGAATATGAAAAACACGTCTAATTGGGCAAAATTTATCATTATTCGAATGCCATTTAACAAACTACCAATTAGCTACGATGGTGAAGATATGTTGATTTCAATTCTAAGTAAAAAACACCCGAATTCGACATGTATAAGTACAGAAGAATTGTCATTGATTTTTGTGTTTCTTTGTGGCCAAGTGGTAGTCACTGTCTATACAAGCTTGCCGGACCAGGGTTCGATTCCCGGCCGGTCAAAAGCTCTTGTCTTTGTGTGATTTCGACTGGGGCTCTGATCCCAAGGTAGTTAAGAGAATCCAGACATTAATGTATCAAAAATATATATGGCTTATTTGAATATGAAAAACTCGTCTATATGTGTAAAATTTATCATTAATCGAATGCCAAATAACAAACTACCAATTAGCTACGATGGTGAAGATAGGTTGATTTCAATTTTAAGTAAAAAACACCCGAATTCGATATATATAAGTACCGAAAGATTGTCATTGATTTTTTTGTTTCTTCGTGGCCAAGTGGTAGTCACTGTCTATACAACCTTGCCGGACCAGGGTTCGATTCCGGGCCAGTCACAAGCTCTTGTCTTAGTGTGATATCGCCTGGGGCTCTGATCCCGAGGTCGTTAAAAGAATCCAGACATTAATGTATCAATAATATATATGGCTTATTTGAATATAAAAAATACGTCTAAATGTACAACTACCAATTAGCTACATGGTGAAGATAAGGTGATTTCAATTCTAAGTACAAAACACCTGAATTCGACAGGTATAAGTACAGAAGAATTGTCATTTATTTTTATCTTTCTTCGTGGCCAATTTGGTAGTCACTGTCTATACAAGCTTGCCGTACCAGGGTTCGATTCCCGGCTGGTCAAAAGCTCTTGTCTTTGTGTGATTTCGCCTGGGGCTCTGATCCCGAGGTCGTTAAGAGATTCCAGACATTAATGTAACGAAAATATATATGGCTTATTTGAATATGAAAAACCCATCTAAATGTGCAAAATTTATCATTAATCGAATGCCAAGTAACAAACTACCAATTAGCTACGATGGTGAAGATAGTTTGATTTCAATTTTAAATACAAAACACCTGGATTCGACAGGTGTAAGTACAGAAGAATTGTCATTGACTTTTATATTTCTTCTTGGCAAAGAGGTAGTCTTTATCTATACAAGCTTGCCGGACCAGTGTTGATTCCCGGCATGTCACAAGCTCTTCTCTTTGTGTGATTTCGCCTGGGGCTCTGATCCCGAGGTCGTTAAGAGAATCCAAACATAAATGTATCAAAATATACATGGTTTATTTGAATATCTAAAACACGTCTAAATTGGCAAATTTTATCATTATTCGAATGCCATTTAAAAAATTACCAATTAGCTACGATGGTGAAGATATGTTGATTTCTATTCTAAGAACAAAACACGTCAATTCAACAGGTATAATTACGAAAGAATTGTCATTGATTTTTATGTTTCTTCGTGGCCAAGTGGTAGTCACTGTCTATACAAGCTTGCATGACCAGGGTTGGATTCCGGGCTGGTCAAAAGCTCTTCTCTGTGTGATTTCTCGTGGGGCTCTGATCCTGAGGTTGTTAAGAAAATCCAGACATTAGTGTATCCAAAATATATATGGCTTATTTGAATATGAAAAACATGTCTAAATGGGCAAAATTTATCATGATTAGAATGCCAAGTAACAAACTACCAATTAGCTACGATGGTGAAGATAGCTTGATTTCAATTCTAGGTACAAAACTCCTGGATTCGACATGTATAAGTACAGAAGAATTGTCATTTATTTTTTTCTTTCTTCGTGGCCAAGCGGTAGTCACTGTCTATACAAGCTTGCCGGACCACGGTTCGATTCCTGGACGGTCACAAGCTCTTGTCTTTGTGTGATTTTGTGTGGGGCTCTGATCCCAAGGTCGTTAAGAGAATCCAGACATTAATGTATCGAAAATGTATATAGCTTATTTGAATGTGAAAAACACGTCTAAATGTGCAAAATTTATTATTAATCAAATGCCAAGTAACACACTACCAATTAGCTACGATGGTGAAGATAGGTTGATTTCAATTCTAGGTACAAAACACCTGGATTCGACAAGTATAAGTACAGAAGAATTGTCATTGACTTTTATATTTCTTTTTGGCAAAGAGGTAGTCACTATCTACACAAGCTTGCCGGACCAGGGTTCGATTCCCGGCATGTCACAAGCCCTTGTCTTTGTGTGATTTTGCCTGGGGCTCTGATCCCGAGGTCGTTTAAGAGAATCCAGACATAAATGTATCGAAAATACATGTGGCTTATTTGAATATGAAAAACACGTCTAAATGTGCAAAATTTATCATTATTCGAATGCCATTTAACAAACAGCCAATTAGCTACGATGGATAAGATATGTTGATTTCAAATCTAAGAACAAAACACCTGAATTTGACAGGTATAAGCACAGAAGAATTGTCATTTATCTTCATATTTCTTTGTGGCCAAGTGATAGTCACTGTCTATACATGCTTGCCGGACCAGGGTTCGATTCCCAGCTGGTCACAAGCTCTTGTCTTTGTGTGATTCCGCGTGGGGCTCTGATCCCGAGGTCGTTAAGAGAATCCAGACATTAATGTATCGAAAATATATATGGCTTATTTGAATATGAAAAAAAAACATCTAAATGTGCAAAATTTATCATTATTTGAATGCCAAGTAACAAACTACCAATTAGCTACGATGGTGAAGATAGGTTGATTTCAATTCTAAGTACAAAACACCTGGATTCGACAAGTGTAAGTACAGAAGAATTTTCATTGACTTTTATATTTCTTCTTGGCAAAGAGGTAGTCACTATCTATACAAGCTTGCCTGACCAGGGTTCGATTCCCGTCATGTCACAAGCTCTTGTCTTTGTGTGATTTCGCGTGGGGCTCTGATCCCATGGTCGTTATGAGAATCCAGACATAAATGTATCGAAAATATATGTGGCTTATTTGAATATGAAAAACACGTGTAAATGTGCAAAATTTATCATTATTCGAATGCCATTAAACAAACTACCAATTAGCTACAATGGTGAAGATAGGTTGATTTCAATTCTAAGAACAAAACACCTGAATTTGACAAGTATAAGTACAGAAGAATTGTCATTGATTTTTATGTTCCTTCGTGCCAAGAGGTAGTCACTGTCTATACAAGCTTGCCGGACCCGGGTTCGATTCCCGGCCGGTCAAAAGCTCTTGTCTTTGTGTGATTTCGCCTGGGGCTCTGATCCCAAGGTAGTTAAGAGAATCCAGACATTAATGTATCGAAAATATATATGGCTTATTTGAATATGAAAAACTCGTCTATATGTGTAAAATTTATCATTAATCGAATGCCAAATAACAAACTACCAATTAGCTATGATGGTGAAGATAGGTTGATTTCAATTATAAGTAAAAAACACCCGAATTCGATATATATAATTACCGAAAGATTGTCATTGATTTTTGTGTTTCTTCGTGGCCAAGTGGTAGTCACTGTCTATACAAGCTTGCCAGACCAGGGTTCGATTCCCGGCATGTCAAAAGCTCTTGTCGTTGTGTGATTTTGGCTGGGGCTCTGATCCCGAGGTCGTTAAGAGAATCCAGACATAAATGTATCGAAAATATATGTGGCTTATTTGAATATGAAAAACACGTCTAAATGTGCAAAATTTATCATTATTCGAATGCCATTTAACAAACTACCAATTTGCTACGATGGTGAAGATATGTTGATTTCAATTCTAAGAACAAAACACCTGAATTCGACAGGTATAAGTACAGAAGAATTGTCATTTATTTTTATGTTTCTTCGTGGCCAAGTGGTAGTCACTGTCTATAAAAGCTTGCCGAACCAGGGTTTGATTCCTGGCCGGTCAAAAGCTATTGTCTTTGTGTGATTTCGCCTGGGGCTCTGATCCCGAGGTCGTTAGGGGAATTAAGACATTAATGTATCCAAAATATATATGGCTTATTTGAATATGAAAAACACATCTAAATGTGCAAAATTTATCATTAATCGAATGACAAGTAACAAACTAGCAATTAGGTACGATGGTGAAGATAGGTTGATTTCAATTCTAAGTAAAAAACACCAGAATTCGACAGGTATAAGTGCAGAAGATTTGTCATTGATTTTTATCTTTTTTCGTGGCCAAGTGGTAGTCACTATCTATACAAGCTTGCCGGACCAGGGTTCGATTCCCGGCCGGTCACAAGATCTTGTCTTTGTGTGATTTCACCTGGGGCTCTTATCCAGAGGTCGTTAAGAGAATCAAGACATTAATGTATCGAAAATATATATGGCTTATTTGAATATGAAAAACACGTGTACATGTGCAAAATTTATCATTAATCGAATGCCTAGTAACAAACTACCAATTAGCTACGATGGTGAAGGTAGGTGGATTTCAATTCTAAGTAAAAAAACACCTGAATTCGACAAGTATAAGGAAAGAAGAATTGTCATTGGTTTTTATCTTTCTTCATGGCCAAGTGGTAGTCACTGGGTATACTAGCTTGCTGGACCAAGGTTTGATTCCAGGCTGGTCACAAGATCTTGTCTTTGTGTGATTTCACCTGGGGCTCTTATCCCGAGGTCGTTAAGAGAATCAAGACATTAATGTATCGAAAATATATATGGCTTATTTGAATATGAAAAACACGTCTACATGTGAAAAATTTATCATTAATCGAAAGCCAAGTAACAAACTACCAATTAGCTACGATGGTGAAGATAGGTGGATTTCAATTCTAAGTACAAAACCCCTGAATTCGACAAGTATAAGGAAAGAAGAATTGTCATTGGTTTTTATCTTTCTTCATGGCCAAGTGGTAGTCACTGTCTATACAAGCTTGCCGGACCAGGGTTTGATTCCGGGCTGGTCACAAGCTCTTGTCTTTGTATGATTTCGCCTGGGGGACTGATCCCAAGGTCGTTAAGAGAATCCAGACATTAATGTATCGGAAATATATGTGGCTTATTTGAATATGAAAAACACGTCTATATGTGTAAAATTTATCATTAATTGAATGCCAAATAACTAACTACCAATTAGCTACGATGGTGAAGATAGGTTGATTTCAATTATAAGTACAAAACACCTGAATTCGACAGGTATAAGTACAGAAGAATTGTCATTGACTTTTTTATTTTTTCTTGGCCAAGTTGTAGTCACTATCTATACAAGCTTGCCGGACCAGGGTTAGATTCCGGGCCGGTCACATGCTCTTGTCTTTGTGTGATATCGCCTGAGGCTCTGATCCCGAGGTCGTTGAGAGAATCCAGACATTAATGTATCAAAAATATATGTGGCTTTTTTGAGTATGAAAAACACGCCTGAATGTGCAAAATTTATCATTATTCGAATGCCATTTAACAAACTACCAATTAGCTACGATGGTGAAGATATGTTGATTTAAATTCTAAGTACAAAACACCTAAATTCGACAGGTATAAGTACAGAAGAATTGTCATTGATTTTTATGTCTCTTCGTTGCCAAGTGGTAGTCACTGTTTATACAAGTTGCCGGACCAGGGTTAGATTCCCAGCCGGTCACAAGCGCTTGTCTTTGTGTGATTTCGCCTGGGGCTCTGATCCCAAGGTCGTTAAGAGAATCCAGACATTAATGTATCAATTATATACATGGCTTATTTGAATGTGAGAAAAACGTCTAAATGTGCAAAATTTATCATTAATAGAATGCCAAGTAACAAACTACCAATTAGCTACGATGGTGAAAATAAGGTGATTTAAATTCTAAGTACAAAACACCTGAATTCGACAGGTATAAGTAAGAAGAATTGTCATTTATTTTTATCTGTCTTCGTGGCCAAGTGGTAGTCACTGTCTATACAAGCTTGCCGGACCAGGGTTCGATTCCCGGCTGGTCACAAGCTCTTGTCTTTGTGTGATTTCGCCTGAGGCTCTGATCCCGAGGTCATTAAGAGAATCCAGATATCAATGTATTGAAAATGTAAATGGCTTATTTGAATATGACAAACCCATCAAAATGTGCAACATTTATCATTAATAGAATGCCAAGTAACAATCTACCAATTAGCTACGATGGTGAAGATAGGTTGATTTCAATTCTAAGTACAAAACACCTGGATTCGACAGGTGTAAGTACAGAAGAATTTTCATTGAATTTTATATTTCTTCTTGGCGAAGAGGTAGTCACTATCTATACAAGCTTGCCGGACCAAGGTTGATTCCCGGCATGTAACAAGCTCTCGTCTTTGTGTGATTTCGCTTGGGGCTCTGATCCCGAGGTCGTTAAAAGAATCCAGACATAAATGTATCAAAAAAATATATGGTTTATTTGAATATGAAAAACACGTCTAAATGTGCAATATTTATCATTAATAGAATTCCAAGTAACAAACTACCAATTAGCTAAGATGGTGAAGATATGTTGATTTCTATTCTAAGAACAAAACACGTGAATTCGACAGGTATAATTACAAAAAAATTGTCATTGATTTTTATGTTTCTTCGTGGCCAAGTGGTAGTCACTGTCTATACAAGCTTGCCGGACCAGGGTTGGATACCGGGTAGGTCAAAAGCTCTTGTCTGTGTGATTTCGCCTAGGGCTCTGATCCCAAGGTCATTAAGAGAATCCAGACCTTAATGTATCGAAAATGTATATGGCTTATTTAAATATGAAAAACCCATCTAAATGTGCAAAATTTATCATTAATCTAATGCCAAGTAACAAACTACTAATTAGCTACAATGGTGAAGATAGGTTAATTTCAATTCTAAGTACAAAACCCCTGGATTCGACAGGTGTAAGTACAGAAGAATTGTCATTGACTTTTATATTTCTTCTTGGCAAAGAGGTAGTCACTATCTATACAAGCTTGCCGGACCAGGGTTCGATTCCCGGCATGTCAAAAGCTCTTGTCTTTGTGTGATTTCACCTGGGGCTCTGATCCCGAGGTCGTTAAGAGAATCCAGACATAAATGTTCAAAAAATATATGTGGTTTATTTAAATATGAAAAACACGTGAAATTTGCAAAATTTATCATTATTCGAATGCCATTTAACAAACTATCAATTAGCTACGATGGTGAAGATATGTTGATTTCTATTCTAAGAACAAGACACTTGAATTCGACAGGTATAATTACGAAAGAATTGTCATTGATTTTTACGTTTCTTCGTGGCCAAGTGGTAGTCAATGTCTATACAAGCTTGCCAGACCAGGGTTGGATTCCGGGCTGGTCAAAAGCTCAAGTATGTGTGATTTTTACTGGGGCTTTGATCCTGAGGTCGTTAAGAGAATCCAGACATTAATGTATCCAAAATATATATGGCTTATTTGAATATGAAAAACACGCCTAAATGTGCAAAATTTATCATTAAAATGTCAGGTAACAAACTCTCAATTAGCTTCAATGGTGAAGATATGTTGATTACAATTGTAAATACAAAACACCTGAATTCGACAGGTATAAGTACAGTAGATCTGTCATTGATTTTTATGTTTCTTCGTGGCCAAGTGGTAGTCACTGTTTATACAAGCTGCCGGACCAGGGTTGGATTCCCGGACGGTCACAAGTGCTTGTCTTTGTTTGATTTCGCCTGGGGCTCTGATCCCAAGGTCGTTAAGAGAATCCATTAATGTATCAATAATATATATGGCTTATTTGAATATGAAAAATACGACTAAATGTGCAAAATTTATCATTAATAGAATGCCGAGTAAAAAACTACCAATTAGCTACGATGGTGAAAATAGAGTGATTTCAATTCTTAGTATAAAACACCTGAATTCGAAAGGTATAAGTACAGAAGAATTGTCAATGATTTTTATGTTTCTTCGTGGCCAAATCGAAGTCACTGTCTATACAAGCTTGCTGGGCCAGGGTTCGATTCCCAGCTGGTCACAAGCTCTTTTCTTTGTGTGATTTTGCCTGAGGCTCTGATCTTGAGGTCGTTAAGAGAATCCAGACATTAATGTATCAAGAATATATATAGCTTATTTGAATATGAAAAACATGTCTAAATGTGCTATATTTATCATTAATCGAATGCTTAGTAACAAAATACCAATTAGCTACGATGGTGAAGATATGTTGATTTCAATTCTAAGTACAAAACACCCGAATTTGACAGGTATAAGTACAGAAGAATTGTCATTGACTTTAATATTTTTCGTGGCAAAGTGGTAGTCACTATCTATACAATCTTGCCGGACCAGGGTTCGATTCCCGGCGTGTCACAAGCTCTTGTTTTTGTGTGATTTTGCCTGGGGCTCTGATCCCAAGGTCCTTAAGAGAATCCAGACATTAATGTATCCAAAATATATATGGGTTATTTGAATATGAAAAGTACGTCTAAATGTGCAAAATTCTTCATTAATCGAATGCCAAGTAACAAACTAACAATTAGCTACGATGGTGAAGATATGTTGATTTCAATTTTAAATACAAAACACCTGAATTCGACAGGTATTAATTCAGAAGAATTGTAACTGACTTTTATCTTTCTTCGTGGCCAAGTGGTATTCACTTTCTATACAAGAATGCCGAACCAGGGTTCGATTCCCGGCCGGTCAAAAGCTCTTGTCTCCGTGTGATTTCGCCTGGAGCTTTGATCCCAAGGTCGTTAAGAGAATCCAGACATTAATGTATCAAGAATATATATGGCTTATTTGAATATGAAAAACACGTCTAAATATGCAAAATTTATCATTAATTGAATGCCGAGTAACAAACTACCAATTAGCTACGATGGTGAAGATAGGGTGATTTAAATTCTAAGTACATTACACCTGAATTCGACAGGTATAAGTACAGAATAATTGTCATTGATTTTTATTTTTCTTCGTGGCCAAGTGGTAGTCACTGTCTATAAAAGCTTGCCGGACCAGGGTTCGATTCCCGGCTGGCCACAAGCTCTTATCTTTGTGTGATTTCGTCTGGGGCTCTGATCCCGAGGTCGTTAAGAGAATCCAGACTTTGATGTATCGAAAATATATATGGCTTATTTGAATATGAAAAACACATCTAAATGTGCAAAATTTATCATTAATTGAATGCCAAGTAACAAAATACCAATTAGCTGCGATGGTGAAGATAGTTTGATTTCAATTCTAAGTACAAAACACCTGGATTCGACAGGTGTAAGTACAGAAGACTTGTCATTGACTTTTATATTTCTTCTTGGTAAAGAGGTAGTCACTATCTATACAAGCTTGCCGGACCAGGGTTCGATTCCCGGCATATCAAAAGCTCTTGTCTTTGTGTGATTTCGCCTGGGGCTCTGATCCCGAGGTTGTTAAGAGAATCCAGACATAAATGTATGGAAAATATATGTGGCTTATTTGAATATGAAAAACACGTCCAAATGTACAAAATTTATCATTATTCGAATGCCATTTAACAAACTACCAATTAGCTACGATGGTAAAGATATGTTGATTTCAATTTAAGAACAAAACACCTGAACTTGACAGGTATAAGTACAGAAGAATTGTCATTTATTTTTATGTTTCTTCGTGGCCAAGTGGTAGTCACTGTCTATAAAAGCTTGCCGGACCAGGGTTTGATTCCGGGCAGGTCAAAAGCTCTTGTCTTTGTGTGATTTCGCCTGGGGCTCTGATCCCGAGGTCGTTAGGGGAATCCAGACATTAATATGCCCAAAATATATATGGCTTATTTGAATATGGAAAACACGTCTAAATGTGCAAAATTTATCATTAATCGAATGACAAGTAACAAACTACCAATTAGCTACGATGGTGAAGATAGGTTAATTTCAATTCTAAGTACAAAACACCAGAATTCGACAGGTATAAGTACAGAAGAAGTGTCACTGATTTTTATCTTTTTTCGTGGCCAAGTGGTAGTCACTATCTATACAAGCTTGCCGGACCAGGGTTATATTCCCGGCCGGTCACAAGGCTCTTGTCTTTGTTTTATTTCGCCTGGGGCTCTTATCCCGTGGTCGTTAAGAGAATCAAGACATTAATGTATCGAAAATATATATGGTTTATTTGGATATGAAAAACACGTCTACATGTGCAAAATTTATCATTAATCGAATGCCAAGTAACAAACTACCAATTAGCTACGATGGTGAAGATAGGTGGATTTCAATTATAAGTACAAAACACTCGAATTCGACATGTATAAGTACAGAAGAATTGTCATTGACTTTTATATTTCTTCATGGCCAAGTGGTAGTCACTATCTATACAAGCTTGCCGGACCAGGGTTCGATTCCGGGCCGGTCACAGGCTCTTGTCTTTGTGCGATATCGCCTGAGGCTCTGATCCCGAGGTCGTTAAGAGAATCCAGACATTATTGTATCAAAAATATATGTGGCTTTTTTGAGTATGAAAAACACGCCTAAATGTGTAAAATTTATCATTATTCGTATGCCATTTAACAATTCTAAGTACAAAAAACCTGAATTCGACATGTATAAGGAAAGAAGAATTGTCATTGGTTTTTATCTTTATTCATGGACAAGTGGTAGTCACTGTCTATACAAGCTTGCCGGACCAGGGTTTGATTCCGGGCTGGTCACAAGCTCTTGTCTTTGAATGATTCGCCTGGGGCTCTGATCCCAAGGTCGTTGAGAGAATCCTGACATTAATGTATCGAAAATATATGTGGCTTTTTTGAGTATGAAAAACACGTCTAAATGTGTAAAATTTATCATTATTCGAATGCCATTTAACAAACTACCAATTAGCTACGATGGTGAAGATATGTTGATTTCAATTCTAAGTACAAAACACCTGAATTCGACAGGTATTAGTACAGAAGAATTGTCATTGATTTTTATGTCTCTTCGTGGCCAAGTGGTAGTCACTGTTTACACAAGCTGCCGGACCAGGGTTGGATTCCCGGCCGGTCACATGCGCTTGTCTTTGTGTGATATTGCCTGGGGCTCTGATCCCAAGGTCGTTAAGAGAATCCAGACATTAATGTATCAATAATATATATGGCTTATTTAAATATGAAAAATATGTCTAAATGTGCAAAATTTATCATTAATAGAAGGCCAAGTAACAAACTACATATTAGCTACGATGGTGAAAATAAGGTGATTTAAATTCTAAGTACAAAACACCTGAATTCGACAGGTATAAGTACAGAAGAATTGTCATTTATTTTTATATTTCTTCGTGGCCAAGTGGTAGTCACTGTCTATACAAGCTTGCCGGACCAGGGTTCTATTCCCGGCTGGTCAGAAGCTCTTGTCTTTGTGTGATTTCGCCAGAGGCACTGATCCCGAGGTCATTAAGAGAATCCAGATATTATTGTATCGAAAATGTAAATGGCTTATTTGAATATGATAAACCCATCTAAATGTGCAAAATTTATCATTATTCGAATGCCAAGTAACAAACTACTAATTAGCTACGATGGATAAGATAGGTTGATTTCAATTCTAAGTACAAAAATCCTGGATTCGACAGGTGTAAGTACAGAAGAATTGTCATTGACTTTTATATTACTTCTTGGCAAAGAGGTAGTCACAATCTATACAAGCTTGCCGGACCAGGGTTGATTCCCGGCATGTCACAAGCTCTTCCCTTTTTGTGATTTCGCTTGGGGCTCGTGCAAAATTTATCATTAATAGAATGCCAAGTAACAAACTACCAATTAGCTACGATGGTGAAGATAGGTTGATTTCAATTCTAGGTACAAAACACTTGAATTCGACAAGTATAAGTACAGAAGAATTGTCATTGATTTTTTTCTTTCTTCGTGGCCAAGTGGTAGTCACTGTCTATACAAGCTTGCCGGACCACGGTTCGATTCTCGGACGGTCACAAGCTCTTGTCTTTCTGTGATTTTGCGTGGGGCTCTGAACCCAAGGTCGTTATGAGAATCCAGTCATTAATGTATCGAAAATGTATATGGCTTATTTGAATGTGAAAAATAAGTCTAAATGTGCAAAATTTATCATTAATCGAATGCCAAGAAACAAACTACCAATTAGCTACGATGGTGAAGATAGGTTGATTTCAATTCTAAGTACAAAACACCTGAATTCGACAAGTATAAGTACAGAAGAATTGTCATTGATTTTAATCTTTCTTCGTGGCCAAGTGGTAGTCACTGTGTATACAAGCTTGCCGGACCAAGGTTTGATTCCAGGCTGTTCACAAGCTCTTGTCTTTGTATGATTTTGCCTGGGGCTCTGATCCCAAGGTCGTTTAGAGAATCCAGACATTAATGTATCGAAAATATATATGGCTTATTTGAATAAGAAAAACATGTCTATATGTGTAAAATTTATCATTAATCGAATGCCAAATAACAAACTACCAATTAGCTACGATGGTGAAGATAGGTTGATTTCAATTATAAGTACAAAACACCTGAATTCAGCATGTATAAGTACAGAAGAAATGTCATTGACTTTTATATTTTTTCTTGGCAAAGAAGTAGTCACTATCTATACAAGCTTGCCGGACCTGGGTTCGATTCCCGGCATATCACAAGCTCTTGTCTTTGTGTGATTTTGCCTGGGGCTCTGATCCCGAGGTCGTTGAGAGAATCCGTACATAAATGTATCGAAAATATATGTGGCTTACTTGAATATAAAAAACACGTCTAAATGTGCAAAATTTATCATTATTCGAATGCCATTTAACAAACAGCCAATTAGATACGATGGTGAAGATATGTTGTTTTACATTCTAAGAACAAAACACCTGAATTCGACAGGTTTAAGCACAGACGAATTGTCATTTATCTTTATATTTCTTCGTGGCCAAGTGGTAGTCACTGTCTATAGAAGCTTGCCGGACCAGGGTTTGATTCCGGGCCGGTCACAAGCTCTTGTCTTTGTGTGATTTCGCCTGGGGCTCTGATCCTGAGGTCGTTAAGGGAATCCAGACATTAATGTATCCAAAATATATATGGCTTATTTGAATATGAAAAACCTGTCTAAATGTGCAAAATTTATCATTAATTGAATGACAGGTGACAAACTACCAATTAGCTACGATGGTGAAGATATGTTGATTTCAATTTTAAGTACAAAACACGTGAATTCGACAGGTATAAGTACAGAAGAATTGTCATTGATTTTTATGTTTCTTCGTGGCCAAGTGGTAGTCATTGTCTATACAAGCTGCCGGACCAGGGTTCGATTTCCTTCCGGTCACAAGCTCTTGTCTTTGTGTGATTTCGCCTGGGGCTCTGATCCCTAGGTCATTAAGAGAATCCAGACATTAATGTATCGAAAATATATATAGCTTATTTGAATATGAAAAACACGTCTAATTGGGCAAAATTTATCATTATTCGAATGCCATTTAACAAACTACCAATTAGCTACGATGGTGAATATATGTTGATTTCAATTCTAAATAAAAAACACCCGAATTCGACATGTATAAGTACAGAAGAATTGTCATTGATTTTTGTGTTTCTTTGTGGCCAAGTGGTAGTCACTGTCTATACAAGCTTGCCGGACCAGGGTTCGATTCCCGGCCGGTCAAAAGCTCTTGTCTTTGTGTGATTTCGACTGGGGCTCCGATCCCAAGGTAGTTTAGAGAATCCAGACATTAATGTATCGAAAATATATATGGCTTATTTGAATATGAAAAACTCGTCTATATGTGTAAAATTTATCATTAATCGAATGCCAAATAACAAACTACCAATTAGCTACGATGGTGAAGATAGGTTGATTTCAATTATAAGTAAAAAACACCCGAATTCGATATATATAAGTACCGAAAGATTGTCATTGATTTTTTTGTTTCTTCGTGGCCAAGTGGTAGTCACTGTCTATACAAGCTTGCCGGACCAGGGTTCGATTCCGGGCCAGTCACAAGCCCTTGTCTTAGTGTGATATCGCCTGGGGCTCTGATCCCGAGGTCGTTAAAAGAATCCAGACATTAATGTATCAATAATATATATGGCTTATTTGAATATGAAAAATACGTCTAAATGTACAACTACCAATTAGCTACGATGGTGAAGATAAGGTGATTTCAATTCTAAGTACAAAACACCTGAATTCGACAGGTATAAGTACAGAAGAATTGTCATTTATTTTTATCTTTCTTCGTGGCCAATTTGGTAGTCACTGTCTATACAAGCTTGCCGTACCAGGGTTCGATTCCCAGCTGGTCAAAAGCTCTTGTCTTTGTGTGATTCCGCGTGGGGCTCTGATCCCGAGGTCGTTAAGAGAATCCAGACATTAATGTATCGAAAATATATATGGCTTATTTGAATATGAAAAAAAAACATCTAAATATGCAAAATTTATCATTATTCGAATGCCAAGTAACAAACTACCAATTAGCTACGATGGTGAAGATAGGTCGATTTCAATTCTAAGTACAAAACACCTGGATTCGACAAGTGTAAGTACAGAAGAAATTTCATTGACTTTGATATTTCTTCTTGGCAAAGAGGTAGTCACTATCTATACAAGCTTGCCTGACCAGGGTTCGATTCCCGTCATGTCACAAGCTCTTGTCTTTGTGTGATTTCGCGTGGGGCTCTGATCCCGTGGTCGTTAAGAGAATCCAGACATAAATGTAGCGAAAATATATGTGGCTTATTTGAATATGAAAATCACGTGTAAATGTGCAAAATTTATCATTATTCGAATGTCATTAAACAAACTACCAATTAGCTACAATGGTGAAGATAGGTTGATTTCAATTCAAAGAACAAAACACCTGAATTTGACAAATATAAGTACAGAAGAATTGTCATTGATTTTTATGTTCCTTCGTGCCAAGAGGTAGTCACTGTCTATACAAGCTTGCTGGACCAGGGTTTGATTCCGGGCCGGTCAAAAGCTCTTGTATTTGTGTGATTTCGCCTGTGGCTCTGATCCCAAGGTAGTTAAGAGAATCCAGACATTAATGTATCGAAAATATATATGGCTTATTTGAATATGAAAAACTCGTCTATATGTGTAAAATTTATCATTAATCGAATGCCAAATAACAAACTACCAATTAGCTACGATGGTGAAGATAGGTTGATTTCAATTATAAGTAAAAAACACCCGAATTCGATATATATAATTACCGAAAGATTGTCATTGACTTTTGTGTTTCTTCGTGGCCAAGTGGTAGTCACTGTCTATACAAGCTTGCCGTACCAGGGTTCGATTCCCGGCTGGTCAAAAGCTCTTGTCTTTGTGTGATTTCGCCTGGGGCTCTGATCCCGAGGTCATTAAGAGAATCCAGACATTAATGTAACGAAAATATATATGGCTTATTTGAATATGAAAAACCCATCTAAATGCGCAAAATTTATCATTAATCGAATGCCAAGTAACAAACTACCAATTAGCTACGATGGTGAAGATAGGTTGATTTCAATTTTAAATACAAAACACCTGGATTCGACAGGTGTAAGTACAGAAGAATTGTCATTGACTTTTATATTTCTTCTTGGCAAAGAGGTAGTCTTTATCTATACAAGCTTGCCGGACCAGTGTTGATTCCCGGCATGTCACAAGCTCTTATCTTTGTGTGATTTCGCGTGGGGCTCTGATCCCGAGGTCGTTAAGAGAATCCAAACATAAATGTATCAAAATATATATGGTTTATTTGAATATCTAAAACACATCTAAATTTGCAAAAATTTATCATTATTCGAATGCCATTTAAAAAATTACCAATTAGCTACGATGGTGAAGATATGTTGATTTCTATTCTAAGAACAAAACACGTTAATTCAACAGGTATAATTACGAAAGAATTTTCATTGATTTTTATGTTTCTTCGTGGCCAAGTGGTATTCACTGTCTATACAAGCTTGCATGACCAGGGTTGGATTCCGGGCCGGTCAAAAGCTCTTCTCTGTGTGATTTCTCGTGGGGCTCTGATCCTGAGGTCGTTAAGAAAATCCAGACATTAGTGTATCCAAAATATATATGGCTTATTTGAATAAAAAAAACATGTCTAAATGTGCAAAATTTATCATAATTAGAATGCCAAGTAACAAACTACCAATTAGCTACGATGGTGAAGATAGCTTGATTTCAATTCTAGGTACAAAACTCCTGGATTCAACATGTATAAGTACAGAAGAATTGTCATTGATTTTTTTCTTTCTTCGTGGCCAAGCGGTAGTCACTGTCTATACAAGCTTGCCGGACCACGGTTCGATTCCTGGACGGTCACAAGCTCTTGTCTTTGTGTGATTTTGTGTGGGGTTCTGATCCCAAGGTCGTTAAGAGAATCCAGACATTAATGTATCGAAAATGTATATAGCTTATTTGAATGTGAAAAACACGTCAAAATGTGCAAAATTTATTATTAATCAAATGCCAAGTAACAAACTACCAATTAGCTACGATGGTGAAGATAGGTTGATTTCAATTCTAGGTACAAAACACCTGGATTCGATAAGTATAAGTACAGAAGAATTGTCATTGACTTTTATATTTCTTTTTGGCAAAGAGGTAGTCACTATCTACACAAGCTTGCCGGACCAGGGTTCGATTCCCGGCATGTCACAAGCCCTTGTCTTTGTGTGATTTTGCCTGGGGCTCTGATCCCGAGGTCGTTTAAGAGAATTCAGACATAAATGTATCGAAAATATATGTGGCTTATTTGAATATGAAAAACACGTCTAAATTTGCAAAATTTATCATTATTCGAATGCCATTTAACAAACAGCCAATTAGCTACGATGGATAAGATATGTTGATTTCAATTCTAAGAACAAAACACCTGAATTCGACAGGTATGAGTACAGAAGAATTGTCATTGATTTTTATCTTTCTTCGTGGCCAAGTGGTAGTCATTGTCTATACAAGCTTGCAAGACCAGGGTTCGATTTTCGGCAAGTCAGAAGCTCTTGTCTTTGCGTGATTTCGCCTGTGGCTCTGATCCTGAGGTCGTTAAGCGAATTCAGACATTAATGTATAGAAAATAAATATGGCTTATTTGATTATGAAAAACACGTCTATATGTGTAAAATTCATCATTAATCGAATGCCAAATAACAAACTACCAATTAGCTACGATGGTGAAGATAGGTTGATTTCAATTCTAACTACAAAACACCAAATTCGACATGTATAAGTACAGAAGAATTGTCATTGACTTTCATTTTTCTTCTTGGCCAAAAGGTAGTCACTATCTATAAAAGGTTGCCGGACCAGGGTTAGATTCTGGGCCGGTCAGGAGCTCTTGTCTTTGTGTGATATCGCCTGGGGCTCTGATCCTAAGGTCGTTAAGAGAATCCAGATATTAATGTATCAAAAATATATGTGGCTTTTTTTTATATGAAAAACACGTCTAAATATGCAAAATTTATCATTATTCGAATGCCTTTTAACAAACTACCAATTAGCTACGATGGTGAAGATATGTTGATTTCAATTCTAAGTACAAAACACCTGAATTCGACAGGTATAAGTACAGAAGAATTGTCATTGATTTTTATGTTTCTTTGTGGCCAAGTGGTAGTCACTGTTTATACAACCTGCCGGACCAGGGTTGGATTCCCGGCCGGTCACAAGCGCTTGTCTTTGTTTGATTTCGCCTGGGGCTATGATCCCAAGGTCGTTAAGAAAATCAAGACATTAATGTATCAATAATATATATGGCTTATTTGAATAAGAAAAATACGTCTAAATGTGCAAAATTTATCATTAATCGAATGACAAGTAACAAACTACCAATTAGCTACAATGGTCAAGATATGTTGATTTCAATTCTAGGTACAAAACACCTGAATTCGACAGGTATGAGTACAGAAGAATTGTCATTGAATTTTATCTTTTTTCGTGGCCAATTGGTAGTCACTGTCTATACAAGCTTGCCGGACCAGGGTTTGATTCCCGGCTGGTCAGAAGCTCTTGTCTCTGTGGGATTTCGTCTGGGGCTCTGATCCCGAGGTCGTTATGAGAATCCAGACATTAATATATTGAAAATATAAATGGCTTATTTGAATATGAAAAACCCATCTAAATGTGCAAAATTTATCATGAATCGAATGCCAAGTAACAAACTATCAATTTGCTACAATGGTTAAGATAGGTTGATTTCAATTCTAAGTACAAAACACCTGGATTCGACAGGTGTAAGTACAGAAGAATTGTCATTGACTTTTATATTTCTTCTTGGCAAAGAGGTAGTCACTATCTATACAATCTTGCCGGACCAGGGTTGATTTCCGTCATGTCACAAGCTATTGTCTTTATATGATTTCGCCTGGGGCTCTGATCCCGAGGTCGCTAAGAGAATCCAGACATAAATGTATCGAAAATATATGTGGCTTATTTAAATATGAAAAACACGTCTGAATGTGCAAAATTTATCATTATTCGAATGCCATTTAACAAACAGCCAATTAGCTACAATGGTGAAGATATGTTGATTTCAAGTCTAAGAACAAAACACCTGAATTCGACAGGTATAAGTACAGAAGAATTGTCATTTATCCTCATTTTTCTTCGTGGCCAAGTGGTAGTCACTGTCTATACAAGCTTGCCGGACCAGGGTTTGATTCCGGGTCGGTCACAAGCTCTTGTCTTTGTGTGATTTCGCCTGGGGCTCTGATCCCGAGGTCGTTAAGGGAATCCAGACATTAATGTATCGAAAATATATATGGCTTATATGAATATGAAAAACATGTCTAAATGTGTAAAATTTATCATTAATTGAATGCCAAGTAACAAACTATCAATTAGCTACGATGGTGAAGATAGGTTGATTTCAAGTCTAAATAAAAAACACCTGAATTTGACAGGTATTAGTACAGAAAAATTGTAACTGACTTTTATCTTTCTTCGTGGCGAAGTGATATTCACTCTCTATACAAGATTGCCGGACCAGGGTTCGATTCCCGGCCGGTCAAAACCTCTTGTCTCTGTGTGATTTCGCCTTGAGCTCTGATCCCAAGGTTGTTAAGAAAATCCAGACATTAATGTATCAAAAATATATATGGCTTATTTCAATATGAAAAACACATCTAAATGTGCAAAATATATCATTAATCGAATACCAAGTAACAAACTACCAATTAGGTACGATAGTGAAGATAGGTTGATTTCAATTCTAAGTACAAAACACCTGAATTCGACAGGTATAAGCACAGAAGAATTGTCATTGACTTTTATCTTTCTTCGATGCCAAGTGGTAGTCACTGTCTATACAAGCTGTCGGACTAGGGTTAGATTCCCGTCCGGTCACAAGCTCTTGTCTTTGTGTGATTTCGTCTGGGGCTCTGATCCCGAGGTCGTTAAGAAAATCCAGACAATAATGAATCAAAAATATATATGACTTATTTGAATATGGAAAACACGTCTAAATGTGCAAAATTTATCATTATTCGAATGCAATTTAACAAACTACCAATTAGCTACGATGGTGAAGATATGTTGATTTCAATTCTAAGTACGAAACACCTGAATTCGACAGGTATAAGTACAGAAGAATTGTCATTGATTTTTATGTTTCTTCGTGGCCAAGTGGTAGTCACTGTCTATACAAGCTGCCGGACCAGGGTTGGATTCCCGTCATGTCACAAGCTCTTGTCTTTGTGTGATTTCGCCTGGGGCTCTGATCCCAAGGTCATTAAGAGAATCCAGACATTAATATATCGAAAATATATATGGCTTATTTGTATATGAAAAACATGTTTAAATGTGTATAATTTATCATTAATCGAATGCCAAATAACAAACTATCAATTAGCTACGATGGTGAAGATAGGTTGATTTCAATTCTAAATACAAAAATCTTGAATTCGAAAGGTATTAGTACAGAAGAATTGTAACTGACTTTTATCTTTCTTCGTGGCTAAGTGGTATTCACTGTCTATACAAGATTGCCGGACCAGGGTTCGATTCCCGGCCGGTCAAAAGCTTTTGTCTTTGTGTGATTTCACCTTGAGCACCGATCCCGAGGTTTTTAAGAGAATCCAGACATTAATGTATCAAAAATATATATGGCGTATTTGAATATGAAAAAAACATCATAATGTGCAAAATATATCATTAATCGAATACTAAGTAACAAACTACCAATTAGGTACGATGGTGAAGATAGGTTGATTTCAATTCTAAGTACAAAACACATGCATTTGACAAGAATAAGCACAGAAGAATTTTCATTGACTTTTATATTTCTTCGTTGCCAAGTGGTATTCACTGTCTATACAAGCTTGCCGGACCAGGGTTCAATTCCCGGTCGGTCACAAGCTCTTGTCTTTGTGTGATTTCGCCTGGGGCTCTGATCCCGAGGTTGTTAAGAGAATCCAGACATTAATGTATCGAAAATATATATCGCTTATTTTAATATGAAAAACACTTCTAAATATGCAAAAATTATCATTAATCAAATGCCAAGTAACAAACTACCAATTAGCCACAATGGTGAAGATATGTTGATTTTAATTCTAAGAACAAAACACCTGAATTCGACAGGTATAAGTACAGAAAGATTGTCATTGATTTTTAGGTTTTTTCGAGGCCAAGTGGTAGTCACTGTTTATACAATCTGTCGGACCAGTGTTCGATTCCCGACCGGTCACAAGCTCTTGTCTTTGTGTGATTTCGCCTGGGGCTCTGATCCCGAGGTTGTTAAGAGAATCCAGTTATTAATGTATCGAAAATATATATGGCTTATTTGAATATGAAAAACACGTCTAAATGTGTAAAATTTATCATTAATCGAATGCCAAATAACAAACTACCAATTAGCTGCGATGTTTAAGATAGGTTGATTTAAATTCTAAGTACAAAACACCTTAATTCGACATGTATAAGTACATAAGAATTGTCATTGATTTTTATCTTTCTTCGTGGCCAAGTGGTAGTCACTGTTTATACAAGCTGCCGGACCAGTGTTCGATTCCCGGCCGGTCACATGCTCTTGTATTTTTGTGATTTTGCCTGGGGCTCTGATCCTGATGTCGTTAAGAGAATCCAGACAATAATGTATCAAAAATATATATGTCTTATTTGAATATGGAAAACAAGTCTAAATGTGCAAAATTTATCATTATTCGAATGCCATTTAACAAACTACCAATTAGCTACGATGGTGAAGATATGTTGATTTCAATTCTAAGTACAAAACACCTGAATTCGAAAGGTATAAGTACAGAAGAATTGTCATTGATTTTTATCTTTCTTCGTGGCCAAGTGGTAGTCACTGTTTATACAAGCTGCCGGACCAGTGTTCGATTCCCGGCCGGTCAAAAGCTCTTGTCTTAGTGTGATTTCGCCTGGGGCTCTGATCCCGAGGTCGTTAAGAGAATCTAGACATTAATGTATCGAAAATATTTAGGGCTTATTTGAATATGAAAAACACGTCTAAATGTGCAAAATTTATCATTAATTGAAGGCCAAGTAACAAACTACCAATTAGCTACAATGGTGAAGATATGTTGATTTCAATTCTAAGTACAAAACACTTGAATTCGACTGGTATAAGTACAGAAGAATTGTTATTGATTTTTATGTTTCTTCGTTGCCAAGTGGTAGTCACTGTCAAAACAAGCTTGCTGGACTAGGGTTGAATTCCCGTCCGGTCACAAGCTCTTGTCTTTGTGTGATTTCGTCTAGGGCTCTGATCCTGAGGTCGTTAAGAGAATCCAGACATTAATATATTGAAAATATATATGGCCTATTTTAATATGAAAAACACGTCTAAATGTGCAAAATTTATCATTAATCGAATGCCAAGTAACAAACTACCAATTAGCCACGATGGTGAAGAGAGGTTGATTTCAATTCTAAGTACAAAACACCTGAATTCGACAGATATAAGTACAGTAGACTTGTCATTGATTTTTATGTTTCTTCGTGGCCAATTGGTAGTCACTGTCTCTACAAGCTCGCCAGACTAAGGTTGGATTCCAGGGCGGTCACAAGCTCTTATCTTTGTGTGATTTCGCCTGGGGCTCTGATCCCGATGTCGTTAAGAGAATGCAGACATTAATGTATCCAAAATATATATGGCTTATTTGAATATGAAAAACACGTCTAAATGTGTAAAATTTATCATTAATCGAATGCCAAATAACAAACTACCAGTTAGCTACGATGGTGAAGATAGGTTGATTTCAGTTCCAAGTACAAAACACCTGAATTCGACATGTATAAGTACAAAAGAATTGTCAATGACTTTTATATTTCTTCTTGACAAAGTGGTAGTCACTATCTATACAAGCTTGCCGGACCAGGGTTCAATTCCCGGCCGGTCACAAGCTCTTGTTTTTGTGTGATTTCGCCTGGGGGTCTGATCCTGAGGTCGTCAAAAGAATCCAGATATTAATGTATCGAAAATATATACGGCTTATTTGAATATGAAAAACACGCGTGAATGTGCAAAATTTATCATTAATCGAATGCCATTTAACTAACTACCAATTAGCTACGATGGTGAAGATATGTTGATTTCAGTTCTAAGTACAAAACACCTGAATTGGACAGGTATAAGTACAGAAGAATTGTCATTGATTTTTATGTTTTTTCGTGGCCAAGTGGTAGTCACTGTCTATACAAGCTTGCTGGACCAGGGTTCGATTCCCAGCCGGTCACAAGCTCTTGTCTTTGTGTGATATCGCCTGGGGCTCTGATCCTAAGGTCGTTAAGAGAATCCAGATATTAATGTATCAAAAATATATGTGGCTTTTTTTAATATGAAAAACACGTCTAAATATGCAAAATTTATCATTATTCGAATGCCTTTTAACAAACTACCAATTAGCTACGATGGTGAAGATATGTTGATTTCAATTCTAAGTACAAAACACCTGAATTCGACAGGTATAAGTACAGAAGAATTGTCATTGATTTTTATGTTTCTTCGTGGCCAAGTGGTAGTCACTGTTTATACAACCTGCCGGACCAGGGTTGGATTCCCGGCCGGTCACAAGCGCTTGTCTTTGTTTGATTTCGCCTGGGGCTCTGATCCCAAGGTCGTTAAGAGAATCAAGAAATTAATGTATCAATAATATATATGGCTTATTTGAATAAGAAAAATACGTCTAAATGTGCAAAATTTATCATTAATCGAATGACAAGTAACAAACTACCAATTAGCTACAATGGTCAAGATATGTTGATTTCAATTCTAGGTACAAAACACCTGAATTCGACAGGTATGAGTACAGAAGAATTGTCATTGATTTTTATCTTTCTTTGTGGCCAATTGGTAGTAACTGTCTATACAAGCTTTCCGGACCAGGGTTCGATTCCCGGCTGATCAGAAGCTCTTGTCTTTGTGGGATTTCGTCTGAGGCTCTGATCCCGAGGTCTTTATGAGAATCCAGACATTAATATATCGAAAATATAAATGGCTTATATGAATATGAAAAACCCATCTAAATGTGCAAAATTTATCATTAATCGAATGCCAAGTAACAAACTACTAATTTGCTACAATGGTTAAGATAGGTTGATTTCAATTCTAAGTACAATACACCTGGATTCGACAGGTGTAAGTACAGAAGAATTGTCATTGACTTTTACATTTCTTCTTGGCAAAGAGGTAGTCACTATCTATGCAATCTTGCCGGACCAGGGTTGATTTCCGTTTTGTCACAAGCTATTGTCTTTATATGATTTCGCCTGGGGCTCTGATCCCGAGGTCGCTAAGAGAATCCAGACATAAATGTGTCGAAAATATATGTGGCTTATTTGAATATGAAAAACACGTCTGAATGTGCAAAATTTATCATTATTCGAATGCCATTTAACAAACAGCCAATTAGCTACGATGGTGAAGATAGGTTGATTTCAAGTCTAAGAACAAAGCACCTGAATTCGACAGGTATAAGTACAGAAGAATTGTCATTTATCCTCATTTTTCTTCGTGGCCAAGTGGTATTCACTGTCTATACAAGCTTGCCGGACCAGTGTTTGATTCAGGGCCGGTCACAAGCTCTTGTCTTTGTGTGATTTCGCCTGGGGCTCTGATCCCGAGGTCGTTAAGGGAATCCAGACATTAATGTATCGAAAATATATATGGCTTATATGAATATGAAAAACATGTCTAAATGTGTAAAATTTATCATTAATTGAATGCCAAGTAACAAACTATCAATTAGCTACGATGGTGAAGATAGGTTGATTTCAATTCTAAGTAAAAAAAACTCCTGAATTCGACAGGTATAAGTACAGAAGAATTGTCATTGATTTTTATGTTTCTTCGTGGCCAAGTGGTAGTCACTCTCTATACAAGATTGCCGGACCAGGGTTCGATTCCCGGCCGGTCACAAGCTCTTGTCTCTGTGTGATTTCGTCTTGAGCTCTGATCCCTAGGTTGTTAAGAGAATCCAGACATTAATGTATCAATAATATATATGGCTTATTTGAATATGAAAAATACGTCTAAATGTGCAAAATTTATCATTAATAGAATGCCAAGAAACAAACTACCAATTAGCTACGATGGTGAAAATAGGGTGATTTCAATTCTAAGTACAAAACACCTGAATTCGACATGGATAAGTACAGAAGAATTGTCATTGATTTTTATGTTTCTTCGTGGCCAAGTGGTAGTCACTGTTTATACAAGCTGCCGGACCAGGGTTGGATTCCCGGCCGGTCACAAGCGCTTGTCTTTGTTTTATTTCGCCTGGGGCTCTGATCCCAAGGTCGTTAAGAGAATCAAGATATTAATGTATCAATAATATATATGGCTTCTTTGAATATGAAAAATACGTCTAAATGTGCAAAATTTATCATTAATAGAATGCCAAGTAACAAACTACCAATTAGCTACGATGGTGAAGGTAGGTTGATTTCAATTCCAAGTACAAAACACCTGGATTCGAGAGGTGTAAGTACAGAAGAATTGTCATTGACTTTTATATTTCTTCTTGGCAAAGAGGTAGTCACTGTCTATACAATTTTGCCAGACCAGGGTTGATTCCCGTCATGTCACAAGCTCTTGTCATTATGTGATTTCGTCTGGGGCTCTGATCCCGAGGTCGTTAAGAGAATCCAGACATTAATATATCGAAAATATATATGGCTTATTTGAATATGAAAAACCCATCTAAATGTGCAAAATTTATCATTAATCGAATGCCAAGTAACAAACTACCAATTAGCTACGATGGTGAAGATAGGTTGATTTCAATTCTAAGTACAAAACACCTGGATTCGACAGGTGTAAGTACAGAAGAATTGTCATTACTTTTATATTTCTTCTTGGCAAAGAGGTAGTCACTGTCTATACAATTTTGCCAGACCAGGGTTGATTCCCGTCATGTCACAAGCTCTTGTCTTTATGTGATTTCGCCTGGGGCACTGATCCCGAGGTCGTTAAGAGAATCCAGACATAAATGTATCGAAAATATATGTGGCTTATTTGAATATGAAAAACACGTCTGAATATGCAAAATTTATCATTATTCGAATGCCATTTAACAAACAGCCAATTAGCTACGATGGTGAAGATATGCTGATTTCAAGTCTAAGAACAAAACACCTGAATTCGACAGGTATAATTACAGAAGAATTGTCATTTATCTTTATTTTTCTTCGTGGCCAAGTGGTAGTCACTGTCTATACAAGCTTGACGGACCAGGGTTTGATTCCGGGCCGGTCACAAGCTCTTGTCTTTGTGTGATTTTGCCTGGGGCTCTGATCCCGAGGTCGTTAAGGGAATCCAGACATTAATTTATCGAAAATATATATGGCTTATATGAATATGAAAAACACGTCTAAATGTGTAAAATTTATCATTAATTGAATGCCAAGTAACAAACTATCAATTAGCTACGATGGTGAAGATAGGTTGATTTCAAGTCTAAATAAAAAACACCTGAATTCGACAGGTATAAGTACAGAAAAATTGTAACTGACTTTTATCTTTCTTCGTGGCGAAGTGGTATTCACTCTCTATACAAGATTGCCGGACCAGGGTTTGATTCCCGGCCGGTCACAAGCTCTTGTCTTAGTGTGATTTCGCCTTGAGCTCTGATCCCAAGGTTGTTAAGAGAATCCAGACATTAATGTATCAAAAATATATATGGCTTATTTGAATATGAAAAACACATCTAAATGTGCAAAATATATCATTAATCGAATACCAAGTAACAAACTACCAATTAGGTACGATGGTGAAGATAGGTTAATTTCAATTCTAAGTACAAAACACATGAATTTGACAAGAATAAGCACAGAAGAATTTTCATTGACTTTTATATTTCTTCGTTGCCAAGTGGTATTCACTGTCTATACAAGCTTGCCGGACCAGGGTTCAATTCCCGGTCGGTCACAAGCTCTTGTCTTTGTGTGATTTCGCCTTGGGCTCTGATCCCGAGGTCGTAAGAGAATCCAGACATTAATGTATCGAAAATATATATGGCTTATTTTAATATGAAAAACACTTCTAAATATGCAAAAATTATCATTAATCAAATGCCAAGTAACAAACTACCAATTAGCCACAATGGTGAAGATATGTTTATTTTAATTCTAAGAACAAAACACCTGAATTCGACAGGTATAAGTACAGAAAAATTGTCATTGATTTTTATGTTTTTTCGTGGCTAAGTGGTAGTCACTGTTTATACAATCTGTCGGACCAGTGTTTGATTCCCGACCGGTCACAAGCTCTTGTCTTTGTGTGATTTCGCCTGGGGCTCTGATCCCAAGGTTGTTAAGAGAATCCAGTTATTAATGTATCGAAAATATATATGGCTTATTTGAATATGAAAAACACGTCTAAATGTGTAAAATTTATCATTAATCGAATGCCAAATAACAAACTACCAATTAGCTGCGATGTTGAAGATAGGTTGATTTAAATTCTAAGTACAAAACACCTTAATTCGACATGTATAAGTACATAAGAATTGTCATTGACTTTCATATTTCTTCGTGGCCAAGTGGTAGTCACTGTTTATACAAGCTTGCCGGACCAGTGTTCGATTCCCGGCCGGTCACATGCTCTTGTATTTTTGTGATTTTGCCTGGGGCTCTGATCCTGATGTCGTTAAGAGAATCCAGACAATAATGTATCAAAAATATATATGTCTTATTTGAATATGGAAAACAAGTCTAAATGTGCAAAATTTATCATTATTCGAATGCCATTTAACAAACTACCAATTAGCTACGATGGTGAAGATATGTTGATTTCAATTCTAAGTACAAAACACCTGAATTCGAAAGGTATAAGTACAGAAGAATTGTCATTGATTTTTATCTTTCTTCGTGGCCAAGTGGTAGTCACTGTTTATACAAGCTGCCGGACCAGTGTTCGATTCCCGGCCGGTCAAAAGCTCTTGTCTTAGTGTGATTTCGCCTGGGGCTCTGATCCCGAGGTCGTTAAGAGAATCTAGACATTAATGTATCGAAAATATTTAGGGCTTATTTGAATATGAAAAACACGTCTAAATGTGCAAAATTTATCATTAATTGAAGGCCAAGTAACAAACTACCAATTAGCTACAATGGTGAAGATATGTTGATTTCAATTCTAAGTACAAAACACTTGAATTCGACTGGTATAAGTACAGAAGAATTGTTATTGATTTTTATGTTTCTTCGTTGCCAAGTGGTAGTCACTGTCAAAACAAGCTTGCTGGACTAGGGTTGAATTCCCGTCCGGTCACAAGCTCTTGTCTTTGTGTGATTTCGTCTAGGGCTCTGATCCTGAGGTCGTTAAGAGAATCCAGACATTAATATATTGAAAATATATATGGCCTATTTTAATATGAAAAACACGTCTAAATGTGCAAAATTTATCATTAATCGAATGCCAAGTAACAAACTACCAATTAGCCACGATGGTGAAGATAGGTTGATTTCAATTCTAAGTACAAAACACCTGAATTCGACAGGTATAAGTACAGTAGACTTGTCATTGATTTTTATGTTTCTTCGTGGCCAATTGGTAGTCACTGTCTCTACAAGCTCGCCAGACTAAGGTTGGATTCCAGGGCGGTCACAAGCTCTTATCTTTGTGTGATTTCGCCTGGGGCTCTGATCCCGATGTCGTTAAGAGAATGCAGACATTAATGTATCCAAAATATATATGGCTTATTTGAATATGAAAAACACGTCTAAATGTGTAAAATTTATCATTAATCGAATGCCAAATAACAAACTACCAATTAGCTACGATGGTGAAGATAGGTTGATTTCAGTTCCAAGTACAAAACACCTGAATTCGACATGTATAAGTACAAAAGAATTGTCAATGACTTTTATATTTCTTCTTGACAAAGTGGTAGTCAATATCTATACAAGCTTGCCGGACCAGGGTTCAATTCCCGGCCGGTCACAAGCTCTTGTTTTTGTGTGATTTCGCCTGGGGGTCTGATCCTGAGGTCGTCAAAAGAATCCAGATATTAATGTATCGAAAATATATACGGCTTATTTGAATATGAAAAACACGCGTGAATGTGCAAAATTTATCATTAATCGAATGCCATTTAACTAACTACCAATTAGCTACGATGGTGAAGATATGTTGATTTCAGTTCTAAGTACAAAACACCTGAATTCGACAGGTATAAGTACAGAAGAATTGTCATTGATTTTTATGTTTTTTCGTGGCCAAGTGGTAGTCACTGTCTATACAAGCTTGCTGGACCAGGGTTCGATTCCCAGCCGGTCACAAGCTCTTGTCTTTGTGTGATATCGCCTGGGGCTCTGATCCTAAGGTCGTTAAGAGAATCCAGATATTAATGTATCAAAAATATATGTGGCTTTTTTTAATATGAAAAACACGTCTAAATATGCAAAATTTATCATTATTCGAATGCCTTTTAACAAACTACCAATTAGCTACGATGGTGAAGATATGTTGATTTCAATTCTAAGTACAAAACACCTGAATTCGACAGGTATAAGTACAGAAGAATTGTCATTGATTTTTATGTTTCTTCGTGGCCAAGTGGTAGTCACTGTTTATACAACCTGCCGGACCAGGGTTGGATTCCCGGCCGGTCACAAGCGCTTGTCTTTGTTTGATTTTGCCTGGGGCTCTGATCCCAAGGTCGTTAAGAGAATCAAGAAATTAATGTATCAATAATATATATGGCTTATTTGAATAAGAAAAATACGTCTAAATGTGCAAAATTTATCATTAATCGAATGACAAGTAACAAACTACCAATTAGCTACAATGGTCAAGATATGTTGATTTCAATTCTAGGTACAAAACACCTGAATTCGACAGGTATGAGTACAGAAGAATTGTCATTGATTTTTATCTTTCTTTGTGGCCAATTGGTAGTAACTGTCTATACAAGCTTGCCGGACCAGGGTTCGATTCCCGGCTGATCAGAAGCTCTTGTCTTTGTGGGATTTCGTCTGAGGCTCTGATCCCGAGGTCTTTATGAGAATCCAGACATTAATATATCGAAAATATAAATGGCTTATATGAATATGAAAAACCCATCTAAATGTGCAAAATTTATCATTAATCGAATGCCAAGTAACAAACTACTAATTTGCTACAATGGTTAAGATAGGTTGATTTCAATTCTAAGTACAATACACCTGGATTCGACAGGTGTAAGTACAGAAGAATTGTCATTGACTTTTACATTTCTTCTTGGCAAAGAGGTAGTCACTATCTATGCAATCTTGCCGGACCAGGGTTGATTTCCGTTTTGTCACAAGCTATTGTCTTTATATGATTTCGCCTGGGGCTCTGATCCCGAGGTCGCTAAGAGAATCCAGACATAAATGTGTCGAAAATATATGTGGCTTATTTGAATATGAAAAACACGTCTGAATGTGCAAAATTTATCATTATTCGAATGCCATTTAACAAACAGCCAATTAGCTACGATGGTGAAGATAGGTTGATTTCAAGTCTAAGAACAAAACACCTGAATTCGACAGGTATAAGTACAGAAGAATTGTCATTTATCCTCATTTTTCTTCGTGGCCAAGTGGTATTCACTGTCTATACAAGCTTGCCGGACCAGGGTTTGATTCAGGGCCGGTCACAAGCTCTTGTCTTTGTGTGATTTCGCCTGGGGCTCTGATCCCGAGGTCGTTAAGGGAATCCAGACATTAATGTATCGAAAATATATATGGCTTATATGAATATGAAAAACATGTCTAAATGTGTAAAATTTATCATTAATTGAATGCCAAGTAACAAACTATCAATTAGCTACGATGGTGAAGATAGGTTGATTTCAATTCTAAGTAAAAAAAACTCCTGAATTCGACAGGTATAAGTACAGAAGAATTGTCATTGATTTTTATGTTTCTTCGTGGCCAAGTGGTAGTCACTCTCTATACAAGATTGCCGGACCAGGGTTCGATTCCCGGCCGGTCACAAGCTCTTGTCTCTGTGTGATTTCGCCTTGAGCTCTGATCCCTAGGTTGTTAAGAGAATCCAGACATTAATGTATCAATAATATATATGGCTTATTTGAATATGAAAAATACGTCTAAATGTGCAAAATTTATCATTAATAGAATGCCAAGAAACAAACTACCAATTAGCTACGATGGTGAAAATAGGGTGATTTCAATTCTAAGTACAAAACACCTGAATTCGACATGGATAAGTACAGAAGAATTGTCATTGATTTTTATGTTTCTTCGTGGCCAAGTGGTAGTCACTGTTTATACAAGCTGCCGGACCAGGGTTGGATTCCCGGCCGGTCACAAGCGCTTGTCTTTGTTTTATTTCGCCTGGGGCTCTGATCCCAAGGTCGTTAAGAGAATCAAGATATTAATGTATCAATAATATATATGGCTTCTTTGAATATGAAAAATACGTCTAAATGTGCAAAATTTATCATTAATAGAATGCCAAGTAACAAACTACCAATTAGCTACGATGGTGAAGATAGGTTGATTTCAATTCCAAGTACAAAACACCTGGATTCGAGAGGTGTAAGTACAGAAGAATTGTCATTGACTTTTATATTTCTTCTTGGCAAAGAGGTAGTCACTGTCTATACAATTTTGCCAGACCAGGGTTGATTCCCGTCATGTCACAAGCTCTTGTCATTATGTGATTTCGTCTGGGGCTCTGATCCCGAGGTCGTTAAGAGAATCCAGACATTAATATATCGAAAATATATATGGCTTATTTGAATATGAAAAACCCATCTAAATGTGCAAAATTTATCATTAATCGAATGCCAAGTAACAAACTACCAATTAGCTACGATGGTGAAGATAGGTTGATTTCAATTCTAAGTACAAAACACCTGGATTCGACAGGTGTAAGTACAGAAGAATTGTCATTGACTTTTATATTTCTTCTTGGCAAAGAGGTAGTCACTGTCTATACAATTTTGCCAGACCAGGGTTGATTCCCGTCATGTCACAAGCTCTTGTCTTTATGTGATTTCGCCTGGGGCTCTGATCCCGAGGTCGTTAAGAGAATCCAGACATAAATGTATCGAAAATATATGTGGCTTATTTGAATATGAAAAACACGTCTGAATGTGCAAAATTTATCATTATTCGAATGCCATTTAACAAACAGCCAATTAGCTACGATGGTGAAGATATGCTGATTTCAAGTCTAAGAACAAAACACCTGAATTCGACAGGTATAATTACAGAAGAATTGTCATTTATCTTTATTTTTCTTCGTGGCCAAGTGGTAGTCACTGTCTATACAAGCTTGACGGACCAGGGTTTGATTCCGGGCCGGTCACAAGCTCTTGTCTTTGTGTGATTTTGCCTGGGGCTCTGATCCCGAGGTCGTTAAGGGAATCCAGACATTAATTTATCGAAAATATATATGGCTTATATGAATATGAAAAACACGTCTAAATGTGTAAAATTTATCATTAATTGAATGCCAAGTAACAAACTATCAATTAGCTACGATGGTGAAGATAGGTTGATTTCAAGTCTAAATAAAAAACACCTGAATTCGACAGGTATAAGTACAGAAAAATTGTAACTGACTTTTATCTTTCTTCGTGGCGAAGTGGTATTCACTCTCTATACAAGATTGCCGGACCAGGGTTTGATTCCCGGCCGGTCACAAGCTCTTGTCTTAGTGTGATTTCGCCTTGAGCTCTGATCCCAAGGTTGTTAAGAGAATCCAGACATTAATGTATCAAAAATATATATGGCTTATTTGAATATGAAAAACACATCTAAATGTGCAAAATATATCATTAATCGAATACCAAGTAACAAACTACCAATTAGGTACGATGGTGAAGATAGGTTAATTTCAATTCTAAGTACAAAACACATGAATTTGACAAGAATAAGCACAGAAGAATTTTCATTGACTTTTATATTTCTTCGTTGCCAAGTGGTATTCACTGTCTATACAAGCTTGCCGGACCAGGGTTCAATTCCCGGTCGGTCACAAGCTCTTGTCTTTGTGTGATTTCGCATTGGGCTCTGATCCCGAGGTCGTAAGAGAATCCAGACATTAATGTATCGAAAATATATATGGCTTATTTTAATATGAAAAACACTTCTAAATATGCAAAAATTATCATTAATCAAATGCCAAGTAACAAACTACCAATTAGCCACAATGGTGAAGATATGTTTATTTTAATTCTAAGAACAAAACACCTGAATTCGACAGGTATAAGTACAGAAAAATTGTCATTGATTTTTATGTTTTTTCGTGGCTAAGTGGTAGTCACTGTTTATACAATCTGTCGGACCAGTGTTTGATTCCCGACCGGTCACAAGCTCTTGTCTTTGTGTGATTTCGCCTGGGGCTCTGATCCCAAGGTTGTTAAGAGAATCCAGTTATTAATGTATCGAAAATATATATGGCTTATTTGAAATGAAAAACACGTCTAAATGTGTAAAATTTATCATTAATCGAATGCCAAATAACAAACTACCAATTAGCTGCGATGTTGAAGATAGGTTGATTTAAATTCTAAGTACAAAACACCTTAATTCGACATGTATAAGTACAAAAGAATTGTCATTGACTTTCATATTTCTTCGTGGCAAGTGGTAGTCACTGTTTATACAAGCTTGCCGGACCAGGGTTCGATTCCCGGCCGGTCAAAAGCTCTTGTCTTAGTGTGATTTCGCCTGGGGCTCTGATCCCGAGATCGTTAAGAGAATCCAGACATTAATGTATCAAAAATATATATGGGCTTATTTGAATATGAAAAACACGTCTAAATGTGCAAAATTTATCATTAATTGAATGCCAAGTAACAAACTACCAATTAGCCACGATGGTGAAGATAGGTTGATTTCAATTCTAAGTACAAAACACCTGAATTCGACAGGTATAAGTACAGAAGAATTGTCATTGATTTTTATGTTTCTTCGTTGCCAAGTGGTAGTCACTGTCATACAAGCTTGCCGGACCAGGGTTGAATTCCCGTCCGGTCACAAGCTCTTGTCTTTGTGTGATTTCGTCTAGGGCTCTGATCCCGAGGTCGTTAAGAGAATCCAGACATTAATATATTGAAAATATATATGGCCTATTTTAATATGAAAAACACGTTTAAATGTGCAAAATTTATCATCAATCGAATGCCAAGTAACAAACTACCAATTAGCCACGATGTTGAAGATAGGTTGATTTAAATTCTAAGTACAAAACACCTGAATTCGACAGGTATAAGTACAGTAGACTTGTCATTGATTTTTATGTTTCTTCGTGGCCAAGTGATAGTCACTGTCTCTACAAGCTCGCCAGACTAAGGTTGGATTCCAGGCCGGTCACAAGCTCTTACGTTTGTGTGATTTCGCCTGGGGCTCTGATCCCGATGTCGTTAAGAGAATGCAGACATTAATGTATCCAAAATATATATGGCTTATTTGAATATGAAAAACACGTCTAAATGTGTAAAATTTATCATTAATCGAATGCCAAATAACAAACTACCAATGGTGAAGATAGGTTGATTTCAATTCCAAGTACAAAACACCTGAATTTGACATATATAAGTACAAAAGAATTGTCAATGACTTTTATATTTCTTCTTGACAAAGTGGTAGTCACTATCTATACAAGCTTGCCGGACCAGGGTTCAATTCCCGGCCGGTCACAAGATCTTGTTTTTGTGTGATTTCGCCTGGGGGTCTCATCCAGAGGTCGTCAAGAGAATCCAGATATTAATGTATCGAAAATATATATGGCTTATTTCAATATGAAAAACACGCGTGAATGTGCAAAATTTATCATTAATCAAATGCCATTTAACTAACTACCAATTAGCTACGATGGTGAAGATATGTTGATTTCAGTTCTAAGTACAAAACACCTGAATTCGACAGGTATAAGTACAGAAGAATTGTCATTGATTTTTATGTTTTTTCGTGGCCAAGTGGTAGTCACTGTCTATACAAGCTTGCTGGACCAGGGTTCAATTCCCAGCCGGTCACAAGCTCTTGTCTTTGTGTGATATCGCCTGGGGCTCTGATCCTAAGGTCGTTAAGAGAATCCATATATTAATGTATCAAAAATATATGTGGCTTTTTTTAATATGAAAAACACGTCTAAATATGCAAAATTTATCATTATTCGAATGCCTTTTAACAAACTACCAATTAGCTACGATGGTGAAGATATGTTGATTTCAATTCTAAGTACAAAACACCTGAATTCGACAGGTATAAGTACAAAAGAATTGTCATTGATTTTTATGTTTCTTCGTGGCCAAGTGGTAGTCACTGTTTATACAACCTGCCGGACCAGGGTTGGATTCCCGGCCGGTCACAAGCGCTTGTCTTTGTTTGATTTCGCCTGGGGCTCTGATCCCAAGGTCGTTAAGAGAATCAAGACATTAATGTATCAATAATATATATGGCTTATTTGAATAAGAAAAATATGTCTAAATGTGCAAAATTTATCATTAATCGAATGACAAGTAACAAACTACCAATTAGCTACAATGGTCAAGATATGTTGATTTCAATTCTAGGTAAAAAACACCTGAATTCGACAGGTATGAGTACAGAAGAATTGTCACTGATTTTTATCTTTCTTCGTGGCCAATTGGTAGTCACTGTCTATACAAGCTTGCCGGTCCAGGGTTCGATTCCCGGCTGGTCAGAAGCTCTTGTCTTTGTGGGATTTCGTCTGGGGCTCTGATCCCGAGGTCGTCATGAGAATCCAGACATTAATATATCGAAAATATAAATGGCTTATTTGAATATGAAAAACCCATCTAAATGTGCTAAATTTATCATTAATCGAATGCCAAGTAACAAACTACCAATTTGCTACAATGGTTAAGATAGGTTGATTTCAATTCTAAGTACAAAACACCTGGATTCGACAGGTGTAAGTACAGAAGAATTGTCATTGACTTTTATATTTCTTCTTGGTAAAGAGGTAGTCACTATCTATACAATCTTGCCGGACCAGGGTTGATTTCCGTCATGTCACAAGCTATTGTCTTTATATGATTTCGCTTGGGGCTCTGATCCCGAGGTCGCTAAGAGAATCCAGACATAAATGTATCGAAAATATATGTGGCTTATTTGAATATGAAAAACACGTCTGAATGTGCAAAATTTATCATTATTCGAATGCCATTTAACAAACAGCCAATTAGCTACGATGGTGAAGATATGTTGATTTCAAGTCTAAGAACAAAACACCTGAATTCGACAGGTATAAGTACAGAAGAATTGTCATTTATCCTCATTTTTCTTCGTGGCTAAGTGGTATTCACTGTCTATACAAGCTTGCCGGACCAGGGTTTGATTCCGGGCCGGTCACAAGCTCTTGTCTTTGTGTGATTTCGCCTGGGGCTCTGATCCCAAGGTCGTTAAGGGAATCCAGACATTAATGTATCGAAAATATATATGGCTTATATGAATATGAAAAACATGTCTAAATGTGTAACATTTATCATTTATTGAATGCCAAGTAACAAACTATCAATTAGCTACGATGGTGAAGATAGGTTGATTTCAAGTCTAAATACAAAACACCTGAATTCGACAGGTATAAGTACAGAAGAATTGTCATTGATTTTTATGTTTCTTCGTGGCCAAGTGGTAGTCACTCTCTATACAAGATTGCCGGACCAGGGTTCGATTCCCGGCCGGTCACAAGCTCTTGTCTCTGTGTGATTTCGCCTTGAGCTCTGATCCCTAGGTTGTTAAGAGAATCCAGACATTAATATATCAATAATATATATGGCTTATTTGAATATGAAAAATATGTCTAAATGTGCAAAATTTATCATTAATAAAATGCCAAGAAACAAACTACCAATTAGCTACGATGGTGAAAATAGGGTGATTTCAATTCTAAGTACAAAACACCTGAATTCGACAGGTATAAGTACAGGAGAATTGTCATTGATTTTTATGTTTCTTCGTGGCCAAGTGGTAGTCACTGTTTATACAAGCTGCCGGACCAGGGTTGGATTCCCGGCCGGTCACAAGCGCTTGTCTTTGTTTTATTTTGCATGGGGCTCTGATCCCAAGGTCGTTAAGAGAATCAAGACATTAATGTATCAATAATATATATGGCTTATTTGAATATGAAAAATACGTCTAAATGTGCAAAATTTATCATTAATAGAATGCCAAGAAACAAACTACCAATTAGCTACGATGGTGAAAATAGGGTGATTTCAATTCTAAGTACAAAACACCTGGATTTGACAGGTATAAGTACAGAAGATTTGTCATTTATTTTTATCTCTCTTCGCGGCCAAGTGGTAGTCACTGTCTATACAAGCTTGCCGGACCAGGGTTCGATTCCCGGCTGGTCAAAAGCTCTTGTCATTATGTGATTTTGTGTGGGGCTCTGATCCCGAGGTCGTTAAGAGAATCCAGACATTAATATATCGAATATATATATGGATTATTTGAATATGAAAAACCCATCTAAATGTGCAAAATTTATCATTAATCGAATGCCAAGTAACAAACTACCAATTAGCTACGATGGTGAAGATAGGTTGATTTCAATTCTAAGTACAAAACACCTGGATTCGACAGGTGTAAGTACAGAAGAATTGTCATTGACTTTTATATTTCTTCTTGGCAAAGAGGTAGTCACTGTCTATACAATCTTACCGGACCAGGGTTGATTCCCGTCATGTCACAAGCTCTTGACTTTATGTGATTTCGCCTGGGGCTCTGATCCCGAGGTCGTTAAGAGAATCCAGACATAAATGTATCGAAAATATATGTGGGTTATTTGAATATGAAAAACACGTCTGAATGTGCAAAATTTATCATTATTCGAATGCCATTTAACAAACAGCCAATTAGCTACGATGGTGAAGATATGCTGATTTCAAGTCTAAGAACAAAACACATGAGTTCGATAGGTATAATTACAGAAGAATTGTCATTTATCTTTATTTTTCTTCGTGGCCAAGTGGTAGTCACTGTCTATACAAGCTTGCCGGACCAGGGTTTGATTCCGGGCCGGTCACAAGCTCTCGTCTTTGTGTGATTTTGCCTGGGGCTCTGATCCCGAGGTCGTTAAGGGAATCCAGACATTAATGTATCAAAAATATATATGGCTTATTTGAATATGAAAAACACATTTAAATGTGCACAATATATCATTAATCGAATACCAAGTAACAAACTACCAATTAGGTACGATAGTGAAGATAGGTTGATTTCAATTCTATGTACAAAACACCTGAATTCGACAGGTATAAGCACAGAAGAATTGTCATTGACTTTTATCTTTCTTCGTTGCCAAGTGGTAGTCACTGTCTATACAAGCTGTCGGACCAGGGTTAGATTCCCGTCCGGTCAGAAGCTCTTGTCTTTGTGTGATTTCGTCTGGGGCTCTGATCCCGAGGTCGTAAAGAGAATCCAGACAATAATGAATCAAAAATATATATGACTAATTTGAATATGGAAAACACGTCTAAATGTGCAAAATTTATCATTATTCGAATGCCATTTAACAAACTACCAATTAGCTACGATGGTGAAGATAGGTTGATTTCAAGTCTAAATAAAAAACACCTGAATTCGACAAGTATTAGTAAAGAAAAATTGTAACTGACTTTTATCTTTCTTTGTGGCGAAGTGGTATTCATTCTCTATACAAGATTGCCGGACCAGGGTTTGATTCCCGGCCGGTCACAAGCTCTTGTCTCTGTGTGATTTCGCCTTGAGCTCTGATCCCAAGGTTGTTAAGAGAATCCAGACATTAATGTATCAAAAATATATATGGCTTATTTGAATATGAAAAACACATTTAAATGTGCACAATATATCATTAATCGAATACCAAGTAACAAACTACCAATTAGGTACGATAGTGAAGATAGGTTGATTTCAATTCTATGTACAAAACACCTGAATTCGACAGGTATAAGCACAGAAGAATTGTCATTGACTTTTATCTTTCTTCGTTGCCAAGTGGTAGTCACTGTCTATACAAGCTGTCGGACCAGGGTTAGATTCCCGTCCGGTCAGAAGCTCTTGTCTTTGTGTGATTTCGTCTGGGGCTCTGATCCCGAGGTCGTAAAGAGAATCCAGACAATAATGAATCAAAAATATATATGACTAATTTGAATATGGAAAACACGTCTAAATGTGCAAAATTTATCATTATTCGAATGCCATTTAACAAACTACCAATTAGCTACGATGGTGAAGATATGTTGATTTCAATTCTAAGTACGAAACACCTGAATTCGACAGGTATAAGTACAGAAGAATTGTCATTGATTATTATGTTTCTTCGTGGCCAAGTGGTAGTCACTGTCTATACAAGCTGCCGGACCAGGGTTGGATTCCCGTCCGGTTACAAGCTCTAGTCTTTGTGTGATTTCGCCTGGGGCTCTGATCCCAAGGTCGTTAAGAGAATCCAGACATTAATGTATCGAAAATATATATGGCTTATTTGTATATGAAAAACACATTTAAATGTGTATAATTTATCATTAATCGAATGCCAAATAACAAACTATCAATTAGCTACGATGGTGAAGATAGGTTGATTTCAATTCTAAATATAAAAACCTTGAATTCGAAAGGTATAAGTACAAAAGAATTGTCATTGACTTTTATCTTTCTTCGTGGCCAAGTGGTATTCACTGTCTATACAAGCTTGCCGGACCAGGGTTCGATTCCCGGCCGGTCAAAAGCTTTTGTCTTTGTGTGATTTCACCTTGAGGGCTCTGATCCCGAGGTCGTTTTTAAGAGAATCCAGACATTAATGTATCAAAAATATATATGGCGTATTTGAATATGAAAAAAACGTCTAAAATGTGCAAAATTTATCATTAATCGAATACTAAGTAACAAACTACCAATTAGGTACGATGGTGAAGATAGGTTGATTTCAATTCTAAGTACAAAACACATGAATTTGACAAAAATAAGCACAGAAGAATTTTCATTGACTTTTATATTTCTTCGTTGCCAAGTGGTATCACTGTCTATACAAGCTTGCCGGACCAGGGTTCAATTCCCGGTCGGTCACAAGCTCTTGTCTTTGTGTGATTTCGTCTGGGGCTCTGATCCCGAGGTCGTTAAGATAATCCAGACATTAATGTATCGAAAATATATATGGCTTATTTTAATATGAAAAACACTTCTAAATGTGCAAAATTTATCATTATTCGAATGCCATTTAACAAACTACCAATTAGCTACGATGGTGAAGATATGTTGATTTCAATTCTAAGTACAAAACACCTGAATTCGAAAGGTATAAGTACAGAAGAATTGTCATTGATTTTTATCTTTCTTCGTGGCCAAGTGGTATTCACTGTTTATACAAGCTGCCGGACCAGGGTTCGATTCCCGGCCGGTCAAAAGCTCTTGTCTTAGTGTGATTTCGCATGGGGCTCTGATCCCGAGGTCGTTAAGAGAATCCAGACATTAATGTATCGAAAATATATAGGGCTTATTTGAATATGAAAAACACGTCTAAATGTGCAAAATTTATCATTAATTGAATGCCGAGTAACAAACTTCCAATTAGCTACGATGGTGAAGATATGTTGATTTCAATTCTAAGTACAAAACACTGAATTCGACAGGTATAAGTACAGAAGAATTGTCATTGATTTTTATGTTTCTTCGTTGCCAAGTGGTAGTCACTGTCATACAAGCTTGCTGGACTAGGGTTGAATTCCCGTCCGGTCACAAGCTCTTGTCTTTGTGTGATTTCGTCTGGGGCTCTGATCCCGAGGTCGTTAAGAGAATCCAGACATTAATATATTGAAAATATATATGGCTATTTTAATATGAAAAACACGTCTAAATGTGCAAAATTTATCATTAATCGAATGCCAAGTTAACAAACTACCAATTAGCCACGATGGTGAAGATAGGTTGATTTCAATTCTAAGTACAAAACACCTGAATTCGACAGGTATAAGTACAGAAGAATTGTCATTGATTTTTATGTTTCTTCGTGGCCAAGTGGTAGTCACTGTCTCTACAAGCTGCCGGACCAGGTTGATTCCCGGCCGGTCACAAGCTCTTGTCTTTGTGTGATTTCGCCTGGGGCTCTGATCCCGAGGTCGTTAAGAGAATCAGACATTAATGTATCCAAAATATATATGGCTTATTTGAATATGAAAAACACGTCTAAATGTGCAAAATTTATCATTAATCGAATGCCATAACAAACTACCAATTAGCTACGATGGTGAAGATAGGTTGATTTCAATTCTAAGTACAAAACACCTGAATTCGACAGTATAAGTACAAAAGAATTGTCAATGACTTTTATATTTCTTCTTGACAAGTGGTAGTCACTATCTATACAAGCTTGCCGGACCAGGGTTCAATTCCCGGCCGGTCACAAGCTCTTGTCTTTGTGTGATTTCGCCTGGGGGTCTGATCCCGAGGTCGTTAAGAGAATCCAGACATTAATGTATCGAAAATATATATGGCTTATTTGAATATGAAAAACACGCTAAATGTGCAAAATTTATCATTAATCGAATGCCATTTAACAAACTACCAATTAGCTACGATGGTGAAGATATGTTGATTTCAATTCTAAGTACAAAACACCTGAATTCGACAGGTATAAGTACAGAAGAATTGTCATTGATTTTTATGTTTCTTCGTGGCCAAGTGGTAGTCACTGTCTATACAAGCTTGCTGGACCAGGGTTCGATTCCCAGCCGGTCACAAGCTCTTGTCTTTGTGTGATTTCGCCTGGGGCTCTGATCCCGAGGTCGTTAAGAGAATCAGACATTAATGTATCAAAAATATATATGGCTTTTTTGAATATGAAAAACACGTCTAAATGTGTAAAATTTATCATTATTCGAATGCCATTTAACAAACTACCAATTAGCTACGATGTGGAAGATATGTTGATTTCAATTCTAAGTACAAAACACCTGAATTCGACAGTTATAAGTACAGAAGAATTGTCATTGATTTTTAGTTTCTTCGTGGCCAAGTGGTAGTCACTGTCTATACAAGCTGCCGGACCAGGGTTCGATTCCCGGCCGGTCAAAGCTCTGTGTTTGTGTGATTTCTCCTGGGGCTCTGATCCCAAGGTCGTTAAGAGAATCCAGATCATTAATGTATCAAAATATATATGGCTTATTTGAATATGAAAAACACGTCTAAATGTGCAAAATTTATCATTATCGAATGCCATTTAACAAACTACCAATTAGCTACGATGGTGAAGATATGTTGATTTCAATTCTAAGTACAAAACACCTTGAATTCGACAGGTATAAGTACAGAAGAATTGTCATTGATTTTTATGTTTCTTCGTTGCCAAGTGGTAGTCACTGTCTATACAAGCTTGCTGGACCAGGGTTCGATTCCCGTCCGGTCACAAGCTCTTGTCTTTGTGTGATTTCGCCTAGGGCTCTGATCCCGAGGTCGTTAAGAGAATCCAGACATTAATGTATCGAAAATATATATGGCTATAATATGAAAAACACGTCTAAATGTGCAAAATTTATCATTAATCGAATGCCAAGTTAACAAACTACCAATTAGCTACGATGGTGAAGATAGGTTGATTTCAATTCTAAGTACAAAACACCTGAATTCGACAGGTATAAGTACAGAAGAATTGTCATTGATTTTTATGTTTCTTCGTGGCCAAGTGGTAGTCACTGTCTATACAAGCTTGCCGGACCAGGTTGATTCCCGGCCGGTCACAAGCTCTTGTCTTTGTGTGATTTCGCCTGGGGCTCTGATCCCGATCGTTAAGAGAATCAGACATTAATGTATCAAAATATATATGGCTTATTTGAATATGAAAAACACGTCTAAATGTGTAAAATTTATCATTAATCGAATGCCATAACAAACTACCAATTAGCTACGATGGTGAAGATATGTTGATTTCAATTCTAAGTACAAAACACCTGAATTCGACAGGTATAAGTACAGAAGAATTGTCATTGACTTTTATATTTCTTCGTTGCCAAGTGGTAGTCACTATCTATACAAGCTTGCCGGACCAGGGTTCGAATTCCCGGCCGGTCACAAGCTCTTGTCTTTGTGTGATTTTGCCTGGGGCTCTGATCCCGAGGTCGTTAAGAGAATCCAGACATTAATGTATCGAAAATATATAGGCTTATTTGAATATGAAAAACACGTCTAAATGTGCAAAATTTATCATTAATCGAATGCCATAACAAACTACCAATTAGCTACGATGGTGAAGATATGTTGATTTCAATTCTAAGTACAAAACACCTGAATTCGACAGGTATAAGTACAGAAGAATTGTCATTGATTTTTATGTTTCTTCGTGGCCAAGTGGTAGTCACTGTCTATACAAGCTTGCTGGACCAGGGTTGATTCCCAGCCGGTCACAAGCTCTTGTCTTTGTGTGATTTCGCCTGGGGCTCTGATCCCGAGGTCGTTAAGAGAATCAGACATTAATATATCAAAAATATATATGGCTTTTTTGAATATGAAAAACACGTCTAAATGTGTAAAATTTATCATTAATCGAATGCCAAGTAACAAACTACCAATTAGCTACGATGGTGAAGATAGGTTGATTTCAATTCTAAGTACAAAACACCTGAATTCGACAGTATAAGTACAGAAGAATTGTCATTGATTTTTAGTTTCTTCGTGGCCAAGTGGTAGTCACTGTCTATACAAGCTTGCCGGACCAGGGTTCGATTCCCGGCTGGTCACAAGCTCTTGTTTTGTGTGATTTCTCCTGGGGCTCTGATCCCGAAGGTCGTTAAGAGAATCCGATCATTAATGTATCAAAATTATATATGGCTTATTTGAATATGAAAAACACGTCTAAATGTGCAAAATTTATCATTAATCGAATGCCATTTAACAAACTACCAATTAGCTACGATGGTGAAGATATGTTGATTTCAATTCTAAGTACAAAACACCTGAATTCGACAGGTATAAGTACAGAAGAATTGTCATTGATTTTTATGTTTCTTCGTGGCCAAGTGGTAGTCACTGTCTATACAAGCTTGCCGGACCAGGGTTCGATTCCCGGCCGGTCACAAGCTCTTGTCTTTGTGTGATTTCGCCTGGGGCTCTGATCCCGAGGTCGTTAAGAGAATCCAGACATTAATGTATCGAAAATATATAGGCTTATTTGAATATGAAAAACACGTCTAATATGCAAAATTTATCATTAATTGAATGCCAAGTAACAAACTACCAATTAGCTACGATGGTGAAGATAGGTTGATTTCAATTCTAAGTACAAAACACCTGAATTCGACAGGTATAAGTACAGAAGAATTGTCATTGATTTTTATTTTCTTCGTGGCCAAGTGGTAGTCACTGTCTATACAAGCTTGCCGGACCAGGGTTCGATTCCCGTCCGGTCACAAGCTCCTGTGTTTGTGTGATTTCGCCTTGGGCTCTGATCCCGAGGTCGTTAAGAGAATCAGATATTAATGTATCAAAATATATATGGCTTATTTTAATATGAAAAACACGTCTAAATGTGCAAAATTTATCATTAATCGAATGCCATTTAACAAACTACCAATTAGCTACGATGGTGAAGATATGTTGATTTCAATTCTAAGTACAAAACACCTGAATTCGATAGGTATAAGTACAGAAGAATTGTCATTGATTTTTATGTTTCTTCGTGGCCAAGTGGTAGTCACTGTCTTTACAAGCTTGCCGGACCAGGGTTCGATTCCCGGCCGGTCACAAGCTCTTGTCTTTGTGTGATTTCACCTGGGGCTCTGATCCCGAGGTCGTTAAGAGAATCAAGACATTAATGTATCAAAATATATATGGCTTATTTGAATATGAAAAACAAGTCTAAATGTGCAAAATTTATCATTAATCGAATGCCAAGTAACAAACTACCAATTAGCTACGATGGTGAAGATATGTTGATTTCAATTCTAAGTACAAAACACCTGAATTCGACAGGTATAAGTACAGAAGAATTTCATTGACTTTTATTTCTTCGTTGCCAAGTGGTAGTCATGTCTATACAAGCTTGCCGGACCAGGGTTCGATTCCTGACCGGTCACAAGCTCTTGTGTTTGTGTGATTTCGCCTGGGGCTCTGATCCCGAGGTCGTTAAGAGAATCCAGCATTAATGTATCGAAAATATATATGGCTTATTTGAATATGAAAAACACGTCTAAATGTGTAAAATTTATCATTAATCGAATGCCAATAACAAACTACCAATTAGCTACGATGGTGAAGATAGGTTGATTTCAATTCTAAGTACAAAACACCTGAATTCGACAGTATAAGTACAAAAGAATTGTCATTGATTTTTATGTTTCTTCGTGGCCAAGTGGTAGTCACTGTCTATACAAGCTTGCCGGACCAGGGTCGATTCCCGGCCGGTCACAAGCTCTTGCTTTGTGTGATTTCGCCTGGGGCTCTGATCCCGAGGTCGTTAAGAGAATCCTGACATTAATGTATCAAAAATATATATGGCTTATTTTAATATGAAAAACACGTCTAAATGTGTAAAATTTATCATTAATCGAATGCCAAGTAACAAACTACCAATTAGCTACGATGGTGAAGATATGTTGATTTCAATTCTAAGTACAAAACACCTGAATTCGACAGGTATAAGTACAGAAGAATTGTCATTGACTTTTATCTTTCTTCGTTGCCAAGTGGTAGTCATTGTCTATACAAGCTTGCCGGACCAGGGATTCGATTCCCGGCCGGTCACAAGCTCTTGTCTTTGTGTGATTTTGCCTGGGGCTCTGATCCCGAGGTCGTTAAGAGAATCCAGACATTAATGTATCGAAAATATATAGGCTTATTTGAATATGAAAAACACGTCTAAATGTGTAAAATTTATCATTAATCGAATGCCAAGTAACAAACTACCAATTAGCTACGATGGTGATAGGTCTTCTAAGTACAAAACACCTGAATTCGACAGGTATAAGTACAAAGAATTGTCATTGATTTTTATGTTTCTTCGTGGCCAAGTGGTAGTCACTGTCTATACAAGCTTGCTGGACTAGGGTTGGATTCCCGGCCGGTCACAAGCTCTTGTCTTTGTGTGATTTCGCCTGGGGCTCTGATCCCGAGGTCGTTAAGAGAATCCAGACATTAATATATCAAAAATATATATGGCTTATTTTAATATGAAAAACACGTCTAAATGTGTAAAATTTATCATTAATCGAATGCCAAGTAACAAACTACCAATTAGCTACGATGGTGAAGATAGGTTGATTTCAATTCTAAGTACAAAACACCTGAATTCGACAGGTATAAGTACAGAATTGTCATTGATTTTTATGTTTCTTCTGGCCAAGTGGTAGTCACTGTCTATACAAGCTTGCCGACCAGGGTTGATTCCCGGCTGGTCACAAGCTCTTGTCTTTGTGTGATTTCACCTGGGGCTCTGATCCCGAAGGTCGTTAAGAGAATCCAGACATTAATGTATCGAAAATATATATGGCTTATTTGAATATGAAAAACACGTCTAAATGTGTAAAATTTATCATTAATCGAATGCCAAATAACAAACTACCAATTAGCTACGATGGTGAAGATATGTTGATTTCAATTCTAAGTACAAAACACCTGAATTCGACAGGTATAAGTACAAAGAATTGTCATTGATTTTTATGTTTCTTCGTGGCCAAGTTGGTAGTCACTGTCTATACAAGCTTGCCGGACCAGGGTTCATTCCCGGCCGGTCACAAGCTCTTGTCTTTGTGTGATTTCGCCTGGGGCTCTGATCCCGAGGTCGTTAAGAGAATCCAGACATTAATGTATCGAAAATATATAGGCTTATTTGAATATGAAAAACACGTCTAAATGTGCAAAATTTATCATTAATCGAATGCATAACAAACTACCAATTAGCTACGATGGTGAAGATAGGTTGATTTCAATTCTAAGTACAAAACACCTGAATTCGACAGGGTATAAGTACAGAAGAATTGTCATTGATTTTTAGTTTCTTCGTGGCCAAGTGGTAGTCACTGTCTATACAAGCTTGCCGGACCAGGGTTCGATTCCCGGCCGGTCACAAGCTCCTGTGTTTGTGTGATTTCGCCTGGGGCTCTGATCCCGAAGGTCGTTAAGAGAATCCAGACATTAATGTATCAAAATATATATGGCTTATTTGAATATGAAAAACACGTCTAAATGTGCAAAATTTATCATTAATCGAATGCCATTTAACAAACTACCAATTAGCTACGATGGTGAAGATATGTTGATTTCAATTCTAAGTACAAAACACCTGAATTCGACAGGTATAAGTACAGAAGAATTGTCATTGATTTTTATGTTTCTTCGTGGCCAAGTGGTAGTCACTGTCTATACAAGCTTGCCGGACCAGGGTTCGATTCCCGGCCGGTCACAAGCTCTTGTCTTTGTGTGATTTCGCCTGGGGCTCTGATCCCGAGGTCGTTCAGAGAATCAAGACATTAATGTATCGTAAATATATATGGCTTATTTTAATATGAAAAACAAGTCTAAATGTGTAAAATTTATCATTAATCGAATGCCATAACAAACTACCAATTAGCTACGATGGTGAAGATATGTTGATTTCAATTCTAAGTACAAAACACCTGAATTCGACAGGTATAAGTACAGAAGAATTGTCATTGACTTTTATTTTCTTCGTTGCCAAGTGGTAGTCATGTCTATACAAGCTTGCCGGACCAGGGTTCGATTCCGGTCAGGTCTCAAGCTCTTGTCTTTGTGTGATTTCGCCTGGGGCTCTGATCCCGAGGTCGTTAAGAGAATCCAGACATTAATGTATCGAAAATATATATGGCTTATTTGAATATGAAAAACAAGTCTAAATGTGTAAAATTTATCATTAATCGAATGCCAAGTAACAAACTACCAATTAGCTACGATGGTGAAGATAGGTTGATTTCAATTCTAAGTACAAAACACCTGAATTCGACAGTATAAGTACAAAAGAATTGTCATTGATTTTTATCTTTCTTCGTGGCCAAGTGGTAGTCACTGTCTATACAAGCTTGCCGGACCAGGGTTCTGATTCCCGGCCGGTCACAAGCTCTTGTCTTTGTGTGATTTCGCCTGGGGCTCTGATCCCGAGGTCGTTAAGAGAATCCAGACATTAATGTATCGAAAAAATATATGGCTTATTTTAATATGAAAAACAAGTCTAAATGTGTAAAATTTATCATTAATCGAATGCCAAGTAACAAACTACCAATTAGCTACGATGGTGAAGATAGTTGATTTCAATTCTAAGTACAAAACACCTGAATTCGACAGGTATAAGTACAAAGAATTGTCATTGATTTTATTTTCTTCGTGCCAAGTGGTAGTCACTGTCTATACAAGCTTGCCGGACCAGGGTTCGATTCCGGCCGGTCACAAGCTCTTGTCTTTGTGTGATTTCGCTGGGGCTCTGATCCCGAGGTCGTTAAGAGAATCCAGACATTAATGTATCGAAAATATATATGGCTTATTTGAATATGAAAAACAAGTCTAAATGTGTAAAATTTATCATTAATCGAATGCCAAGTAACAAACTACCAATTAGCTACGATGGTGAGATAGGTTGATTTAAATTCAAAGTACAAAACACCAGAATTCGACAGGTATAAGTACAAGAATTGTTATTGATTTTTATGTTTCTTCGTGGCCAAGTGGTAGTCACTGTCTATACAAGCTTGCCAGACTAGGGTTGGATTCCCGGCCGGTCACAAGCTCTTGTCTTTGTGTGATTTCGCCTGGGGCTCTGATCCCGAGGTCGTTAAGAGAATCCAGACATTAATGTATCCAAAATATATATGGCTTATTTTAATATGAAAACACGTCTAAATGTGTAAAATTTATCATTAATCGAATGCCAAGTAACAAACTACCAATTAGCTACGATGGTGAAGATAGGTTGATTTCAATTCTAAGTACAAAACACCTGAATTCACATGTATAAGTACAAAAGAATTGTCATTGATTTTTATATTTTTTCTTGACCAAGTGGTAGTCACTGTCTATACAAGCTTGCCGGAGCAGGGTTCAATTCCCGGCCGGTCACAAGCTCTTGTCTTTGTGTGATTTCGCCTGGGGGTCTGATCCCGAGGTCGTTAAGAGAATCCAGACATTAATGTATCGAAAATATATAGGCTATTTGAATATGAAAAACAAAAGTGAATGTGCAAAATTTATCATTAATCGAATGCCATAACAAACTACCAATTAGCTACGATGGTGAAGATATGTTGATTTCAATTCTAAGTACAAAACACCTGAATTCGACAGGTATAAGTACAGAAGAATTGTCATTGATTTTTATGTTTTTTCGTGGCCAAGTGGTAGTCACTGTCTATACAAGCTTGCTGGACCAGGGTTCGATTCCCGGCCGGTCACAAGCTCTTGTCTTTGTGTGATTTCGCCTGGGGCTCTGATCACGAGGTCGTTAAGAGAATCCAGACATTAATGTATCAAAATATATATGGCTTATTTGAATATGAAAAACACGTCTAAATGTGTAAAATTTATCATTAATCGAATGCTTTTTAACAAACTACCAATTAGCTACGATGGTGAAGATATGTTGATTTCAATTCTAAGTACAAAACACCTGAATTCGACAGGTATAAGTACAGAAGAATTGTCATTGATTTTTATGTTTCTTCGTGGCCAAGTGGTAGTCACTGTCTATTACAAGCTTGCCGGACCAGGGTTCGATTCCCGGCCGGTCACAAGCTCTTGTCTTTGTTTGATTTCGCCTGGGGCTCTGATCCCGAGGTCGTTAAGAGAATCCAGACATTAATGTATCCAAAATATATATGGCTTATTTGAATATGAAAAACACGTCTAATGTGCAAAATTTATCATTAATCGAATGCCATTTAACTAACTACCAATTAGCTACGATGGTGAAGATATGTTGATTTCAATTCTAAGTACAAAACACCTGAATTCGACAGGTATAAGTACAGAAGAATTGTCATTGATTTTTATGTTTCTTCGTGGCCAAGTGGTAGTCACTGTCTATACAAGCTTGCCGGACCAGGGTTCGATTCCCGGCCGGTCATAAGCCTCTTGTCTTTGTGTGATTTCTCTTGGGGCTCTGATCCCGAGGTCGATTCCCAGCCGGTCACAAGCTCTTGTCTTTGTGTGATTTCGCCTGGGGCTCTGATCACGAGGTCGTTAAGAGAATCAAGACATTAATGTATCAAAAATATATATGGCTTTTTTTAATATGAAAAACACGTCTAAATGTGTAAAATTTATCATTATTCGAATGCCATTTAACAAACTACCAATTAGCTACGATGGTGAAGATATGTTGATTTCAATTCTAAGTACAAAACACCTGAATTCGACAGGTATAAGTACAGAAGAATTGTCATTGATTTTTATGTTTCTTCGTGGCCAAGTGGTAGTCACTGTCTTTACAAGCTTGCCGGACCAGGGTTCGATTCCCGGTGGTCATAAGCTCTTGTCTTTGTTTGAATTCGCCTGGGGCTCTGATCCCGAGGTCGTTAAGAGAATCCAGACATTAATGTATCCAAAATATATATGGCTTATTTGAATATGATAAACACGTCTAAATGTGCAGAATTTATCATTAATCGAATGCCAAGTAACTAACTACCAATTAGCTACGATGGTGAAGATATGTTGATTTCAATTCTAAGTACAAAACACCTGAATTCGACAGGTATAAGTACAGAAGAATTGTCATTTATTTTTATGTTTCTTCGTGGCCAAGTGGTAGTCACTGTCTATACAAGCTTGCCGGACCAGGGTTCTATTCCCGGCCGGTCACAAGCTCTTGTCTTTGTGTGATTTCGCCTGGGGCTCTGATCCCGAGGTCGTTAAGAGAATCCTGACATTAATGTATCGAAAATATATATGGCTTATTTTAATATGAAAAACACGTCTAAATGTGTAAAATTTATCATTAATCGAATGCCAAGTAACAAACTACCAATTAGCTACGATGGTGAAGATATGTTGATTTCAATTCTAAGTACAAAACACCTGAATTCGACAGGTATAAGTACAGAAGAATTGTCATTGATTTTTATGCTTCGTGGCCAAGTGGTAGTCACTGTCTATACAAGCTTGCCGGACCAGGGTTCGATTCCCGGCCGGTCACAAGCTCTTGTCTTTGTGTGATTTCGCCTGGGGCTCTGATCCCGAGGTCGTTAAGAGAATCCAGACATTAATGTATCGAAAATATATATGGCTTATTTTAATATGAAAAACACGTCTAAATGTGCAAAATTTATCATTAATCGAATGCCAAGTAACAAACTACCAATTAGCTACGATGGTGAAGATAGGTTGATTTCAATTCTAAGTACAAAACACCTGAATTCGACAGGTATAAGTACAGTAGAATTGTCATTGATTTTTATGTTTCTTCGTGGCCAAGTGGTAGTCACTGTCTATACAAGCTTGCCGACTAGGGTTGGATTCCCGGCCGGTCACAAGCTCTTGTCCTTGTGTGATTTCGCCTGGGGCTCTGATCCCGAGGTCGTTAAGAGAATCCAGACATTAATGTATCGAAAATATATATGGCTTATTTGAATATGATAAACACGTCTAAATGTGTAAAATTTATCATTAATCGAATGCCAAATAACAAACTACCAATTAGCTACGATGGTGAAGATAGGTTGATTTCAATTCTAAGTACAAAACACCTGAATTCGACATGTATAAGTACAAAAGAATTGTCATTGATTTTTATATTTTTTCGTTGACCAAAGTGGTAGTCACTATCTATATAAGCTTGCCGGACAGGGTTCATTCCCGGCCGGTCACAAGCTCTTGTCTTTGTGTGATTTCGCCTGGGGGTCTGATCCCGAGGTCGTTAAGAGAATCCTGACATTAATGTATCGAAAATATATAGGGCGTATTTTAATATGAAAAACAAAAGTGAATGTGCAAAATTTATCATTAATCGAATGCCATAACAAACTACCAATTAGCTACGATGGTGAAGATATGTTGATTTCAATTCTAAGTACAAAACACCTGAATTCGACAGGTATAAGTACAGAAGAATTGTCATTGATTTTTATGTTTTTTCGTGGCCAAGTGGTAGTCACTGTCTATACAAGCTTGCTGACCAGGGTTCGATTCCCAGCCGGTCACAAGCTCTTGTCTTTGTGTGATTTCGCCTGGGGCTCTGATCCGAGGTCGTTAAGAGAATCAGACATTAATGTATCAAAAATATATATGGCTTTTTGAATATGAAAAACACGTCTAAATGTGTAAAATTTATCATTAATCGAATGCTTTTTAACAAACTACCAATTAGCTACGATGGTGAAGATATGTTGATTTCAATTCTAAGTACAAAACACCTGAATTCGACAGGTATAAGTACAGAAGAATTGTCATTGATTTTTATGTTTCTTCGTGGCCAAGTGGTAGTCACTGTCTTTACAAGCTTGCAGGACCAGGGTTCGATTCCCGGCTGGTCATAAGCTCTTGTCTTTGTTTGATTCGCCTGGGGCTCTGATCCCGAGGTCGTTAAGAGAATCCAGACATTAATGTATCGAAAATATATATGGCTTATTTGAATATGATAAACACGTCTAAATGTGCAGAATTTATCATTAATCGAATGCCAAGTAACTAACTACCAATTAGCTACGATGGTGAAGATATGTTGATTTCAATTCTAAGTACAAAACACCTGAATTCGACAGGTATAAGTACAGAAGAATTGTCATTGATTTTTATGTTTCTTCGTGGCCAAGTGGTAGTCACTGTCTATACAAGCTTGCCGGACCAGGGTTCGATTCCCGGCCGGTCATAAGCATAAACTCTTGTCTTTGTGTGATTTCTCTTGGGGCTCTGATCCCGAGGTCGATTCCCAGCCGGTCACAAGCTCTTGTCTTTGTGTGATTTCGCCTGGGGCTCTGATCACGAGGTCGTTAAGAGAATCAAGACATTAATGTATCAAAAATATATATGGCTTTTTTTAATATGAAAAACACGTCTAAATGTGTAAAATTTATCATTATTCGAATGCCATTTAACAAACTACCAATTAGCTACGATGGTGAAGATATGTTGATTTCAATTCTAAGTACAAAACACCTGAATTCGACAGGTATAAGTACAGAAGAATTGTCATTGATTTTTATGTTTCTTCGTGGCCAAGTGGTAGTCACTGTCTTTACAAGCTTGCCGGACCAGGGTTCGATTCCCGGTTGGTCATAAGCTCTTGTCTTTGTTTGAATTCGCCTGGGGCTCTGATCCCGAGGTCGTTAAGAGAATCCAGACATTAATGTATCCAAAATATATATGGCTTATTTGAATATGAAAAACACGTCTAAATGTGTAAAATTTATCATTAATCGAATGCCAAGTAACAAACTACCAATTAGCTACGATGGTGAAGATAGGTTGATTTCAATTCTAAGTACAAAACACCTGAATTCGACAGGTATAAGTACAGAAGAATTGTCATTGATTTTTATCTTTCTTCGTTGCCAAGTGGTAGTCACTGTCTATACAAGCTTGCCGGACCAGGGTTCTGATTCCCGGCCGGTCACAAGCTCTTGTCTTTGTGTGATTTCGCCTGGGGCTCTGATCCCGAGGTCGTTAAGAGAATCCTGACATTAATGTATCGAAAATATATATGGCTTATTTTAATATGAAAAACGTCTAAATGTGTAAAATTTATCATTAATCGAATGCCAAGTAACAAACTACCAATTAGCTACGATGGTGAAGATATGTTGATTTCAATTCTAAGTACAAAACACCTGAATTCGACAGGTATAAGTACAGAAGAATTGTCATTGATTTTTATCTTTCTTCGTGGCCAAGTGGTAGTCACTGTCTATACAAGCTTGCTGGACCAGGGTTCGATTCCCGGCCGGTCACAAGCTCTTGTCTTTGTGTGATTTCGCCTGGGGCTCTGATCCCGAGGTCGTTAAGAGAATCCTGACATTAATGTATCGAAAATATATATGGCTTATTTTAATATGAAAAACACGTCTAAATGTGCAAAATTTATCATTAATCGAATGCCAAGTAACAAACTACCAATTAGCTACGATGGTGAAGATAGGTTGATTTCAATTCTAAGTACAAAACACCTGAATTCGACAGGTATAAGTACAGAAGAATTGTCATTGATTTTTATTTTCTTCGTGGCCAAGTGGTAGTCACTGTCTATACAAGCTTGCCGAACCAGGGTTCATTCCCGGCCGGTCACAAGCTCTTGTTTGTGTGATTTCGCCTGGGGCTCTGATCCCGAGGTCGTTAAGAGAATCCAGACATTAATGTATCGAAAATATATATGGCTTATTTGAATATGAAAACAAGTCTAAATGTGTAAAATTTATCATTAATCGAATGCCAAATAACAAACTACAATTAGCTACGATGGTGAAGATAGGTTGATTTCAATTCTAAGTACAAAACACCTGAATTCGACATGTATAAGTACAAAGAATTGTCATTGACTTTTATCTTTCTTCGTTGCCAAGTGGTAGTCACTTGTCTATACAAGCTTGCCGACCAGGGTTCGAATTCCTGGCCGGTCACAAGCTCTTGTCTTTGTGTGATTTCGCCTGGGGCTCTGATCCCGAGGTCGTTAAGAGAATCCAGACATTAATGTATCGAAAATATATGTGGCTTATTTGAATATGAAAAACATGTCTAAATGTGCAAAATTTATCATTAATCGAATGCCATAACAAACTACCAATTAGCTACGATGGTGAAGATATGTTGATTTCAATTCTAAGTACAAAACACCTGAATTCGACAGGTATAAGTACAGAAGAATTGTCATTGATTTTATGTTTCTTCGTGGCCAAGTGGTAGTCACTGTCTATACAAGCTTGCCGACCAGGGTTCGATTCCCGCCGGTCACAAGCTCTTGTGTTTGTGTGATTTCGCCTGGGGCTCTGATCCCGAGGTCGTTAAGAGAATCCAGACATTAATGTATCGAAAATATATATGGCTTATTTGAATATGAAAAACACGTCTAAATGTGTAAAATTTATCATTAATCGAATGCCATAACAAACTACCAATTAGCTACGAAGGTGAAGATATGTTGATTTCAATTCTAAGTACAAAACACCTGAATTCGACAGGTATAAGTACAGAAGAATTGTCATTGATTTTTATCTTTCTTCGTGGCCAAGTGGTAGTCACTGTCTATACAAGCTTGCCGACCAGGGTTCGATTCCCGGCCGGTCACAAGCTCTTGTCTTTGTTTGATTTCGCCTGGGGCTCTGATCCCGAGGTCGTTAGAGAATCCAGACATTAATGTATCGAAAATATATATGGCTTATTTGAATATGAAAAACAAGTCTAAATGTGTAAAATTTATCATTAATCGAATGCCAAATAACAAACTACCAATTAGCTACGATGGTGAAGATATGTTGATTTCAATTCTAAGTACAAAACACCTGAATTCGACAGGTATAAGTACAAAGAATTGTCATTGACTTTTATCTTTCTTCGTTGCCAAGTGGTAGTCACTGTCTATACAAGCTTGCCGGACCAGGGTTCGATTCCCGGCCGGTCACAAGCTCTTGTCTTTGTGTGATTTCGCCTGGGGCTCTGATCCCGAGGTCGTTAAGAGAATCCTGACATTAATGTATCGAAAATATATGTGGCTTATTTTAATATGAAAAACGTCTAAATGTGCAAAATTTATCATTAATCGAATGCCAAGTAACAAACTACCAATTAGCCACAATGGTGAAGATATGTTGATTTCAATTCTAAGAACAAAACACCTGAATTCGACAGGTATAAGTACAGAAGAATTGTCATTGATTTTTATGTTTCTTCGTGGCCAAGTGGTAGTCACTGTCTATACAAGCTTGCCGGACTAGGGTTGGATTCCCGGCCGGTCACAAGCTCTTGTCTTTGTGTGATTTCGCCTGGGGCTCTGATCCCGAGGTCGTTAAGAGAATCCAGACATTAATGTATCAAAAATATATATGGCTTATTTAATATGAAAAACACGTCTAAATGTGTAAAATTTATCATTAATCGAATGCCAAGTAACAAACTACCAATTAGCTACGATGGTGAAGATAGGTTGATTTCAATTCTAAGTACAAAACAACTGAATTCGACAGGTATAAGTACAGAAGAATTGTCATTGATTTTATCTTTCTTCGTTGCCAAGTGGTAGTCACTGTCTATACAAGCTTGCAGGAACAGGGTTCGATTCCCGGCCGGTCACAAGCTCTTGTCTTTGTGTGATTTCGCCTGGGGCTCTGATCCCGAGGTCGTTAAGAGAATCCAGACATTAATGTATCGAAAATTTTTATGGCTTATTTGAATATGAAAAATACGTCTAAATGTGTAAAATTTATCATTAATCGAATGCCAAGTAACAAACTACCAATTAGCTACGATGGTGAAGATATGTTGATTTCAATTCTAAGTACAAAACACCTGAATTCGACAGGTATAAGTACAGAAGAATTGTCATTGACTTTTATATTTCTTCGTTGCCAAGTGGTAGTCACTGTCTATACAAGCTTGCCGGACAGGGTTCGAATTCCCGGCCGGTCACAAGCTCTTGTCTTTGTGTGATTTCGCCTGGGCTCTGATCCCGAGGTCGTTAAGAGAATCCAGCATTAATGTATCGAAAATATATATGGGCTTATTTGAATATGAAAAACACGTCTAAATGTGCAAAATTTATCATTAATCGAATGCCATAACAAACTACCAATTAGCTACGATGGTGAAGATATGTTGATTTCAATTCTAAGTACAAAACACCTGAATTCGACAGGTATAAGTACAGAAGAATTGTCATTGATTTTTATGTTTCTTCGTGGCCAAGTGGTAGTCACTGTCTATACAAGCTTGCCGAACCAGGGTTCGTTCCCCGGTCACAAGCTCTTGTCTTGTGTGATTTCGCCTGGGGCTCTGATCCCAGGTCATTAAGAGAATCCAGACATTAATGTATCGAAAATATATATGGCTTATTTGAATATGAAAAACAAGTCTAAATGTGTAAAATTTATCATTAATCGAATGCCAAGTAACAAACTATCAATTAGCTACAATGGTGAAGATAGGTTGATTTCAATTCTAAGTACAAAACACCTGAATTCGACAGGTATAAGTACAAAAATTGTCATTATTTATTTTTTTTGTGTCCAAGTGGTAGTCACTGTCTATACAAGCTTGCCGACCAGGGTTCAATTCCGGCCGGTCACAAGCTCTTGTCTTTGTGTGATTTCACTTGGGGCTCTGATCCCGAGGTCGTTAAGAAAATCCAGACATTAATGTATCGAAAATATATATGGTTATTTGAATATGAAAAACACGTCTAAATGTGCAAAATTTATCATTAATCGAATGCCAAGTAACAAACTACCAATTAGCTACGATGGTGAAGATATGTTGATTTCAATTCTAAGTACAAAACACCTGAATTCGACATGTATAAGTACAGAAGAATTGTCATTGATTTTATGTTTCTTCGTGGCCAAGTGGTAGTCACTGTCTATACAAGCTTGCCGACCAGGGTTCGGATTCCCGGCCGGTCACAAGCTCTTGTCTTTGTGTGATTTCGCCTGGGGCTCTGATCCCGAGGTCGTTAAGAGAATCCAGACATTAATGTATCGAAAATATATGTGGCTTATTTGAATATGAAAAATACGTCTAAATGTGCAAAATTTATCATTAATCGAATGCCAAGTAACAAACTACCAATTAGCTACAATGGTGAAGATATGTTGATTTCAATCTAAGTACAAACACCTGAATTCGACAGGTATAAGTACAGAAGAATTGTCATTTATTTTTATGTTTCTTCGTGGCCAAGTGGTAGTCACTGTCTATACAAGCTTGCCGACCAGGGTTGATTCCCGGCCGGTCACAAGCTCTTGTCTTTGTGTGATTTCGCCTGGGGCTCTGATCCCGAGGTCGTTAAGAGAATCCAGACATTAATGTATCGAAAATATATATGGCTTATATTAATATGAAAAACACGTCTAAATGTGTAAAATTTATCATTAATCGAATGCCAATAACAAACTACCAATTAGCTACGATGGTGAAGATAGGTTGATTTCAATTCTAAGTACAAAACACTGAATTCGACAGGTATAAGTACAGGAGAATTGTCATTGACTTTTATATTTCTTCGTTGCAAGTGGTAGTCACTGTCTATACAAGCTTGCAGGACAGGGTTCGATTCCCGACCGGTCAAAGCTCTTGTCTTTGTTGATTTCGCCTGGGGCTCTGATCCCGAGGTCGTTAAGAGAATCCAGACATTAATGTATCGAAAATATATGGCTTATTTGAATATGAAAAATACGTCTAAATGTGTAAAATTTATCATTAATCGAATGCCAAATAACAAACTACCAATTAGCTACGATGGTGAAGATAGGTTGATTTCAATTCTAAGTACAAAACACCTGAATTCGACAGGTATAAGTACAGAAGAATTGTCATTGACTTTTATATCTCTTCTTGGCAAGTGGTAGTCACTGTCTATACAAGCTTGCCGGACCAGGGTTCATTCCGGCCGGTCACAAGCTCTTGTCTTTGTGTGATTTCGCCTGGGGCTCTGATCCCGAGGTCGTTAAGAGAATCCAGACATTAATGTATCAAAAATATATATGGCTTATTTGAATATGAAAAACACGTCTAAATGTGCAAAATTTATCATTATTTGAATGCCAGTAACAAACTACCAATTAGCTACGATGGTGAAGATATGTTGATTTCAATTCTAAGTACAAAACACCTGAATTCGAAAGGTATAAGTACAGAAGAATTGTCATTGATTTTTATGTTTCTTCGTGGCCAAGTGGTAGTCACTGTCTTATACAAGCTGCCGGACCAGGGTTCGATTCCCGGCCATCAAAAGCTCTTGTTTTTAGTGTGATTTCGCCTGGGGCTCTGATCCCGAGGTCATTAAGAGAATCCAGACATTAATGTATCGAAAATAAATGGGCTTATTTGAATATGAAAAACACGTCTAAATGTGCAAAATTTATCATTAATCGAATGCCAAGTAACAAACTACCAATTAGCTACGATGGTGAAGATATGTTGATTTCAATTCTAAGTACAAAACACCTGAATTCGACAGGTATAAGTACAGAAGAATTGTCATTGATTTTTATGTTTCTTCGTGCCAAGTGGTAGTCACTGTCTATACAAGCTTGCTGGACTAGGGTTGGATTCCCGGCCGGTCACAAGCTCTTGTCTTTGTGTGATTTCGCTGGGCTCTGATCCCGAGGTCGTTAAGAGAATCCTGACATTAATGTATCGAAAATATATATGGCTTATTTTAATATGAAAAACACGTCTAAATGTGCAAAATTTATCATTAATCGAATGCCAAGTAACAAACTACCAATTAGCCAGATGGTGAAGATATGTTGATTTCAATTCTAAGTACAAAACACCTGAATTCGACAGGTATAAGTACAGAAGAATTGTCATTGATTTTTATGTTTCTTCGTGGCCAAGTGGTAGTCACTGTCTATACAAGCTTGCCAGACTAGGGTTGGATTCCCGGCCTGTCACAAGCTCTTGTCTTGTGTGATTTCGCCTGGGGCTCTGATCCGAGGTCGTTAAGAGAATCCAGACATTAATGTATCGAAAATATATATGGCTTATTTGAATATGAAAAACACGTCTAAATGTGTAAAATTTATCATTAATCGAATGCCAAATAACAAACTACCAATTAGCTACGATGGTGAAGATAGGTTGATTTCAATTCTAAGTACAAAACACCTGAATTCGACATGTATAAGTACAAAAGAATTGTCATGATTTTATATTTCTTCTTGCCAAGTGGTAGTCACTATCTATACAAGCTTGCCAGACCAGGGTTCAATTCCCGGCCGGTCACAAGCTCTTGTCTTTGTGTGATTTCGCCTGGGGGTCTGATCCCGAGGTCGTTAAGAGAATCCTGACATTAATGTATCGAAAATATATATGGCCTATTTTAATATGAAAAACACGTCTAAATGTGCAAAATTTATCATTAATCGAATGCCAAGTAACAAACTACCAATTAGCCACGATGGTGAAGATAGGTTGATTTCAATTCTAAGTACAAAACACCTGAATTCGACATGTATAAGTACAGTAGACTTGTCATTGATTTTTATGTTTCTTCGTGGCCAAGTGGTAGTCACTGTCTATACAAGCTTGCCAGACTAGGGTTGGATTCCCGGCCGGTCACAAGCTCTTGTCCTTGTGTGATTTCGCCTTGGGCTCTGATTCCGAGGTCGTTAAGAGAATCCAGACATTAATGTATCCAAAATATATATGGCTTATTTGAATATGATAAACACGTCTAAATGTGTAAAATTTATCATTAATCGAATGCCAAATAACAAACTACCAATTAGCTACGATGGTGAAGAAAGGTTGATTTCAATTCTAAGTACAAAACCCCTGAATTCGACAGGTATAAGTACAGAAGAATTGTCATTTATTTTTATGTTTTTCGTGGCCAAGTGGTAGTCACTGTCTATACAAGCTTGCCAGAACAGGGTTCGATTCCCGGCCGGTCACAAGCTCTTGTCTTTGTGTGATTTCGCATGGGGCTCTGATCCCGAGGTCGTTAAGAGAATCAAGACATTAATGTATCGAAAATATATATGGCTTTTTTTAATATGAAAAAACACGTCTAAATGTGTAAAATTTATCATTAATCGAATGCCATTTAACAAACTACCAATTAGCTAAGATGGTGAAGATATGTTGATTTCAATTCTAAGTACAAAACACCTGAATTCGACAAGGTATAAGTACCGAAGAATTGTCATTGATTTTTAGGTTTCTTCGTGGACAAGTGGTAGTCACTGTCTATACAAGCTTGCCGGACCAGGGTTCAATTCCTGTTTTGTCATAAGCTCTTGTCTTTGTGTATTTCGCCTGGGGCTCTGATCCCGAGGTCGTTAAGAGAATCCAGACATTAATGTATCCAAAATATATGTGGCTTATTTGAATATGATAAACACGTCTAAATGTGTAAATTTATCATTTATCGAATGCCAAGTAACAACTACCAATTAGCTACGATGGTGAAGATATGTTGATTTCAATTCTAAGTACAAAACACATGAATACGACAGGTATAAGTACAGAAGAATTGTCATTCACTTTTATATTACTTCGTTGACAAGTGGTAGTCACTGTCTATACAAGCTTGCCGGACCAGGGTTCGATTCCTGGCCGGTCACAAGCACTTGTGTTTGTGTGATTTCGCCTGGGGCTCTGATCCCGAGGTCGTTAAGAGAATCCAGCATTAATGTATCGAAAATATATATGGCTTATTTGAATATGAAAAACACGTCTAAATGTGCAAAATTTATCATTAATCGAATGCCATTTAACTAACTACCAATTAGCTACGATGGTGAAGATATGTTGATTTCAATTCTAAGTACAAAACACCTGAATTCAACAGGTATAAGTACAGAAGAATTGTCATTGATTTTTATATTTTTTCGTGGCAAAATGGTAGTCACTGTCTATACAAGCTTGCCGAACCAGGGTTCGACTCCCGGCCGGTCACAAGCTCTTGTGTTTGTTTGATTTCGCCTGGGGCTCTGATCCCGAGGTCATTCAGAGAATCCTGACATTAATGTATCGAAAATATATATGGCTTATTTGAATATGAAAAACAAGTCTAAATGTGTAAAATTTATCATGAATCGAATGCCAAATAACAAACTACCAATTAGCTACGATGGTGGAGATAGGTTGATTTATATTCTAAGTACAAAACACCTGAATTCGACATGTAAAAGTACAAAATAATTGTCATTGATTTTTATCCTTCTTCGTTGCCAAGTGGTAGTCATAGTCTATACAAGCTTGCTGGACCAGGGTTCAATTCCCGGCCGGTCACAAGCTCTTGTCTTTGTGTGATTTCGCCTGGGGCTCTGATCCCGAGGTCGTTAAGAGAATCCTGACATTAATGTATCGAAAATATATGTGGCTTATTTTAATATAAAAAATACGTCTAAATATGCAAAATTTATCATTAATCGAATGCCAAGTAACAAACTGCCAATTAGCCACAATGGTGAAGATATGTTGATTTCAATTCTAAGAACAAAACACCTGAATTTGACAGGTATAAGTAAAAAAGAATTGTCTTTTATTTTTATGTTTCTTCGTGGCCAAGTGGTAGTCACTGTCTATACAAGCTTGCAGGACTAGGGTTGGATTCCCGGACGGTCACAAGCTCTTGTCTTTGTGTGATTTTGCCTGGGGCTCTGATCCCAAGGTTGTTAAGAGAATCCAGACATTAATGTATTGAAAATATATATGGCTTATTTTAACATGAAAAACAAGTCTAAATGTGTAAAATTTATCATTAATCGAATGCCAAGTAACAAACTACCAATTAGCTACGATGGTGAAGATAGGTTGATTTCAATTCGAAGTACAAAACAACTGAATTCGACAGGTATAAGTACAGAAGAATTGTCATTGACTTTTATCTTTCTTCGTTGCCAAGTGGTAGTCACTGTCTATACAAGCTTGCAGGAACAGGGTTCGATTCCCGGCCGGTCACAAGCTCTTGTGTTTGTGTGATTTCGCATTTGGCTCTGATCCCGAGGTCATTCAGAGAATCCAGACATTAATGTATCGAAAATACATATGGCTTATTTGAATATGAAAAACAAGTCTAAATGTGTAAAATTTATCATTAATCGAATGCCAAGTAACAAACTACCAATTAGCTACAATGGTGAAGATAGGTTGATTTCAATTCTAGGTACAGAACACTTGAATTCGACAGGTATAAGTACAAAATAATTGTCATTGAGTTCATATTTTTTTTTGGGCCAAGTGGTATTCACTGTCTATACAAGCTTGCCGAACCAGGGTTCAATTCCGGGCAGGTCAAAAACTCTTGTATTTGTGTGATTTCACTTGGAGCTCTGACTTATGGTCGTTAAGAGAAACCAGACACTACTGTATCGAAAATAAATATGACTTATTTGAATATGAAAAACAAGTCTAAATGTGTAAAATTTATTTATTAATCGAATGCCAAATAACAAACTACCAATTAGCTACCATGGTGGAGATATGTTGATTTCATTTCTAAGTACAAAACACCTGAATTCGACATGTATAAGTACAAAAGAATTGTCATTGACTTTTATCTTTCTTCGTTGGCAAGTGGTAGTCATTGTCTATACCAGCTTGCCGGACCAGGGTTCGATTCCCGGCCGGTCACAAGCTCATGTCTTTGTGTGATTTTGCCTGGGGCTCTGATCCCGAGGTCGTTAAGAGAATCCTGACATTAATGTATCGAAAATATATGTGGCTTATTTTAATATGAAAAATACGTCTAAATGTGCAAAATTTATCATTAATCGAATGCCAAGAAACAAACTACCAATTAGCCACAATGGTGAAGGTATTTTTATTTCAATTCTAAGAACAAAATACCTGAATTCGACATGTATAAGTACAGAAGAATTGTCATTGATTTTTTTGTTTCTTCGTGGCCAAGTGGTAGTCACTGTCTATACAAGCTTGCCGGACTAGGGTTGGATTCCCGGCCAGTCACAAGCTCTTGTCTTTGTGTGATTTCGCCTGGGGCTCTGATCCCGAGGTCGTTAAGAGATTCCAGACATTAATGTATCGAAAATATATATGGATTATATTAATATGAAAAACACATCTAAATGTGTAAAATTTATCATTAATACAATGCTAAGTAACAAACTACCAATTTGCTACGATGGTGAAGTTAGGTTGATTTCAATTCTAAGTACAATACAACTGAATTCGACAGGTATAAGTACAGAAGAATTGTCATTGACTTTTATCTTTCTTCGTTGCCAAGCGGTAGTCACTGTCTATACAAGCTTGCAGGAACAGGGTTCGATTCCCGGCCGGTCACAAGCTCGTGTCTTTGTGTGATTTCGCCTGGGGCTCTGATCCCGAGGTCGTTAAGAGAATCCAGACATTAATGTATCGAAAATTTTTATGGTTTATTTGAATATGAAAAATACGTCTAAATGTGTAAAATTTATCATTAATCGAATGCCAAATAACAAACTACCAATTAGCTACGATGTTGAAGATAGGTTGATTTCAATTCTAAGTACAAAACTCCTGAATTTGACATGTGTAAGTACAAAAGATTTGTCATTGACTTTTATATCTCTTCTTGGTAAAGTGGTAGTCACTATCCATAAAAGCTTGCCGGACCAGGGTTCAATTCCAGGCCGGTCACAGGCTCTTGTCTTTGTGTGATTTTGCCTGAGGCTCTGATCCCGAGGTCGTTAAGAGAATCCAGACAATAATGTATCAAAAATATGTCTTATTTGAATATGGAAAACAGGTCTAAATGTGCAAAATTTATCATTATTCGAATGCCATTTAACAAACTACCAAGATATGTTGATTTCAAATCTAAGTACAAAACACCCGAATTCGACAAGTATAAGTACAGAAGAATTGTCATTGATTTTTATGTTTCTTCGTAGCCAAGTGGTAGTCACTGTCTATACAAGCTACCGGACCAGGGTTGGATTCCCGGCCGGTTACAAGCTCTTCTGTTTGTGTGATTTCTCCTGGGGCTCTGATCCCAAGGTCGTTAAGAGAATCCTGACATTAATGTATCAAAAATATATATGGCTTACTTGAATATGAAAAATACATCTAAATGTGCAAAATATATCATTAATTGAATACCAAGTAACAAACTACCAATTAGCTACGATGGTGAAGATAGGTTGATTTCAATTTTAAGTACAAAACACCTGAATTCGACAGGTATAAGTACAGAAGAATTGTCATTGACTTTTATCTTTCTTCGTCGCCAAGTGGTAGTCACTGGGTATACAAGCTTGCCGGACCAGGGTTCGATTCCCGGCTGGTCACAAGCTCTTGTCCTTGTGTGATTTCGCCTGGGGCTCAGATACTGAGGTCGTTAAGAGATTTCAGACATAAATATATCAAAAATAAATATCGCTTATTTTAATATGAAAAACACGTCTAAATATGCAAATTTTATCATTATTCAAATGCCATTTAACAAACTACCAATTAGCTACAATGGTGAAGATATGTTGATATCAATTCTAAGAACAAAACACCTGAATTCGACAGGTATAAGTACAGAAGAATTGTCAGTGAATTTTATGTTTTTTCGTGGCCAAGTGGTAGTCACTGTCTATACAAGCTTGCCGGACCAGGGTTCGATTCCCAGCCAGTCACAAGCTTGTGACTTTGTTTGATTTCGCCTGGGGCTCTGATCCCGAGGTCGTTAAGAGAATCATGACATTAATGTATCAAAAATATATATGGCTTTTTTGAATATGAAAAACACGTCTAAATGTTTGAAATCTATCATTATACGAATGCCATTTAACAAACTACCAATTAGCTACGATGAGGAAGATATGTTGATTTCAATTCTAAGTACAAAACACCTGAATTCGACAAGTATAAGTACAGAAGAAATGTCATTGATTTTTATGTTTCTTCGTGGCCAAGTGGTAATCACTGTCTATACAAGCTGCCGGACCAGGGTTCGATTCACGGCTCGTCACAAGCTCCTGTGTTTGTGTTATTTCTCCTTGGGCTCTGATCCCAAGGTCGTTTAGAGAATCCAGACAATAATGTATCAAAATTATATATGGCTTATTTGAATATGAAAAACACGTCTAAATGTGCAAAATTTATCATTATTCGAATGCCATTTAACAAACTACCAATTAGCTACGATGGTGAAGATATGTTGATTCCAATTCTAAGTACAAAGCACCTGAATTCGACAGGTATAAGTACAGAAGAATTGTCATTGATTTCTATGTTTTTCGTGGCCAAGTGGTAGTCACTGTCTTTACAAGCTTACCGGACCAGGGTTCGATTCCCGGCCGGTCACAAGCTCTTGTCTTTGTGTGATTTCTCTTGGGGCCCTGATCTCGAGGTCGTTAAGAGAATCAAGACTTTAATGTATCAAAAATAAATATGGATTTTTTGAATATGAAAAACAAGTCTAAATGTGCAGAATTTATCATTAATCGAATGCCAAGTAACAAACTACCAATTAGCTACGATGGTGAAGATATGTTGATTTCAATTCTCGGTACAAAACACATGAATACGACAGGTATAAGTACAGAAGAATTGTCATTCACTTTTATCTTTCTTCATTGCCAAGTGGTAGTCACTGTCTATACAAGCTTGCCGGACCAAAGTTCGATTCCTGGCCGGTCTCAAGCTCTTGTCTTTGTGTGATTTCGCCTGAGGCTCTGATCCCGAGGTTGTTAAGAGAATCCAGACATTAATGTATCGAAAATATATAGGGCTTATTTGAATATGAAAAACACGTCTAAATATGCAAAATTTATCATTAATCGAATGCCATTTAACTACCTTCCAATTAGCTACGATGGTGAAGATATGTTGATTTCAATTTTAAGTACAAAACACCAGAATTCGACAGGTATAAGTACAGAAGAATTTTCATTGATTTTGATCTTTCTTCGTGGCCAAGTGGTAGTCACTGTCTATACAAGCTTGCCGAACCAGGGTTCGATTCCCGGCCGGTCAAAAACTCTTGTATTTGTGTGATTTCACTTGGAGCTCTGACCTATGGTCGTTAAGAGAATCCAGACATTACTGTATCGAAAATATATATGGCTTATTTGAATATGAAAAACACGTCTAAATGTGTAAAATTTATCATTAATCGAATGACAAATAACAAACTACCAATTAGCTACGATGGTGGAGATAGGTTGATTTCAATTCTAAGTACAAAACACCTGAATTCGAATTGTATAAGTACAAAAGAATCGTCCTTGACTTTTATCTTTCTTTGTTGCCAAGTGGTAGTTATTGTCTATACAAGCTTGCCGGACCAGTGTTCAATTCCCGGCCGGTCAAAAGCTCTTGTCTTTTTGTGATTTCTCCTTGGGCTCTGATCCCGAGGTCGTTAAGAGATTCCTGACATTAATGTATCGAAAATATATGTGGCTTATTTTAATATGAAAAACACACCTAAATGTGCAAAATTTATCATTAATCGAATGCCAAGTAACAAACTACCAATTAGCCACAATGGTGAAGATATGTTGATTTCAATTCTAGGAACAAAACGCCTGAATTCGACAGGTATAAGTACAGAAGAATTGTCATTGATTTTTATGTTTTTTCGTGGCCAAGTGGTAGTCACTGTCTATACAAGCTTGCCGGACTAGGGTTGGATTCCCGGCCGGTCACAAGCTCTTGTCTTTGTGTGATTTCGCCTGGGGCTCTGATCACGAGGTCGTTAAGAGAATCCAGACATTAATGTATCGAAAATATATATGGCTTATTTTAATATGAAAAACACGTCTAAATGTGCAAAATTCATCATTAATAGAATGCCAAGTAACAAACTACCAATTAGCTACGATGGTGAAGATAGGTTGATTTCAATTCTAAGTACAAAACACCTGAATTCGACAAGTATGAGTACAGAAGAATGGTCATTGACTTTTATCTTTCTTCGTTGCCAAGTGGTAGTCACTGTCTATACAAGCTTGCTGGAACAAGGTTCGATTCCCAGCCGGTCACAAGCTCTTGTCTTTGTGTGATTTCACCTGGAGCTCTGATCCCGAGGTCGTTAAGAAAATCCACACATTAATGTATCGAAAATCTGTATGGCTTATTTGAATATAAAAAATACGTCTAAATATGTAAAATTTATCAATAATCGAATGCCAAATAACAAACTACCAATTAGCTACGATGGTGAAGATAGGTTGATTTCAATTCTAGGTACAGAACACCTGAATTCGACAGGTATAAGTACAGAAGAATTGTCAGTGATTTTTATAATTCTTCATGGCCAAGTGGTAGTCACTGTCTTTACAAGCTTGCCTTACCAGGGTTCTATTCCCGTCCGGTCACAAGCTCCTGTGTTTGCATGATTTCGTCTGGGGCTCTGATCCAAAGTTCCTTAAGAGAATACAGATATTAATGTATCGAAAATATATATGGCTTATATGAATATGAAAAACAAGTCTAAATGTGCAGAATTTATCATTAATTGATTGCCAAGTAACAAACTACCAATTAGCTACGATGGTGAAGATATGTTGATTTCAATTCTAACTAAAAAACACATGAATACGGAAGGTATAAGTACAGAAGAATTGTCATTCACTTTTATCTTTCTTCGTTGCCAAGTGGTAGTCACTGTCTTTACAAGCTTGCCGGACCAGGGTTCGATTCCCGGCCGGTCACAAGCTCTTGTCTTTGTGTGATTTCGCCTGGGGCTCTGATCCCAAGGTCGTTAAGAGAATCCAGACATTATTGTATCGAAAATATATAGGGCTTATTTGAATATGAAAAACACGTCTAAATGTGCAAAATATATCATTAATCGAATACCATTTAACTAACTACCAATAAGCTACGATGGTGAAGATATGTCGATTTAAATTCTAAGTACAAAACACCTTAATTCGACATGTATAAGTACAAAAGAATTGTCATTGACTTTTATATTTCTTCTTGGCAAAGTGGTAGTCACTATCTATACAAGCTTGCCGGACCAGGGTTCAATTCCCGACCGGTCACAAGCTCTTGTCTTTGTGTGATTTCGCCTGGGGCTCTGATCCCGAGGTCATTAAGAGAATCCAGACAATACTGTATCGAAAATATATATATGGCTTATTTGAGTATGAAAAACATGTCTGAATGTGCAAAATTTATCATTAATCGAATACCATTTAACTAACTACCAATTACCTTCGATGGTGAAGATATGTTGATTTCAATTCTAAGTACAAAACACCAGAATACGAATTGTATAAGTACAAAAGAATTGTCATTGACTTTTATCTTTCTTCGTTGCCAAGTGGTAGTCATTGTCTATACAAGCTTGCCGGACCAGGGTTCATTTCCCGGCTGGTCACAAGCTCATGTCTTTTATGTGATTTCGCCTGGGGCTCTGATCCTGAGGTCATTAAGAGAATCCAGACATTAATGTATCGAAAATATATATGGCTTATTTGAATATGAAAAACACGTCTAAATGTGTAAAATTTATCATTAATCGAATGCCAAATAACAAACTACCAATTAGCTACGATGGTGGAGATAGGTTGATTTCAATTTTAAGTACAAAACACCTGAATTCGAATTGTATAAGTACAAAAGAATTGTCATTGACTTTTATCTTTCTTCGTTGCCAAGTCGTAGTCATTGTCTATACAAGCTTGCCGGACCAGGGTTCGATTCCCGGCTGGTCACAAGCTCTTGTCTTTTATGAGAATTTCGCCTGGGGCTCTGATCCCGAGGTCGTTAAGAGATTCTTGACATTAATGTATTGAAAAATTATGTGGCTTATTTTAATATGAAAAACACATCTAAATGTGCAAAATTTATCATTAATCGAATGCCAAGTAACAAACTCCCAATTAGCCACAATGGTGAAGATATGTTGATTTCAATTCTAAGAACAAAACACCTGAATTCGACAGGTATAAGTACAGAAGAATTGTCATTGATTTTTATGTTTCTTTGTGGCCAAGTGGTAGTCACTGTCTATAAAAGTTTGCCAGACTAGGGTAGGATTCCCGGCCGGTCACAAGCTCTTGTCTTTGTGTGATTTCACCTAGGGCTCTGATCCCGAGGTCGTTAAGAGAATCCAGACATTAATATATCGAAAATATATATGGCTCATTTTAATATGAAAAACACGTCTAAATGTGCAAAATTTATCATTAATCGAATGACAAGTAACAAACTACCAATTAGCTACGATGGTGAAGATAGGTTGATTTCAATTCTAATTACAAAACACCTGAATTCGACAGGTATAAGTACAGAAGAATTGTCATTGATTTCTATGTTTCTTCGTGGCCAAGTGGTAGTCACTGTCTATACAAGCTGCCGGACCAGGGTTGGATTCCAAACCGGTCACGAGCTCTTGTCTTTGTGTGATTTCCCCTGGGGCTCTGATCCCAAGGTCGTTAAGAGAATCCAGACATTAATGTATCAAAAATATATATGGCATATTTGAATATGAAAAACACATTCGAATGTGCAAAATTTATCACTAATCGAATACCAAGTAACAAACTACCAATTAGGTACGATGGAGAAGATAGGTTGATTTCAATTCTAAGTACAAAACACCTGAATTAGACAGGTATAAGCACAGAATAATTGTCATTGACTTTTATCTTTCTTCGTTGCCAAGTGGTATTCACTGTCTATACAAGCATGCCGGACCTGGGTTCGATTCCCGGTTGGTCACAAGCTCTTGTCTTTGTGTGATTTCGCCTGGGGCTCTGATCCCGAGGTCGTTAAGAGAATTCAGACATAAATGTATCAAAAATATATATGGCTTATTTTAATATGAAAAACACGTGTAAATATGCAAATTTTATCATTATTCGAATGCCATTCAACAAAATACCAATTAGCTACAATGGTGAAGATATGTTGATTTCAATTCTAAGAACAAAACACCTGAATTCGACAGGAATAAGTACAGAAGAATTGTCATTGATTTTTATGTTTCTTCGTGGCCAAGTGGTAGTCACTGTCTATAAAAGTTTGCCAGACTAGGGTAGGATTCCCGGCCGGTCACAAGCTCTTGTCTTTGTGTGATTTCACCTAGGGCTCTGATCCCGAGGTCGTTAAGAGAATCCAGACATTAATGTATCGAAAACATATATGGCTTATTTGAATATGAAAAACACGTCTAAATGTGCAAAATTTATCATTAATCGAATGCCAAATAATAAACTTCCAATTAGCTACGATGGTGAAGATAGGTTGATTTCAATTGTAAGTACAAAACACCCGAAGTCGAAATGTATAAGTACGAAAGAATTGTCAATGACTTTTATATTTCTTCTTGGCAAAGTGGTAGTCACTATTTATACAAGCTTGCCGGACCAGGGTTCGATTCCCGGCTGGTCACAAGCTCTTGTCTTTTATGTGATTTCGCCTGGGGCTCTGATCCCGAGGTCGTTAAGAGATTCCTGACATTAATGTATTGAAAAAATATGTGGCTTATTTTAATATGAAAAACACATCTAAATGTGCAAAATTTATCATTAATCGAATGCCAAGTAACAAACTCCCAATTAGCCCCAATGGTGAAGATATGTTGATTTCAATTCTATGAACAAAACACCTGAATTCGACAGGTATAAGTACAGAAGAATTGTCATTGATTTTTATGTTTCTTCGGGGCCAAGTGGTAGTCACTGTCTATACAAGCTTGCCGGACTAGGGTTGGATTCCCGGCCGGTCACAAGCTCTTGTCTTTGTGTGATTTCGCCTGGGGCTCTGATCACGAGGTCGTTAAGAGAATCCAGACATTAATGTATCGAAAATATATATGGCTTATTTTAATATGAAAAACACGTCTAAATGTGCAAAATTTATCATTAATCGAATGACAAGTAACAAACTACCAATTAGCTACGAAGGTGAAGATAGGTTGACTTCAATTCTAAGAACAAAACACCGGAATTTGACAAGTATATGTACAGAAGAATTGTCATTGTCTTTTATCTTTCTTCGTTGCCAAGTGGTAGTCACTGTCTATATAAGCTTGCAGGAACAGGGTTCGATTCCCAGCAGGTCACAAGCTCTTGTCTTTGTGTGATTTCCCCTGGGGCTCTGATCCCAAGGTCGTTAAGAGAATCCAGACATTAATGTATCAAAAATATATATGGCCTATTTGAATATGAAAAAACACATTCGAATGTGCAAAATTTATCACTAATCGAATACCAAGTAACAAACTACCAATTAGGTACGATGGAGAAAATAGGTTGATTTCATTTCTAAGTACAAAACACCTGAATTCGACAGGTATAAGCACAGAAGAATTGTCATTGACTTTTATCTTTCTTCGTTGCCAAGTGGTAGTCACTCTCTATACAAGCTTGCCGGACCAGGGTTCCATTCCCGGTTGGTCACAAGCTCTTGTCTTTGTGTGATTTCGCCTGGGGCTCTGATCCCGAGGTCGTTAAGAGAATTCAGACATAAATGTATCAAAAATATATATGGCTTATTTTAATATGAAAAACACCTGTAAATATGCAAATTTTATCATTATTCGAATGCCATTTAACAAAATACCAATTAGCTACAATGGTGAAGATATGTTGATTTCAATTCTAAGAACAAAACACCTGAATTCGACAGGAATAAGTACAAAAGAATTGTCATTGATTTTTATGTTTCTTCGTGGCCAAGTGGTAGTCACTGTCTATACAAGCTTGCCGGACTAGGGTAGGATTCCCGGCCGGTCTCAAGCTCTTGTCTTTGTGTGATTTCGCCTAGGGCTCTGATCCCGAGGTCGTTAAGAGAATCCAGACATTAATGTATCGAAAACATATATGGCTTATTTGAATATGAAAAACACGTCTAAATGTGCAAAATTTATCATTAATCGAATGCCAAATAACAAACTTCCAATTAGCTACGATGGTGAAGATAGGTTGATTTCAATTCTAAGTACAAAACACCCGAATTCGACATGTATAAGTACAAAAGAATTGTCAATGACTTTTATATTTCTTCTTGGCAAAGTGGTAGTCACTATTTATACAAGCTTGCCGGACCAGGGTTCGATTCCCGGCGGGTCACAAGCTCTTGTCTTTGTGTAATTTTGCCTGGGGCTCTGATCCCGAGGTCGTCAAGAGAATCCAGACATTAATGTATCGAAAATATATATGGCTTTTTTGAATATGAAAAACACGTCTAAATGTGTAAAATTTATCATTATTCGAATGCCATTCAACAAACTACCAATTAGCTACGATGAGGAAGACATGATGATTTCAATTCTAAGTACATAACACCTAAATTCGACAGGTATAAGTACAGAAGAATTGTCATTGATTTTTATGTTTCTTCGTGGCCAAGTGGTAATCACTGTCTTTACAAGCTGCCGGACCAGGTTTCGATTCCCGGCTGGTCACAAGCTCCAGTGTTTGTGTGATTTCTCCTGGGGCTCTGATCCAAAGGTCGTTAAGAGAATCCAGACAATAATGTATCAAAATTATATATGGCTTATTTGAATATGAAAAACACGTCTAAATGTGCAAAATTTATCATTATTCGAATGCCATTTAACCAACTACCAATTAGCTACGATGGTGAAGATATGTTGATTTCAATTCTAAGTACAAAACACCCGAATTCAACAGGTATAAGTACAGAAGAATTGTCATTGATTTTTATATTTCTTCGTGGCCAAGTGGTAGTCACTGTCTATACACCCTGCCGGACCAGGGTTTGATTCCCGGCCGGTCACAAGCTCTTGTCTTTGTGTGATTTCGCCTGGGGCTCTGATCCCGAGGTCGTTAAGAGAATCCAGACATTAATGTATCGAAAATATATATGGATTATGTGAATATGAGAAACACGTCTAAATGTGTAAAATTTATCATTAATCGAATGCCAAGTAACAAACTATCAATTAGCTACAATAGTGAAGATGGGTTGATTTTTATTCTAAATACAAAACACCTGAATTCGACAGGTATTAGTACAGAAGAATTGTAACTGACTTTTATCTTTCTTCGTGGCAAAGTGGTATTCACTGTCTATACAAGATTGACGGACCAGGGTTCGATTCCCGACCGGTCACAAGCTCTTGTCTTTGTGTGATTTCGACTTGAGCTCTTATCCCTAGGTTGTTGAGGGAATCCAGACATTAATGTATCAAAAATATATATGGCTTATTTGAATATGAAAAACACATCTAAATATGCAAAATATATCATTAATCGAATACCAAGTAACAAACTACCAATTAGGTACGATGGTGAAGATAGGTTGATTTCAATTCTAAGTACAAAACACCTGAATTCGATATGTATAAGCACAGAAGAATTATAACTGACTTTTATCTTTCTTCGTGGCCAAGTGGTATTCACTCTCTATACAAGATTGCCGAACCAGGGTTCGATTCTCGGAAGGTCACAAGCTCTTGTCTTTGTGTGATTTCGCCTGGGGCTCTGATCCCGATGTCGTTAAGAGAATTCAGACATAAATGTATCAAAAATATATATGGCTTATTTGAATATGAAAAACACGTCTAAATATGCAAATTTTATCATTATTCGAATGCCATTTAACAAACTACCAATTAGCTAAATGGTGAAGATATGTTGATTTCAATTCTAAGAACAAAACACCTGAATTCGACAGGTATAAGTACAGAAGAATTGTCATTGATTTTTATGTTTCTTCGTGGCCAAGTGGTAGTCACTGTCTATACAAGCTTGCAGGACTAGGGTTGGACTACTGGCCGGTCACAAGTTCTTGTCTTTGTGTGATCTCGCCTAGGGCTCTGATCCCGAGGTCGTTAAAAGAATCTAGACATTAATGTATCGAAAACATATATGGCTTATTTGAATATGAAAAACACGTCTAAATGTGCAAAATTTATCATTAATCGAATGCCAAGTAACAACCTACCAATTAGCTACGATGGTGAAGATAGGTTGATTTCAATTCTAAGTACAAAACACCTGAATTCGACAGGTATAAGTACAGATTTATTTTCATTGACTTTTATCTTTCTTCGTTGCCAAGTGGTAGTCACTGTCTATACAAGCTTGCAGGAACTGGGTTTGATTCCCGGCTGGTCACAAGCTCTTGTCTTTGTGTGATTTCGCCTGGGGCTCTGATCTCGAGGTCGTTAAGAGAATCCAGACATTAATATATCGAAAAATTTAATGGCTTATTTGAATATGAAAAATACGTCTAAATGTGTAAAATTTATCATTAATCGAATGCCAAATAACAAACTACCTATTAGCTACGATGTTGAATATAGGTTGATTTCAATTCTAAGTACAAAACACCTTAATTCGACATGTATATGTACAAAAGAATTGTCACTGACTTTTATATTTCTTCTTGGCAAAGTGGTAGTCACTATCTATACAAGCTTGCCGGACCATGGTTCGATTCCCAGTTGGTCAAAAGCTCTTGTCTTTGTGTGATTTCGCCCAGGGCTCTGATCTCGAGGTCGTTAAGAAAATCCAGACATTAATGTATCGAAAATATATATGGCTTATTTTAATATGAAAAACACGTCTAAATGTGCAAAATTTATCATTAATCGAATGCCAAGTAAGAAACTACCAATTAGCCACGATGTGAAGATAGGTTGATTTCAATTCTAAGTACAAAACACCTGAATTCGACAGGTATAAGTACAGAAGACATGTCATTGATTTTTATGATTCTTTGTGGCCAGGTGGTAGTCACTGTCTATACAAGCTGCCGGACCAGGGTTGGATTCCCGGCCGGTCACAAGCTCTTGTCTTTGTGTGATTTCGCCTCGGGCTCTGATCCCAAGGTCGTTAAGAGAATCCAGACATTAATGTATCAAAAATATATATGGCTTATTTGAATATGAAAAACACATCTGAATGTGCAAAATATATCATTAATCGAATACCAAGTAACAAACTACTAATTAGGTACGATGGAGAAGATAGGTTGATTTAAATTCTAAGTACAAAACAACGGAATTCGACAGGTATAAGCACAAAAGAATTGTCATTGACTTTAATCTTTCTTCGTTGCCAAGTGGTAGTCACTGTCTATACAAGCTTGCCAGACCAGGGTTTGATTCCCGGTTGGTCATAAGCTCTTGTCTTTGTGTGATTTCGCCTGGGGCTCTGATCCCGAGGTCGTTAAGAGAATTCAGACATAAATGTATCAAAAATATATATGGCTTATTTTAATATGAAAAACACGTGTAAATATGCAAATTTTATCATTATTCGAATGCCATTTAACAAACTACCAATAAGCAACAATGGTGAAGATATGTTGATTTCAATTCTAAGAACAAAACACCTGAATTCGACAGGTATAAGTACAGAAGAATTGTCATTGATTTTTATGTTTCTTAGTGGCCAAGTGGTAGTCACTGTCTATACAAGCTTGTCGGACTAGGGTTGGATTCCCGGCCGGTCATAAGCTCTTGTCTTTGTGTGATTTCGCCTAGGGCTCTGATCCCGAGGTCGTTAAGAGAATCCAGACATTAATGTATCAAAAACATATATGGCTTATTTTAATATGAAAAACACGTCTAAATGTGCAAAATTTATCATTAATCGAATGCCAAAAAACAAACTTCCAATTAGCTACGATGGTGAAGATAGGTTGATTTAAATTCTAAGTACAAAACACCTGAATTCGACATGTATAAGTACAAAATAATTGTCAATGACTTTTATATTTCTTCTTGGCAAAGTGGTAGTCACTGTCTATACAAGCTGGCCGGACCAGGGTTCAATTCCCGGCCGGTCACAAGCTCTCGTCTTTGTGTGATTTCGCCTGGGGCTCTGATCCCGAGGTCGTCAAGAGAATCCAGACATTAATGTATCGAAAATATATAGGGCTTATTTGAATATGAAAAACACGTGTGAATGTGCAAAATTTATCATTAATCGAATGCCATTTAACTAACTACCAATTAGCTACGATGGTGAAGATATGTTGATTTCAATTCTAAGTACAAAACACCTGAATTCGACAGGTATAAGTACAGAAGAATTGTCATTAATTTTTATATTTTTTTGTGGCCAAGTGGTAGTCACTGTCTTTACAAGCTTGCCGGAGAAGGGTTCGATTCCCAGCCGGTCACAAGCTCTTCTCTTTGTGTGATTTCGCTTGGGGCTCTGATCCTGAGGTCGTTAAGAGAATCAAGACATTATTGTATCAAAAATATATATGCCTTTTTTGAATATGAAAAACACGTCTAATTGTGTAAAATTTATCATTATTCGAATGCCATTTAACAAACTACCAATTTGCTACGATGAGGAAGATATGTTGATTTCAATTCTAAGTACAAAACACCTGAATTCGACAGGTATAAGTACAGAAGAATTGTCATTGATTTTTATCTTTCTACGTGGCCAAGTGGTAATCACTGTCTATACAAGCTGCAGGACAAGGGTTCGATTCCCGGCTGGTCAAAAGCTCCTCTGTTTGTGTGATATCTCCTGGGGCTCTGATCCCAAGGTTGTTAAGAGAATGCAGACATTAATGTATCAAAATTATATATGGCTTATTTGAATATGAAAAACACGTCTAAATGTGCAAAATTTATCATTATTCGGATGCCATTGAACAAACTACCAATTAGCTACGATGGTGAAGATATTTTGATTTCAATTCTAAGTACAAAACACCTGAATTCGACAAGTATAAGTACAGAAGAATTGTCATTGATTTTTATGTTTCTTCGTGGCCAAGTGGTAGTCACTGTTTATACAAGCTGCCGGTCCAGTGTTCGATTACATGCCGGTCACAAGCTCTTGTCTTTGTGTGATTTCGCCTGGGGCTCTGATCCCAAGGTCGTTAAGAGAATCCAGACATTAATGTATCGAAAATATATATGGCTTATTTGAATATGGAAAACACGTCTAAATATGCAAAATTTATCATTAATCGAATGCCATTTAACAAACTACCAATTAGCTACGATGGTGAAAATAGGCTGATTTAAATTCTAAGTACAAAACACATGAATTCGACCAGTATAATTAAGGAAGAATTGTCATTGGCTTTTATCTTTCTTCGTTGCCAAGTGGTAGTCTCTGTCTAACCAAGCTTGCAGGAACAGGGTTCGATTCCCGGCCAGTCACAAGCTCTTGTCTTTGTGTGATTTCGCCTGGAGCTCTGATCCCGAGGTCGTTAAGAGAATCCAGACATTAATGTATCGAAAATATTTATGGCTTATTTGAATATGAAAAATACGTCTAAATGTGTAAAATTTATCATTAATCGAATGCCAAATAACAAACTACCAATTAGCTACGATGTTGAAGATAGGTTGATTTCAATTCTAGGTACAAAACACCTTAATTCGACATGTACAAGTACATAAAAATGGTCATTGACTTCTATATTTCTTCTTGGCAAAGTGGTAGTCACTATCTATACAAGCTTGCCGGACCAGGGTTCAATTCCCAGCCGGTCACAAGCTCTTGTCTTTGTGTGATTTCGCCTGGGATTCTGATCCCGAGGTCGTTAAGAGAATGCAGACAATAATGTATCAAAAATATATATGACTTATTTGAATATGGAGAAAAGTGTAAATGTGCAAAATTTATCATTATTTGAATGCCATTTAACAAACTACCAATTAGCTACGATGGTGAATATATGTTGATTTCAATTCTAGGAACATAACATCCGAATTCGACATGTATAAGTACAGAAGAATTGTCATTGATTTTTATGTTTCTTCCTGGCCAAGTGGTGATCACTGTCTATACAAGCTGCCGGACCAGGGTTGGATTCCCGGCCGGTCACAAGCTCTTGTCTTTGTGTGATTTTGCCTGGGGCTCTGATCCCGAGGTCGTTAAGAGAATCCAGACAGTAATGTATCGAAAATATATATGGCTTATATGAATATGAAAAACACGTCTAAATGTGTAAAATTTTTCATTAATCGAATGCCAAGTAACAAACTATCAATTAGCTACAATAGTGAAGATAGGTTGATTTTTATTCTAAATACAAAACACCTGAATTCGACAGGTATTAGTACAGAAGAATTGTAACTGACTTTTATCTTTCTTCGTGGCCAAGTGGTATTCACTGTCTATACAAGATTGCCGGACCAGGGTTCGATTCCCGGCCGGTCACAAGCTCTTGTCTTTGTGTGATTTCGCCTTGAGTACTTATCCCTAGGTTGTTAAGAGAATCCAGACATTAATGTATCAAAAATATTTATGGCATATTTGAATATGAAAAACACATCTGATTGTGCAAAATATATCACTAATCGAATACCAAGTAACAAACTACCAATTAAGTACGATGGAAAAGATAGGTTGATTTAAATTCTAAGTACAAAACACCTGAATTCGACAGGTATAAGCACAGAAGAATTGTCATTGACTTTTATCTTTCTTCATTGCCAAGTGGTAGTCACTGTCTATACAAGCTTGCCGGACCAAGGTTCGATTCCCGGTTGGTCACAAGCTCTTGTCTTTGTGTGATTTCGCCTGGGGCTCTGATCCCGACGTCGTTAAGAGAATTCAGACATAAATGTATCAAAAATATTAATGGCTTATTTTAATATGAAAAACACGTGTAAATATGCAAATTTTATCATTATTCGAATGCCATTTAACAACCTACCAAATAGCTACGATGGTGAAAATAGGTTGATTTCAATTCTAAGTACAAAACACCTGAATTCGACAGGTATAAGTACAGAAGAATTGTCATTGACTTTTATCTTTCTTCGTTGCCAAGTGGTAGTCACTATCTATACAAGCTTGCAGGAACAGGGTTCGATTCCCGGCTGGTCACAAGCTCTTGTCTTTGTGTGATTTCGCCTTGGGCTCTGATCCCGAGGTCGTTAAAAGAATCTAGACATTAATGTATCGAAAACATATATGGCTTATTTGAATATGAAAAACACGTCTAAATGTGTAAAATTTATCATTATTCGAATGCCTTTTAACAAACTACCAATTAGCTACAATGAGGAAGATATGATGATTTCAATTCTAAGTACATAACACCTAAATTCGACAGGTATAAGTACTGAAGAATTGTCATTGATTTTTATGTTTCTTCATGGCCAAGTGGTAATCATTGTCTTTACAAGCTGCCAGACCAGGTTTCGATTCCCGGCTGGTCACAAGCTCCAGTGTTTGTGAGATTTCTCCTGGGGCTCTGATCCAAAGGTCGGTAAGAGAATCCAGACAATAATGAATCAAAATTATATATGGCTTATTTGAATATGAAAAACACGTCTAAATGTGCAAAATTTATCATTATTCGAATGCCATTTAACAAACTACCAATTAGCTACGATGGTGAAGATATGTTGATTTCAATTCTAAGTACAAAACACCCGAATTCAACAGGTATAAGTACAGAAGAATTGTCATTGATTTTTATGTTTCTTCGTGGCCAAGTGGTAGTCACTGTCTATACACGCTGCCGGACCAGGGTTCGATTCCCGGCCGGTCACAAGCTCTTGTCTTTGTGTGATTTCGCCTGGGGCTCTGATCCCGAGGTCGTTAAGAGAATCCAGACATTAATGTATCGAAAATATATATGGCTTATATGAATATGAGAAACACGTCTAAATGGTTAAAATTTATCATTAATCGAATGCCAAGTAACAAACTATCAATTAGCTACAATAGTGAAGATAGGTTGATTTTTATTCTAAATACAAAACACCTGAATTCGAGAGGTATTAGTACAGAAGAATTGTAACTGACTTTTATCTTTCTTCGTGGCCAAGTGGTATTCACTGTCTATACAAGATTGACGGACCAGGGTTCGATTCCCGGCCGGTCACAAGCTCTTGTCTTTGTGTGATTTCGCCTTGAGCTCTTATCCCTAGGTTGTTAAGAGAATCCAGACATTAATATATCAAAAATATATATGGCTTATTTGAATATGAAAAACACATCTAAATGTGCAAAATATATCATTAATCGAATACCAAGTAACAAGCTACCAATTAGGTATGATGGTGAAGATAGGTTGATTTCAATTCTAAGTACAAAACACCTGAATTCGATAGGTATAAGCACAGAAGAATTGTCATTGACTTTTATCTTTCTTTGTTGCCAAGTGGTAGTCACTGTCTATACAAGCTTGTCGGACCAGGATTCGATTCCCGATTGGTCAAAAGCTCTTGTCTTTGTGTGATTTCGCCTTGGGCTCTGATCCTAGGTCATTAAGAGAATCTAGACATTAATGTATCGAAAACATATATGGCTTATTTTAATATGAAAAACACGTCTAAATGTGCAAAATTTATCATTAATCGAATGCCAAGTAACAACATACCAATTAGCTACGATGGTGAAGATAGGTTGATTTCAATTCTAAGTACAAAACACCTGAATTTGACAGGTATAAGTACAAAAGAATTGTCATTGACTTTTATCTTTCTTCGTTGCCAAGTGGTAGTCACTATCTATACAAGCTTGCAGGAACAGGGTTCGATTCCCAGCTGGTCACAAGCTCTTGTCTTTGTGTGATTTCGCCTAGGGCTCTGATCCCGAGGTCGTTAAAAGAATCTAGACATTAATGTATCGAAAACATATATGGCTTATTTGAATATGAAAAACACGTCTAAATGTGGAAATTTTATCATTATTCGAATGCCATTTAACAAACTACCAATTAGCTACAATGGTGAAGATATGTTGATTTCAATTCTAAAAACAAAACACCTGAATTTGACAGGAATAAGTACAGAAGATTTGTCATTGATTTTTATGTTTCTTTGTGGCCAAGTGGTAGTCACTGTCTATACAAGCTTGCAGGACTAGGGTTGGACTCCTGGCCGGTTACAAGTTCTTGTCTTTGTGTGATTTCGCCTAGGGCTCTGATCCCGAGGTCATTAAGAGAATCTAGACATTAATGTATCGAAAACATATATGGCTTATTTTAATATGAAAAACACGTCTAAATGTGCAAAATTTATCATTAATCGATGCCAAGTAACAACCTACCAATTAGTTACGATGTTGAAGATAGGTTGATTTCAATTCTAAGTACAAAACAACTGAATTCGACAGGTATAAGTACAGAAGAATTGTCATTGATTTCTATCTTTCTTCGTTGCCAAGTGGTAGTCACTATCTCTACAAACTTGCAGGAACAGGGTTCGATTCCCGGCTGGTCACAAGCTCTTGTCTTTGTGTGATTTCGCCTAGGGCTCTGATCCCGAGGTCGTTAAAAAAATCTAGACATTAATGTATCGAAAACATATATGGCTTATTTGAATATGAAAAACACGTCTAAATGTGTAAAATTTATCATTATTCAAATGCCATTTAACAAACTACCAATTACCTACGATGAGGAAGATATGACGATTTCAATTCTAAGTACATAACACCTAAATTCGACAGGTATAAGTACAGAAGAATTGTCATTGATTTTTATGTTTCTTCGTGGCCAAGTGGTAATCAATGTCTTTACAAGCTGCCGGACCAGGTTTCGATTCCCGGCTGGTCACAAGCTCCAGTGTTTGTGTGATTTCTCCTGGGGCTCTGATCCAAAGGTCGTTAAGAGAATCCAGACAATAATGTATCAAAATTATATATGTCTTATTTGAATATGAAAAACACGTCTAAATGTGCAAAATTTATCATTATTCGAATGCCATTTAACAAACTACCAATTAGCTACGATGGTGAAGATATGTTGATTTCAATTCTAAGTACAAAACACCCGAATTCAACAGGTATAAGTACAGAACAATTGTCATTGATTTTTATGTTTCTTCGTGGCCAAGTGGTAGTCACTGTCTATACACGCTGCCGGACCAGGGTTCGATTCCCAGCCGGTCACAAGCTCTTGTCTTTGTGTGATTTTGCCTGGGGCTCTGATCCCGAGGTCGTTAAGAGAATCCAGACATTAATATATCGAAAATATATAAGGCTTATATGAATATGAGAAACACGTCTAAATGTGTAAAATTTATCATTAATCGAATGCCAAGTAACAAACTATCAATTAGCTACAATAGTGAAGATAGGTTGATTTTTATTCTAAATACAAAACACCTGAATTCGACAGGTATTAGTACAGAAGAATTGTAACTGACTTTTATCTTTCTTCGTGGCCAAGTGGTATTCACTGTCTATATAAGATTGACAGACCAGGGTTCGATTCCCAGCCGGTCACAAGCTCTTTCCTTTGTGTGATTTCGCCTTGAGCTCTCATCCCTAGGTTGTTAAGAGAATCCAGACATTAATGTATCAAAAATATATATGGCTTATTTGAATATGAAAAACACATCTAAATGTGCAAAATATATCATTAATCGAATACCAAGTAACAAACTACCAATTAGGTACGATGGTGAAGATAGGTTGATTTCAATTCTAAGTACAATCACCTGAATTCGATAGGTATAAGCACAGAAGAATTGTCATTGACTTTTATCTTTCTTTGTTGTCAAGTGTAAGTCACTGTCTATACAAGCTTGTCTGACCAGGGTTCGATTCCCGGTTGGTCACAAGCTCTTGTCTTTGTGTGATTTCGCCTGGGGCTCTGATCTCGAGGTCGTTAAGAGAATCCAGACATTAATATATCGAAAAATTTAATGGCTTATTTGAATATGAAAAATACGTCTAAATGTGTAAAATTTATCATTAATCGAATGCCAAATACCAAACTACCTATTAGCTACGATGTTGAAGATAGGTTGATTTCAATTCTAAGTACAAAACACCTTAATTCGACATGTATATGTACGAAATAATTGTCACTGACTTTTATATTTCTTCTTGGCAAAGTGGTAGTCTCTATCTATACAAGCTTGCCGGACCAGGGTTCGATTCCCAGTTGGTCACAAGCTCTTGTCTTTGTGTGATTTCGCCCAGGGCTCTGATCTCGAGGTCGTTAAGAGAATCCAGACATTAATGTATCGAAAACATATATGGCTTATTTTAATATGAAAAACACGTCTAAATGTGCAAAATTTATCATTAATCGAATGCCAAGTAAGAAACTACCAATTAGCCACGATGGTGAAGATAGGTTGATTTCAATTCTAAGTACAAAACACCTGAATTCGATAGGTATAAGTACAGGAGAATTTTCATTGATTTTTATGATTCTTTGTGGCCAAGTGGTAGTCACTGTCTATACAAGCTTGCATGAACAGGGTTCAATTCCCGGCCGGTCACAAGCTCTTGTCTTTGTGTGATTTCACCTGGGGCTCTGATCCCAAGGTCGTTAGGAGAATCCAGACATTAATGTATCAAAAATATATATGGCTTATTTGAATATGAAAAACACATCTGAATGTGCAAAATATATCATTAATCGAATACCAAGTAACAAACTACCAATTAGGTACGATGGAGCAGATAGGTTGATATAAATTCTAAGTACAAAACACCGGAATTTGACAGGTATAAGCACAAAAGAATTGTCATTGACTTTTATCTTTCTTCGTTGCCAAGTAGTAGTCACTGTCTATACAAGCTTGCCGGACCAGGGTTCGATTCCAGGTTGGTCATAAGCTCTTGTCTTTGTGTGATTTCGCCTGGGGTTCTGATCCCGAGGTCGTTAAGAGAATTCAGACATAAATGTATCAAAAATATATATGGTTTATTCAAATATGAAAAACACGTGTAAATATGCAAATTTTATCATTATTCGAATGCCATTTAACAAACTACCAATAAGTTACAATGGTGAAGATATGTTGATTTCAATTCTAAGAACAAAACACCTGAATTCGACAGGTATAAGTACAGAAGAATTGTCATTGATTTTTATATTTCTTCGTGGCCAAGTGGTAGTCACTGTCTATACAAGCTTGCCGGACTAGGGTTGGATTTCCGGCCGGTCACAAGCTCTTGTCTTTGTGTGATTTTGCCTAGAGCTCTGATCCCGATGTCGTTAAGAGAATCCAGACATTAATGTATCAAAAACATATATGGCTTATTTTTATATGAAAAACACGTCTAAATGTGCAAAATTTATCATTAATCGAATGCCAAATAACAAACTTCCAATTAGCTACGATGGTGAAGATAGGTTGATATAAATTCTAAGTACAAAACACCGGAATTTGACAGGTATAAGCACAAAAGAATTGTCATTGACTTTTATCTTTCTTCGTTGCCAAGTGGTAGTCACTATCTATACAAGCTTGCAGGAACAGGGTTCGATTCCCAGCTGGTCACAAGCTCTTGTCTTTGTGTGATTTAGCCTTGGGCTCTTATCCCGAGGTCGTTAAGAGAATCAAGACATTAATGTATCGAAAATATATATGGCTTATTTGAATATGAAAAACACGTCTACATGTGAAAAATTTATCATTAATCGAAAGCCAAGTAACAAACTACCAATTAGCTACGATGGTGAAGATAGGTGGATTTCAATTCTAAGTACAAAACAGCTGAATTCGACAAGTATAAGGAAAGAAGAATTGTCATTGGTTTTTATCTTTCTTCATGGCCAAGTGGTAGTCACTGTCTATACAAGCTTGCCGGACCAGGGTTCAATTCCCGGCCGGTCACAAGCTCTCGTCTTTTTGTGATTTCGCCTGGGGCTCTGATCCCGAGGTCGTCAAGAGAATCCAGACATTAATGTATCGAAAATATATAGGGCTTATTTGAATATGAAAAACACGTCTGAATGTGCAAAATTTATCATTTATCGAATGCCATTTAACTAACTACCAATTAGCTACGATGGGGAAGATATGTTGATTTCAATACTAAGTACAAAACACCTGAATTCGACAGGTATAAGTACAGAAGAATTGTCATTGATTTTTATGTTTTTTCGTGGCCAAGTGGTAGTCACTGTCTTTACAAGCTTGCCGGACAAGGGTTCGATTCCCAGCCGGTCACAAGCTCTTCTCTTTGTGTGATTTCGCTTGGGGCTCTTATCCTGAGGTCGTTAAGAGAATCAAGACATTAATGTATCAAAAATATATATGCCTTTTTTGAATATGAAAAACACGTCTAAATGTGTAAAATTTATCATTATTCGAATGCCATTTAACAAACTACCAATTAGCTACGATGAGGAAGATATGTCGATTTCAATTATAAGTACAAAACACCTGAATTCGACAGGTATAAGTACAGAAAAATTGTCATTGATTTTTATCTTTCTTCGTGGCCAAGTGGTAATCACTGTCTATACAAGCTGTAGGACAAGGGTTCGATTCCCGGCTGGTCACAACCTCCTCTTTTTGTGTGATATCTCCTGGGGTTCTGATCCCAAGGTCGTTAAGAGAATCCAAACAATCATGTATCAAAATTATATATGGCTTATTTGAATATGAAAAACACGTCTAAATGTGCAAAATCTATCATTATTCGGATGCCATTGAACAAACTACCAATTAGCTACGATGGTGAAGATATTTTGATTTCAATTCTAAATACAAAACACCTGAATTCGACAAGTATAAGTACAGAAGAATTGTCATTGATTTTTATGTTTCTTCGTGGCCAAGTGGTAGTCACTGTTTATACAAGCTGCCGGACCAGTGTTCGATTCCAGGCCGGTCACAAGCTCTTGTCTTTGTATGATTTCGCCTGGGGCTCTGATCCCAAGGTCGTTAAGAGAATCCAGACATTAATGTATCGAAAATATATATGGCTTATTTTAATATGAAAAACACGTCTAAATGTGCAAAATTTATCATTAATCGAATGCCATTTAACAAACTATCAATTAGCTACGATGGTGAAAATAGGCTGATTTCAATTCTAAGTACAAAACACATGAATTCGACAGGTATAATTACGGAAGAATTGTCATTTGCTTTTATCTTTCTTCGTTGCCAAGTGGTAGTCACTGTCTATATAAGCTTGCAGGAACAGGGTTCGATTCCCGGCCAGTCACAAGCTCTTTTCTTTGTGTGATTTCGCCTGGAGCTCTGATCTCGAGGTCGTTATGAGAATCCAGACATTAATGTATCGAAAATATTTATGGCTTATTTGAATATGAAAAATACGTCTAAATGTGTAAAATTTATCATTAATCGAATGCCAAATAACAAAGTACCAATTAGCTACGATGTTGAAGATAGGTTGATTTCAATTCTAGGTACAAAACACCTTAATTCAACATGTACAAGTACAAAAAAATTGTCATTGACTTTTATATTTCTTCTTGGCAAAGTGGTAGTCACTATCTATACAAACTTGCCGGACCAGGGTTCAATTCCCAGCCGGTCACAAGCTCTTGTCTTTGTGTGATTTCGCCTGGGGCTCTGATCCCGAGGTCGTTAAGAGAATCCAGACATTAATGTATAGAAAATATATATGGCTTATATGAATATGAAAAACACGTCTAAATGTGTAAAATTTATCATTAATCGAATGCCAAGTAACAAACTATCAATTAGCTACAATAGTGAAGATAGGTTGATTTTTATTCTAAATACAAAACACCTGAATTCGACAGGTATTAGTAGAGAAGAATTGTAACTGACTTTTATCTTTCTTCATGGCCAAGTGGTATTCACTGTCTATACAAGATTGCCGGACCAGGGTTCGATTCCCGGCCGGTCACAAGCTCTTGTCTTTGTGTGATTTCGCCTTGAGTACTTATCCCTAGGTTGTTAAGAGAATTCAGACATTAATGTATCAAAAATATATATGGCATATTGGAATATGAAAAACACATCTGATTGTGCAAAATATATCACTAATCGAATACCAAATAACAAACTACCAATTAGGTACGATGGAGAAGATAGGTTGATTTCAATTCTAAGTACAAAACACTTGAATTCGACAAGTATAAGCACAGAAGAATTGTCATTGACTTTTATCTTTCTTCATTGCCAAGTGGTAGTCACTGTCTATACAAGCTTGCCGGACCAGGGTTCGATTCCCGGTTGGTCACAAGCTCTTGTCTTTGTGTGATTTCGCCTGGGGCTCTGATCCCGAGGTCGTTAAGAGAATTAAGACATAAATGTTTCAAAAATATATATGGCTTATTTTAATATGAAAAACACGTGTAAATATGCAAATTTTATCATTATTCGAATGCCATTTAACAAACTACCAATTAGCTACAATGGTGAAGATATGTTGATTTCAATTCTAAAAACAAAACACCCGAATTTGACAGGAATAAGTACAGAAGAATTGTCATTGATTTTTATGTTTCTTCGTGGCCAAGTGGTAGTCACTGTCTATACAAGCTTGCAGGTCTAGGATTGGACTTCTGGCCGGTCACAAGTTCTTGTCTTTGTGTGATTTCGCCTAGGGCTCTGATCCCGAGGTCGTTAAGAGAATCTAGACATTAATGTATCGAAAACATATATGGCTTATTTGAATATGAAAAACACGTCTAAATGTGCAAAATTTATCATTAATCGAATGCCAAGTAACAACCTACCAATTAGCTACGATGGTGAAGATAGGTTGATTTATATTCTAAGTACAAAACACCTGAATTCGACAGGTATTAGTACAGAAGAATTGTCATTGACTTTTATCTTTCTTCGTTGCCAAGTGGTAGTCACTGTCTATACAAGCTTGCAGGAACAGGGTTCGATTCCCGGCTGGTCACAAGCTCTTGTCTTTGTGTGATTTCGCCTGGGGCTCTTATCCCAAGGTCATTAAGAGAATACAGACAATAATGTATCAAAAATATATATGACTTATTTGAATATGGAAAACACGTCTAAATGTGCAAAATTTATAATTATTCGAAAGCCATTTAACAAACTAACAATAAGCTACAATGGTGAAGATTTGTTGATTTCAATTCTAAGAAAAAAACACCTGAATTCGACAGGTATAAGTACAGAAGAATTGTTATTGACTTTTATCTTTCTTCGTTGCCAAGTGGTAGTCACTGTCTATACAAGTTTGCAGGACTAGGGTTGGACTCCTGGCCGGTCATAAGCTGTTGTCTTTGGGTGATTTCGCCTAGGGCTCTGATCCCGAGGTCGTGAAGAGAATTCAGACATAGATGTATCAAAAATATATATGGCTTATTTTAATATGAAAAACACGTGTAAATATGCAAATTTTATCATTATTCGAATGCCATCTAACAAACTACCAATAAGCTACAATGGTGAAGATTTGTTGATTTCAATTCTAAGAACAAAACACCTGAATTCGACATGTATAAGTACAAAAGAATTGTCAATGACTTTTATATTTCTTCTTGGCAAAGTGTTGGTCACTGTCTATACAAGCTTGCCGGACCAGGGTTCAATTCCCGGCCGGTCACAAGCTCCAGTCTTTGTGTGATTTCGACTGGGGCTCTGATCCCGAGGTCGTCAAGAGAATCCAGAAATTAATGTATCGAAAATATATAGGGCTTATTTGAATATGAAAAACACGTCTGAATGTGCAAAATTTATCATTAATCGAATGCCATTTAACTAACTACCAATTAGCTACGATGGTGAAGATATGTTGATTTCAATTCTAAGTACAAAACACCTGAATTCGACAGGTATAAGTACAGAAGAATTGTCATATATTTTTATTTTTTTTCGTGGCCAAGTGGTAGTCACTGTCTATACAAGCTTGCCGGACCAGGGTTCGATTCCCAGCCGGTCACAAGCTCTTCTCTTTGTGTGATTTCGCTTGAGGCTCTGATCCCGAGGTCGTTAAGAGAATCAAGACATTAATGTATCAAAAATATATATGGCTTTTTTTGAATATGAAAAACACGTCTAAATGTGTAAAATTTATCATTATCCGAATGCCATTTAACAAACTACCAATTAGCTACGATGAGGAAGATATGTTGATTTCAATTCTAAGTACAAAACACCTGAATTCGACAGGTATAAGTACAGAAGAATGGTCATTGATTTTTATCTTTCTTCGTGGCCAAGTGGTAATCACTGTCTATACAAGCTGCAGGACCAGGGTTCGATTCCCGGGTGGTCACAAGCTCCTCTGTTTGTGTGATATCTCCTGGGGCTCTGACCCCAAGGTCGTTAAGAGAATCCAGACAATAATGCATCAAAATTATGTATGGCTTATTTGAATATGAAAAACACGCCTAAATGTGCAAAATTTATCATTATTCGGATGCCATTGAACAAACTACCAATTAGCTACGATGGTGAAGATATGTTGATTTCAATTCTAAGTACAAAAGACCTGGATTCGACAGGTATAAGTACAGAAGAATTGTCATTGATTTTTATGTTTCTTCGTGGCCAAGTGGTAGTCACTGTTTATACAAGCTGCTGGACCAGTGTTCGATTCCAGGCCGGTCACAAGCTCTTGTCTTTTTATGATTTCGCCTGGGGCTCTGATCCCGAGGTCGTTAAGAGAATCCAGACATTAATGTATCGAAGATATATATTGCTTATTTTAATATGAAAAACACGTCTAAATGTGCAAAATTTATCATTAATCGAATGCCATTTAACAAACTACCAATTAGCTACGATATTAAAGATAGGCTGATTTCAATTCTAAGTACAAAACACATGAATTCGACAGGTATAAGTACAGAAAAATTGTCATTGGCATTTATCTTTCTTCGTTGCTAAGTGGTAGTCACTGTCTATACAAGCTTGTAGGAACAGGTTTCGATTCCCGGCCAGTCACAAGCTCTTGTCTTTGTGTGATTTCGCCTGGAGCTCTGATCCCGAGGTCGTTAAGAGAATCCAGACATTAATGTATCGAAAATATTTATGGCTTATTTGAATATGAAAAATACGTCAAAATATGTAAAATTTATCATTAATCGAATGCCAAATAACAAACTACCAATTAGCTACGATGTTGAAGATATGTTGATTTCAATTCTAAGGTACAAAACACCTGAATTCGACAGGTATAAGTACAGAAGAATTGTCATTGATTTTTATGTTTCTTCGTGGCCAAGTGGTAGTCACTGTCTATACAAGCTGCCGGACCAGGGTTGGATTCCCGGCAGGTCACAAGCTCTTGTCTTTGTGTGATTTCGCCTGGGATCTGATCCCGAGATTGTTAAGAGAATCTGACATAATGTATCAAAAATATATATGGCTTATTTGAATATGAAAAAACGTCTAAATGTGTAAAATTTATCATTATTTGAATGCCATTTAACAAACTACCAATTAGCTACGATGGTGAAGATATGTTGATTTCAATTCTAAGTACAAAACACCCAAATTCGACAGGTATAAGTACAGAAGAATTGTCATTTATTTTTATCTTTCTTCGTGGCCAAGTGGTAGTCACTGTCTATACAAGCTGCAGGACAGGGTTCGATTCCCGGCAGGTCACAAGCTCTTGTCTTTGTGTGATTTCCCCTGGGGCTCTGATCCCAAGGTCGTTAAGAGAATCCAGACATTAATGTATCAAAAATATATATGGCTTATTTGAATATGAAAAACACGTCTAAATGTGCAAAATATATCATTAATCGAATGCCAAGTAACAAACTACCAATTAGCTACGATGGAGAAGATAGGTTGATTTCAATTCTAAGTACAAAACACCTGAATTCGACAGGTATAAGCACAGAAGAATTGTCATTGACTTTAATCTTTCTTCGTTGGCCAAGTGGTAGTCACTGTCTATACAAGCTTGCCGGACCAGGGTTCGATTCCCGGCCGGTCACAAGCTCTTGTCTTTGTGTGATTTCGCCTTGGGGCTCTGATCCCGAGGTCGTTAAGAGAATTCAGACATAATGTATCAAAAATATATATGGCTTATTTTAATATGAAAAGCACGTGTAAATGTGCAAAATTTATCATTATTCGAATGCCATTTAACAAACTACCAATTAGCTACAATGGTGAAGATATGTTGATTTCAATTCTAAGTACAAAACACCTGAATTCGACAGTAATAAGTACAAAAGAATTGTCATTGATTTTTATGTTTCTTCGTGGCCAAGTGGTAGTCACTGTCTATACAATCTTGCAGGACCAGGGTTGGACTTCCCGGCCGGTCACAAGCTCTTGTTTTGTGTGATTTCGCCTGGGCTCTGATCCCGAGGTCGTTAAGAGAATCCAGACATTAATGTATCGAAAACATATATGGCTTATTTGAATATGAAAAACACGTCTAAATGTGCAAAATTTATCATTAATCGAATGCCAAGTAACAACTACCAATTAGCTACGATGGTGAAGATAGGTTGATTTCAATTCTAAGTACAAAACACCTGAATTCGACAGGTATAAGTACAGAAGAAATTGTCATTGACTTTTATCTTTCTTCGTTGCCAAGTGGTAGTCACTGTCTATACAAGTTGCAGGAACAGGGTTCGATTTCCGGCTGGTCACAAGCTCTTGTCTTTGTTTGATTTCGCCTGGGGCTCTGATCTCGAGGTCGTTAAGAGAATCCAGACATTAATATATCGAAAAATTTTATGGCTTATTTGAATATGAAAAATACGTCTAAATGTGTAAAATTTATCATTAATCGAATGCCAAATAACAAACTACCTATTAGCTACGATGTTGAAGATAGGTTGATTTCAATTCTAAGTACAAAACACCTTAATTCGACATGTATATGTACAAAAGAATTGTCATTGACTTTTATATTTCTTCTTGGCAAAGTGGTAGTCACTATCTATACAAGCTTGCCGGACCAGGGTTCGATTCCCGGCCAGTCACAAGCTCTTGTCTTTGTGTGATTTCGCCTGGGGCTCTGATCCCAAGGTCGTTAAGAGAATCCAGACAATAATGTATCAAAAATATATATGACTTATTTGAATATGGAAAACATGTCTAAATGTGCAAAATTTATCATTATTCGAAAGCCATTTAACAAACTACCAATTAGCTGTGATGGTGAAGATATGTTGATTTTAATTCTAAGTACAAAACACCCGAATTCGACAGTATAAGTACAGAAGAATTGTCATTGATTCTTTTTATGTTTCTTTGTGGCCAAGTGGTAGTCACTGTCTATACACGCAGCCGGACCAGGGTTGGATTCCCGGCCGGTCACAAGCTCTTGTCTTTGTGTGATTTCGCATGGGGCTCTGATCCCGAGGTCGTTAAGAGAATCAGACATTAATGTATCAAAAATATATATGGCTTATTTGAATATGAAAAACACGTCTAAATGTGCAAAATATTTCATTATTCGAATACCAAGCAACAAACTACCAATTAGCTACGATGGTGAAGATAGTTGATTTCAATTCTAAGTACAAAACACCTGAATCGACAGGTATAAGTACAGAAGAATTGTCATTGATTTTTTCTTTCTTCGTGGCCAAGTGGTAGTCACTGTCTATACAAGCTTGCAGGACAGGGTTCGATTCCCGGCCGGTCACAAGCTCTTGTCTTTGTGTGATTTCGCCTGGGGCTCTGATCCGAGGTCGTTAAGAGAATCCAGACATTAATATATTGAAAAATTTTATGGCTTATAATATGAAAAACACGTCTAAATGTGCAAAATTTATCATTGATCGAATGCCAAATAACAAACTACCAATTAGCTACGATGGTGAAGATATGTTGATTTCAATTCTAAGTACAAAACACCTGAATTCGACATGTATATGTACAAAAGAATTGTCATTGACTTTTATATTTCTTCTTGGCAAAGTGGTAGTCACTGTCTATACAAGCTTGCCGGACCAGGGTTGGATTCCCGGCCGGTCACAAGCTCTTGTCTTTATGTGATTTCGCCTGGGGCTCTGATCCCAAGGTCGTTAAGAGAATCCAGACAATAATGTATCAAAAATATATATGACTTATTTGAATATGGAAAACACGTCTAAATGTGCAAAATTTATCATTATTCGAAAGCCATTTAACAAACTACAATAAGCTACAATGGTGAAGATTTGTTGATTTCAATTCTAAGAACAAAACACCTGAATTCGACAGGTATAAGTACAGAAGAATTGTCATTGACTTTTATCTTTCTTCGTTGCCAAGTGGTAGTCACTGTCTATACAAGCTTGCAGGACTAGGGTTGGACTCCTGGCCGGTCATAAGCTCTTGTCTTTGTGTGATTTCGCCTGGGGCTCTGATCCCGAGGTCGTTAAGAGAATTCAGACATAAATGTATCAAAAATATATATGGCTTATTTTAATATGAAAAACACGTGTAAATATGCAAATTTTATCATTATTCGAATGCCATTTAACAAACTACCAATAAGCTACAATGGTGAAGATTTGTTGATTTCAATTCTAAGAACAAAACACCTGAATTCGACAGGTATAAGTACAGAAGAATTGTCATTGATTTTATGTTTCTTCGTGGCCAAGTGGTAGTCACTGTCTATACAAGCTTGCCGGACCAGGGTTGATTCCCGGCCGGTCACAATCTCTTGTCTTTGTGTGATTTCACCTAGGGCTCTGATCCCGAGGTCGTTAAGAGAATCCAGACATTAATGTATCGAAAAAATATATGGCTTATTTTAATATGAAAAACACGTCTAAATGTGCAAAATTTATCATTAATCGAATGCCAAATAACAACTACCAATTAGCTACGATGGTGAAGATAGTTGATTTCAATTCTAAGTACAAAACACCTGAATTCGACAGGTATAAGTACAGAAGAATTGTCAATGATTTTATATTTCTTCTTGGCCAAGTGGTTGGTCACTGTCTATACAAGCTTGCCGGACCAGGGTTCATTCCCGGCCGGTCACAAGCTCTAGTCTTTGTGTGATTTCGCCTGGGGCTCTGATCCCGAGGTCGTTAAGAGAATCCAGACATTAATGTATCGAAAATATATAGGCTTATTTGAATATGAAAAACACGTCTAAATGTGCAAAATTTATCATTAATCGAATGCCATTTAACAACTACCAATTAGCTACGATGGTGAAGATATGTTGATTTCAATTCTAAGTACAAAACACCTGAATTCGACAGGTATAAGTACAGAAGAATTGTCATTGATCTTTTATGTTTCTTCGTGGCCAAGTGGTAGTCACTGTCTATACAAGCTTGCCGGACCAGGGTTCGATTCCCAGCCGGTCACAAGCTCTTCTCTTTGTGTGATTTCGCTGGGGCTCTGATCCCGAGGTCGTTAAGAGAATCCAGACATTAATGTATCAAAAATATATATGGCTTATTTTGAATATGAAAAACACGTCTAAATGTGCAAAATTTATCATTATTCGAATGCCAATTAACAAACTACCAATTAGCTACGATGGTGAAGATATGTTGATTTCAATTCTAAGTACAAAACCCTGAATTCGACAGGTATAAGTACAGAAGAATTGTCATTGATTTTTATCTTTCTTCGTGGCCAAGTGGTAGTCACTGTCTATACAAGCTGCAGGACCAGGGTTTGATTCCCGGCCGGTCACAAGCTCCTCTGTTTGAGTGATTTCGCCTGGGGCTCTGATCCCAAGGTCGTTAAGAGAATCCAGACAATAATGTATCAAAATTATGTATGGCTTATTTGAATATGAAAAACACGTCTAAATGTGCAAAATTTATCATTATTCGATGCCATTGAACAAACTACCAATTAGCTACGATGGTGAAGATATGTTGATTTAATTCTAAGTACAAAACACCTGAATTCAACAGGTATAAGTACAGAAGAATTGTCATTGATTTTTATGTTTCTTCGTGGCCAAGTGGTAGTCACTGTCTATACAAGCTGCCGGACCAGGTTCGATTCCAGGCCGGTCACAAGCTCTTGTCTTTGTGTGATTTCGCCTGGGGCTCTGATCCCGAGGTCGTTAAGAGAATCCAGACATTAATGTATCGAAATATATATGGCTTATTTTAATATGAAAACACGTCTAAATGTGCAAAATTTATCATTAATCGAATGCCAAATAACAAACTACCAATTAGCTACGATGGTGAAGATAGGTTGATTTCAATTCTAAGTACAAAACACCTGAATTCGACAGGTATAAGTACAGAAGAATTGTCATTGATTTTTATGTTTCTTCGTGGCCAAGTGGTAGTCACTGTCTTATACAAGCTGCCGGACCAGGGTTCGATTCCCGGCTGGTCACAAGCTCTTGTCTTTGTGTGATTTCGCCTGGGGCTCTGATCCCGAGGTCGTTAAGAGAATCCAGACATAAATGTATCGAAATATATATGACTTATTTTAATATGAAAAACACGTCTAAATGTGCAAAATTTATCATTAATCGAATGCCATTTAACAAACTACCAATTAGCTACGATGGTGAAGATAGTTGATTTCAATTCTAAGTACAAAACTCATGAATTCGACAGGTATAAGTACAGAAGAATTGTCATTGGCTTTTATCTTTCTTCGTTGGCCAAGTGGTAGTCACTGTCTATACAAGCTTGCCGGACCAGGGTTGGATTCCCGGCCAGTCACAAGCTCTTGTCTTTGTGTGATTTCACCTGGGGCTCTGATCCCAAGGTCGTTAAGAGAATCCAGACATAATGTATCAAAAATATATATGGCTTATTTGAATATGAAAAACACGTGTAAATGTGCAAAATTTTATCATTATTCGAATGCCATTTAACAAACTACCAATAAGCTAGAATGGTGAAGATTTGTTGATTTCAATTCTAAGAACAAAACACCTGAATTCGACAGGTATAAGTACACAAGAATTGTCATTGACTTTTATCTTTCTTCGTTGCCAAGTGGTAGTCACTGTCTATACAAGCTTGCCGGACCAGGGTTGGATTCCCGGCCGGTCACAAGCTCTTGTCTTTGTGTGATTTCGCCTAGGGGCTCTGATCCCGAGGTCGTTAAGAGAATATAGACATTAATGTATCGAAAAAATATATGGCTTATTTTAATATGAAAAACACGTCTAAATGTGCAAAATTTATCATTAATCGAATGCCAAATAACAAACTACCAATTAGCTACGATGGTGAAGATAGTTGATTTCAATTCTAAGTACAAAACACCTGAATTCGACATGTATATGTACAAAATAATTGTCATTGACTTTTATATTTCTTCTTGGCAAAGTGGTAGTCACTGTCTATACAAGCTTGCCGGACCAGGGTTCAATTCCCGGCCGGTCACAAGCTCTAGTCTTTGTGTGATTTCGCCTGGGGCTCTGATCCCGAGGTCGTCAAGAGAATCCAGACATTAATGTATCGAAAACATATAGGGCTTATTTGAATATGAAAAACACGTCTAAATGTGCAAAATTTATAATTTTTTCGAATGCCATTTAACTAACTACCAATTAGCTACGATGGTGAAGATATGTTGATTTCAATTCTAAGAACAAAACACCTGAATTCGACAAGAATAAGTACTGAAGAATTGTCATTGATTTTTATGTTTCTTCGTGGCCAAGTGGTAGTCACTGTCTATACAAGCTTGCAGGACTAGGGTTGGACTCTTGACCGGTCACAAGTTCTTGTCGTTGTGTGATTTCGCCTAGGGCTCTGATCCCGAGGTCATTAAGAGAATCTAGACATTAATGTATCGAAAACATATATGGCTTATTTTAATATGAAAAACACGTCTAAATGTGCAAAATTTATCATTAATCGAATGCCAAGTAACAACCTACCAATTAGCTACGATGGTGAAGATAGGTTGATTTCAATTCTAAGTACAAAACACCTGAATTCGACATGTATAAGTACAAAATAATTGTCAATGACTTTTATATTTCTTCTTGGCAAAGTGTTGGTCACTGTCTATACAAGCTTGCCGGACCAGGGTTCAATTCCCGGCCGGTCACAAGCTCTAGTCTTTGTGTGATTTCGCCTGGGGCTCTGCTCCCGAGGTCGTCAAGAGAATCCAGACATTAATGTATCGAAAATATATAGGGCTTATTTGAATATGAAAAACACGTCTGAATGTGCAAAATTTATCATTAATCGAATGCCATTTAACTAACTACCAATTAGCTACGATGGTGAAGATATGTTGATTTCAATTCTAAGTACAAAACACCTGAATTCGACAGGTATAAGTACAGAAGAATTGTCATTGATCTTTATGTTTTTTTGTGGCCAAGTGGTAGTCACTGTCTATACAAGCTTGCCGGACCAGGGTTCGATTCCCAGCCGGTCACAAGCTCTTCTCTTTGTGTGATTTCGCTTGAGGCTCTGATCCCGAGGTCGTTAAGAGAATCAAGACATTAATGTATCAAAAATATATATGGCTTTTTTGAATATGAAAAACACGTCTAAATGTGTAAAAATTTTCATTATTCGAATGGCAATTAACAAACTACCAATTAGCTACGATAAGGAAGATATGTTGATTTATATTCAAAGTACAAAACCCCTGAATTCGACAGGTATAAGTACAGAAGAATTGTCATTGATTTTTATCTTTCTTCGTGGCCAAGTGGTAATCACTGTCTATACAAGCTGCAGGACCAGGGTTTGATTCCCGGCCGGTCACAAGCTCCTCTGTTTGTGTGATATCTCCTGGGGCTCTGATCCCAAGGTCGTTAAGAGAATCCAGACAATAATGTATCAAAATTATGTATGGCTTAATTGAATATGAAAAACACGTCTAAATGTGCAAAATTTATCATCATTCGGATGCCATTGAACAAACTACCAATTAGCTACGATGGTGAAGATATGTTGATTTGAATTCTAAGTACAAAACACCTGAATTCAACAGGTATAAGTACAGAAGAATTGTCATTGATTTTTATGTTTCTTCATGGCCAAGTGGTAGTCACTGTTTATACAAGCTGCCGGACCAGTGTTCGATTCCAGGCCGGTCACAAGCTCTTGTCTTTGTGTGATTTCGCCTGGGGCTCTGATCCCGAGGTCGTTAGGAGAATCCAGAAATTAATGTATCGAAGATATATATGGCTTATTTTAATATGGAAAACACGTCTAAATGTGCAAAATTTATCATTAATCGAATGTCAAATAACAACCTACCAATTAGCTACGATGGTGAAGATATGTTGATTTCAATTCTAAGTACAAAACACCTGAATTCGACAGGTATAAGTAGAGAAGAATTGTCATTGATTTTTATGTTTCTTCGTGGCCAAGTGGTAGTCACTGTTTATACAAGCTGCCGGACCAGTGTTCGATTCCCGGCTGGTCACAAGCTCTTGTCTTTGTGTGATTTCGCCAGGGGCTCTGATCCCGAGGTCGTTAAGAGAATCCAGACATAAATGTATCAAAGATATATATGGCTTATTTTAATATGAAAAAAACGTCTAAATGTGCAAAATTTATCATTAATCGAATGCCATTTAACAAACTACCAATTAGCTACGATGGTGAAGATAGGCTGATTTCAATTCTAAGTACAAAACTCATGAATTCAACAGGTATAAGTACAGAAGAATTGTCATTGGCTTTTATCTTTCTTCGTTGCCAAGTGGTAGTCACTGTCTATACAAGCTTGCAGGAACAGGGTTCGATTCCCGGCCAGTCACAAGCTCTTGTCTTTGTGTGATTTCGCCTGGGGCTCTGATCCCGAGGTCGTTAAGAGAATTCAGACATAAATGTATCAAAAATATATATGGCTTATTTTAATATGAAAAACACGTGTAAATATGCATATTTTATCATTATTCGAATGCCATTTAACAAACTACCAATAAGCTAGAATGGTGAAGATTTGTTGATTTCAATTCTAAGAACAAAACACCTGAATTCGACAGGTATAAGTACAGAAGAATTGTCATTGATTTTTATGTTTCTTCGTGGCCAAGTGGTAGTCACTGTCTATACAAGCTTGCCGGACCAGGGTTGGATTCCCGGCCGGTCACAAGCTCTTGTCTTTGTGTGATTTCGCCTAGGGCTCTGATCCCGAGGTCGTTAAGAGAATATAGACATTAATGTATCGAAAAAATATATGGCTTATTTTAATATGAAAAACACGTCTAAATGTGCAAAATTTATCATTAATCGAATGCCAAATAACAACCTACCAATTAGCTACGATGGTGAGATAGGTTGATTTCAATTCTAAGTACAAAACACCTGAATTCGACATGTATATGTACAAAATAATTGTCAATGACTTTTATATTTCTTCTTGGCAAAGTGTTGGTCACTGTCTATACAAGCTTGCCGGACCAGGGTTCAATTCCCGGCCGGTCACAAGCTCTAGTCTTTGTGTGATTTCGCCTGGGGCTCTGATCCCGAGGTCGTCAAGAGAATCCAGACATTAATGTATCGAAAACATATAGGGCTTATTTGAATATGAAAAACACGTCTAAATGTGCAAAATTTATAATTTTTTCGAATGCCATTTAACTAACTACCAATTAGCTACGATGGTGAAGATATGTTGATTTCAATTCTAAGAACAAAACACCTGAATTCGACAAGAATAAGTACTGAAGAATTGTCATTGACTTTTATGTTTCTTCGTGGCCAAGTGGTAGTCACTGTCTATACAAGCTTGCAGGACTAGGGTTGGACTCTTGACCGGTCACAAGTTCTTGTCGTTGTGTGATTTCGCCTAGGGCTCTGATCCCGAGGTCATTAAGAGAATCTAGACATTAATATATCGAAAACATATATGGCTTATTTTAATATGAAAAACACATCTAAATGTGCAAAATTTATCATTAATCGAATGCCAAGTAACAACCTACCAATTAGCTACGATGGTGATGATAGGTTGATTTCAATTCTAAGTACAAAACACCTGAATTCAACAGGTATAAGTACAGAAGAATTGTCATTGACTTTTATCTTTCTTCGTTGCCAAGTGGTAGTCACTGTCTATACAAGCTTGCAGGAACAGGGTTCGATTCCCTGCCGGTCACAAGCTCTTGTCTTTGTGTGATTTTGCCTGGGGCTCTGATCTCGAGGTCGTTAAGAGAATCCAGACATTAATATATCGAAAAATTTTATGGCTTATTTGAATATGAAAAGTACGTCTAAATGTGTAAAATTTATCATTAATCGAATGCCAAATAACAAACTACCTATTAGCTACGATGTTGAAGATAGGTTGATTTCAATTCTAAGTACAAAACACCTTAATTCGACATGTATATGTACAAAAGAATTGTCATTGACTTTTATATTTCTTCTTGGCAAATTGGTAGTCACTATCTATACAAGTTTGCCGGACCAGGGTTCGATTCCCGGCTAGTCACAAGCTCTTGTCTTTGTGGGATTTCGCCTGGGGCTCTGATCCCAAGGTCGTTAAGAGAATCCAGAGAATAATGTATCAAAAATATATATGACTTATTTGAATATGGAAAACATGTCTAAATGTGCAAAATTTATCATTATTCGAAAGCCATTTAACAAACTACCAATTAGCTGTGATGGTGAAGATATGTTGATTTTAATTCTAAGTACAAAACACCCGAATTCGACATGTATAAGTACAGAAGAATTGTTATTGATTTTTATGTTTCTTTGTGGCCAAGTGGTAGTCACTGTCTATACAAGCAGCCGGACCAGGGTTGGATTCCCGGCCGGTCACAAGCTCTTGTCTTTGTGTGATTTCGCCTGGGGCTCTGATCCCAAGGTCGTTAAGAGAATCCAGACATTAATGTATCAAAAATATATATGGCTTATTTGAATATGAAAAACACATTAAATGTGCAAAATATATCATTAATCGAATACCAAGCAACAAACTACCAATTAGTTACGATGGTGAAGATAGGTTGATTTCAATTCTAAGTACAAAACACCTGAATTCGACAGGTATAAGTACAGAAGAATTGTCATTGACTTTTATCTTTCTTTGTTGCCAAGTGGTAGTCACTGTCTCTACAAGCTTGCAGGAACAGGGTTCGATTCCCAGCCGGTCAAAAGCTCTTGTCTTTGTGTGATTTCGCCTGGGGCTCTGATCTTGACGTCGTTAAGAGAATCCAGACATTAATATATCGAAAAATTTTATGACTTATATGAATATGAAAAATACGTCTAAATGTGTAAAATTTATCATTAATCGAATGCCAAATAACAAACTACCTATTAGCTACGATGTTGAAGATATGTTGATTTCAATTCTAAGTACAAAACACCTTAATTCGACATGTATATGTACAAAAGAATTGTCATTGACTTTTATATTTCTTCTTGGCAAAGTGGTAGTCACTATCTATACAAGCTTGCCGGACCAGGGTTGGATTCCCGGCCAGTCACAAGCTCTTGTCTTTGTGTGATTTCGCCTGGGGCTCTGATCCCGAGGTCGTCAAGAGAATCCAGACATTAATGTATCGAAAACATATAGGGCTTATTTGAATATGAAAAACACGTCTAAATGTGCAAAATTTATAATTTTTTCGAATGCCATTTAACTAACTACCAATTAGCTACGATGGTGAAGATATGTTGATTTCAATTCTAAGAACAAAACACCTGAATTCGACAAGAATAAGTACTGAAGAATTGTCATTGATTTTTATGTTTCTTCGTGGCCAAGTGGTAGTCACTGTCTATACAAGCTTGCAGGACTAGGGTTGGACTCTTGACCGGTCACAAGTTCTTGTCGTTGTGTGATTTCGCCTAGGGCTCTGATCCCGAGGTCATTAAGAGAATCTAGACATTAATGTATCGAAAACATATATGGCTTATTTTAATATGAAAAACACGTCTAAATGTGCAAAATTTATCATTAATCGAATGCCAAGTAACAACCTACCAATTAGCTACGATGGTGAAGATAGGTTGATTTCAATTCTAAGTACAAAACACCTGAATTCGACATGTATAAGTACAAAATAATTGTCAATGACTTTTATATTTCTTCTTGGCAAAGTGTTGGTCACTGTCTATACAAGCTTGCCGGACCAGGGTTCAATTCCCGGCCGGTCACAAGCTCTAGTCTTTGTGTGATTTCGCCTGGGGCTCTGCTCCCGAGGTCGTCAAGAGAATCCAGACATTAATGTATCGAAAATATATAGGGCTTATTTGAATATGAAAAACACGTCTGAATGTGCAAAATTTATCATTAATCGAATGCCATTTAACTAACTACCAATTAGCTACGATGGTGAAGATATGTTGATTTCAATTCTAAGTACAAAACACCTGAATTCGACAGGTATAAGTACAGAAGAATTGTCATTGATCTTTATGTTTTTTTGTGGCCAAGTGGTAGTCACTGTCTATACAAGCTTGCCGGACCAGGGTTCGATTCCCAGCCGGTCACAAGCTCTTCTCTTTGTGTGATTTCGCTTGAGGCTCTGATCCCGAGGTCGTTAAGAGAATCAAGACATTAATGTATCAAAAATATATATGGCTTTTTTGAATATGAAAAACACGTCTAAATGTGTAAAAATTTTCATTATTCGAATGGCAATTAACAAACTACCAATTAGCTACGATAAGGAAGATATGTTGATTTATATTCAAAGTACAAAACCCCTGAATTCGACAGGTATAAGTACAGAAGAATTGTCATTGATTTTTATCTTTCTTCGTGGCCAAGTGGTAATCACTGTCTATACAAGCTGCAGGACCAGGGTTTGATTCCCGGCCGGTCACAAGCTCCTCTGTTTGTGTGATATCTCCTGGGGCTCTGATCCCAAGGTCGTTAAGAGAATCCAGACAATAATGTATCAAAATTATGTATGGCTTAATTGAATATGAAAAACACGTCTAAATGTGCAAAATTTATCATCATTCGGATGCCATTGAACAAACTACCAATTAGCTACGATGGTGAAGATATGTTGATTTGAATTCTAAGTACAAAACACCTGAATTCAACAGGTATAAGTACAGAAGAATTGTCATTGATTTTTATGTTTCTTCATGGCCAAGTGGTAGTCACTGTTTATACAAGCTGCCGGACCAGTGTTCGATTCCAGGCCGGTCACAAGCTCTTGTCTTTGTGTGATTTCGCCTGGGGCTCTGATCCCGAGGTCGTTAGGAGAATCCAGAAATTAATGTATCGAAGATATATATGGCTTATTTTAATATGGAAAACACGTCTAAATGTGCAAAATTTATCATTAATCGAATGTCAAATAACAACCTACCAATTAGCTACGATGGTGAAGATATGTTGATTTCAATTCTAAGTACAAAACACCTGAATTCGACAGGTATAAGTAGAGAAGAATTGTCATTGATTTTTATGTTTCTTCGTGGCCAAGTGGTAGTCACTGTTTATACAAGCTGCCGGACCAGTGTTCGATTCCCGGCTGGTCACAAGCTCTTGTCTTTGTGTGATTTCGCCAGGGGCTCTGATCCCGAGGTCGTTAAGAGAATCCAGACATAAATGTATCAAAGATATATATGGCTTATTTTAATATGAAAAAAACGTCTAAATGTGCAAAATTTATCATTAATCGAATGCCATTTAACAAACTACCAATTAGCTACGATGGTGAAGATAGGCTGATTTCAATTCTAAGTACAAAACTCATGAATTCAACAGGTATAAGTACAGAAGAATTGTCATTGGCTTTTATCTTTCTTCGTTGCCAAGTGGTAGTCACTGTCTATACAAGCTTGCAGGAACAGGGTTCGATTCCCGGCCAGTCACAAGCTCTTGTCTTTGTGTGATTTCGCCTGGGGCTCTGATCCCGAGGTCGTTAAGAGAATTCAGACATAAATGTATCAAAAATATATATGGCTTATTTTAATATGAAAAACACGTGTAAATATGCATATTTTATCATTATTCGAATGCCATTTAACAAACTACCAATAAGCTAGAATGGTGAAGATTTGTTGATTTCAATTCTAAGAACAAAACACCTGAATTCGACAGGTATAAGTACAGAAGAATTGTCATTGATTTTTATGTTTCTTCGTGGCCAAGTGGTAGTCACTGTCTATACAAGCTTGCCGGACCAGGGTTGGATTCCCGGCCGGTCACAAGCTCTTGTCTTTGTGTGATTTCGCCTAGGGCTCTGATCCCGAGGTCGTTAAGAGAATATAGACATTAATGTATCGAAAAAATATATGGCTTATTTTAATATGAAAAACACGTCTAAATGTGCAAAATTTATCATTAATCGAATGCCAAATAACAACCTACCAATTAGCTACGATGGTGAGATAGGTTGATTTCAATTCTAAGTACAAAACACCTGAATTCGACATGTATATGTACAAAATAATTGTCAATGACTTTTATATTTCTTCTTGGCAAAGTGTTGGTCACTGTCTATACAAGCTTGCCGGACCAGGGTTCAATTCCCGGCCGGTCACAAGCTCTAGTCTTTGTGTGATTTCGCCTGGGGCTCTGATCCCGAGGTCGTCAAGAGAATCCAGACATTAATGTATCGAAAACATATAGGGCTTATTTGAATATGAAAAACACGTCTAAATGTGCAAAATTTATAATTTTTTCGAATGCCATTTAACTAACTACCAATTAGCTACGATGGTGAAGATATGTTGATTTCAATTCTAAGAACAAAACACCTGAATTCGACAAGAATAAGTACTGAAGAATTGTCATTGACTTTTATGTTTCTTCGTGGCCAAGTGGTAGTCACTGTCTATACAAGCTTGCAGGACTAGGGTTGGACTCTTGACCGGTCACAAGTTCTTGTCGTTGTGTGATTTCGCCTAGGGCTCTGATCCCGAGGTCATTAAGAGAATCTAGACATTAATATATCGAAAACATATATGGCTTATTTTAATATGAAAAACACATCTAAATGTGCAAAATTTATCATTAATCGAATGCCAAGTAACAACCTACCAATTAGCTACGATGGTGATGATAGGTTGATTTCAATTCTAAGTACAAAACACCTGAATTCAACAGGTATAAGTACAGAAGAATTGTCATTGACTTTTATCTTTCTTCGTTGCCAGGTGGTAGTCACTGTCTATACAAGCTTGCAGGAACAGGGTTCGATTCCCTGCCGGTCACAAGCTCTTGTCTTTGTGTGATTTTGCCTGGGGCTCTGATCTCGAGGTCGTTAAGAGAATCCAGACATTAATATATCGAAAAATTTTATGGCTTATTTGAATATGAAAAGTACGTCTAAATGTGTAAAATTTATCATTAATCGAATGCCAAAAAACAAACTACCTATTAGCTACGATGTTGAAGATAGGTTGATTTCAATTCTAAGTACAAAACACCTTAATTCGACATGTATATGTACAAAAGAATTGTCATTGACTTTTATATTTCTTCTTGGCAAATTGGTAGTCACTATCTATACAAGTTTGCCGGACCAGGGTTCGATTCCCGGCTAGTCACAAGCTCTTGTCTTTGTGGGATTTCGCCTGGGGCTCTGATCCCAAGGTCGTTAAGAGAATCCAGAGAATAATGTATCAAAAATATATATGACTTATTTGAATATGGAAAACATGTCTAAATGTGCAAAATTTATCATTATTCGAAAGCCATTTAACAAACTACCAATTAGCTGTGATGGTGAAGATATGTTGATTTTAATTCTAAGTACAAAACACCCGAATTCGACATGTATAAGTACAGAAGAATTGTTATTGATTTTTATGTTTCTTTGTGGCCAAGTGGTAGTCACTGTCTATACAAGCAGCCGGACCAGGGTTGGATTCCCGGCCGGTCACAAGCTCTTGTCTTTGTGTGATTTCGCCTGGGGCTCTGATCCCAAGGTCGTTAAGAGAATCCAGACATTAATGTATCAAAAATATATATGGCTTATTTGAATATGAAAAACACATTTAAATGTGCAAAATATATCATTAATCGAATACCAAGCAACAAACTACCAATTAGTTACGATGGTGAAGATAGGTTGATTTCAATTCTAAGTACAAAACACCTGAATTCGACAGGTATAAGTACAGAAGAATTGTCATTGACTTTTATCTTTCTTTGTTGCCAAGTGGTAGTCACTGTCTCTACAAGCTTGCAGGAACAGGGTTCGATTCCCAGCCGGTCAAAAGCTCTTGTCTTTGTGTGATTTCGCCTGGGGCTCTGATCTTGACGTCGTTAAGAGAATCCAGACATTAATATATCGAAAAATTTTATGACTTATATGAATATGAAAAATACGTCTAAATGTGTAAAATTTATCATTAATCGAATGCCAAATAACAAACTACCTATTAGCTACGATGTTGAAGATATGTTGATTTCAATTCTAAGTACAAAACACCTTAATTCGACATGTATATGTACAAAAGAATTGTCATTGACTTTTATATTTCTTCTTGGCAAAGTGGTAGTCACTATCTATACAAGCTTGCCGGACCAGGGTTGGATTCCCGGCCAGTCACAAGCTCTTGTCTTTATGTGATTTCGCCTGGGGCTCTGATCCCAAGGTCGTTAAGAGAATCCAGACAATAATGTATCAAAAATATATATGACTTATTTGAATATGGAAAACACTTCTAAATGTGCAAAATTTATCATTATTCGAAAGCCATTTAACAAACTACCAATAAGCTACAATGGTGAAGATTTGTTGACTTCAATTCTAAGAACAAAACACCTGAATTCGACAGTTATAAGTACAGAAGAAGTGTCATTGACTTTTATCTTTCTTCGTTGCCAAGTGGTAGTCACTGTCTATACAAGCTTGCAGGACTAGGGTTGGACTCTTGGCCGGTCATAAGCTCTTGTCTTTGTGTGATTTTGCCTGGGGCTCTGATCCCGAGGTCGTTAAGAGAATTCAGACATAAATGTATCAAAAATATATATGGCTTATTTTAATATGAAAAACACGTGTAAATATGCAAATTTTATCATTATTCGAATGCCATTCAACAAACTACCAATAAGCTACAATGGTGAAGATTTGTTGATTTCAATTCTAAGAACAAAACACCTGAATTCGACAGGTATAAGTACAGAAGAATTGTCATTGATTTTTATGTTTCTTCGGGGCCAAGTGGTAGTCACTGTCTATACAAGCTTGCCGGACCAGGGTTGGATTCCCGGCTGGTCACAAGCTCTTGTCTTTGTGTGATTTCGCCTAGGGCTCTGATCCCGAGGTCGTTAAGAGAATCCAGACATTAATGTATTGAAAAAATATATGGCTTATTTTGTTATGAAAAACACGTCTAAATGTGCAAAATTTATCATTAATCGAATGCCAAATAACAACCTACCAATTAGCTACGATGGTGAAGATAGGTTGATTTCAATTCTAAGTACAAAACACCTGAATTCGACATGTATAAGTACAAAATAATTGTCAATGACTTTTATATTTCTTCTTGGCAAAGTGTTGGTCACTGTCTATACAAGCTTGCCGGACCAGGGTTCAATTCCCGGCCGGTCACAAGCTCTAGTCTTTGTGTGATTTCACCTGGGGCTCTGATCCCGAGGTCGTCAAGAGAATCCAGACATTAATGTATCGAAAATATATAGGGCTTATTTGAATATGAAAAACACGTCTGAATGTGCAAAATTTATCATTAATCGAATGCCATTTAACTAACTACCAATTAGCTACGATGGTGAAGATATGTTGATTTCAATTCTAAATACAAAACACCTGAATTCGACAGGTATAAGTAAAGAAGAATTGTCATTGATCTTTATTTTTTTTCGTGGCCAAGTGGTAGTCACTGTCTATACAAGCTTGCCGGACCAGGGTTCGATTCCCAGGCAGTCACAAGCTCTTCTCTTTGTGTGATTTCGCTTGAGGCTCTGATCCCGAGGTCGTTAAGAGAATCAAGACATTAATGTATCAAAAATATATAGGGCTTTTTTGAATATGAAAAACACGTCTGAATGTGTAAAATTTATCATTATTCGAATGCTAATTAACAAACTACCAATTAGCTACGATGAGGAAGATATGTTGATTTCAATTCTAAGTACAAAACACCTGAATTCGACAGGTATAAGTACAGAAGAATTGTCATTGATTCTTATCTTTCTTCGTGGCCAAGTGGTAATCACTGTCTATACAAGCTGCAGGACCAGGGTTCGATTCCCGGCTGGTCACAAGCTCCTCTGTTTGTGTGATATCTCCTGGGGCTCTGATCCCAAGGTCGTTAAGAGAATCCAGACAATAATGTATCAAAATTATGTATGGCTTTTTTGAATATGAAAAACACGTCTAAATGTGCAAAATTTATCATTATTCGGATGCCATTGAACAAACTACCAATTAGCTACTATGGTGAAGATATGTTGATTTCAATTCTAGGTACAGAACACCCGAATTCAACAGGTATAAGTACAGAAGAATTGTCATTGATTTTTATGTTTCTTCGTGGCCAAGTGGTAGTCACTGTCTATACAAGCTTGCCGGACCAGGGTTGGATTCCCGGCCGGTCACAAGCTCTTGTCTTTGTGTGATTTCGCCTAGGGCTCTGATCCCGAGGTCGTTAAGAGAATCCAGACATTAATGTATCGAAAAAATATATGGCTTATTTTAATATGAAAAACACGTCTAAATGTGCTAAATTTATCATTAATCAAATGCCAAATAACAATCTACCAATTAGCTACGATGGTGAAGATAGGTTGATTTCAATTCTAAGTACAAAACACCTGAATTCGACATGTATATGTACAAAATAATTGTCAATGACTTTTATATTTCTTCTTGGCAAAGTGTTGGTCACTGTCTATAAAAGCTTGCCGGACCAGGGTTCAATTCCCGGCCGGTCACAAGCTCTAGTCTTTGTGTGATTTCGCCTGGGGCTCTGATCCCGAGGTCGTCAAGAGTATCCAGACATTAATGTATCGAAAATATATAGGGCTTATTTGAATATGAAAAACACGTCTAAATGTGCAAAATGTGCAAAATTTATCATTAATCGAATGCCATTTAACTAACTACCAATTAGCTACGATGGTGAAGATATGTTGATTTCAATTCTAAGTACAAAACACCTGAATTCGACATGTATAAGTACAGAAGAATTGTCATTGATTTTTATGTTTTTTCGTCTCCAAATGGTAGTCACTGTCTATACAAGCTTGCCGGACCAGGGTTCGATTCCCAGCCGGTCACAAGCTCTTCTCTTTGTGTGATTTCGCTTGAGGCTCTGATCCCGAGGTCGTTTATGAGAAACAAGACATTAATGTATCAAAAATATATATGGCTTTTTTGAATATGAAAAACACGTCTAAATGTGCAAAATTTATCATTATTCGAATGCCATTTAACAAACTACCAATTAGCTACGATGAGGAAGATATGTTGATTTCAATTCTAAGAACAAAACACCTGAATTCGACAGGTATAAGTACAGAAGAATTGTCATTGATTTTTATCTTTCTTCGTGGCCAAGTGGTAATCACTGTCTATACAAGCTGCAGGACCAGGGTTCGATTCCCGGCTGGTCACAAGCTCCTCTGTTTGAGTGATATCTCCTGGGGCTCTGATCCCAAGGTCGTTTGGAGAATCCAGACATTAATGTATCGAAGATATATATGGCTTATTTTAATATGAAAAACACGTCTAAATGTGCAAAATTTATCATTAATCGAATGCCATTTAACAAACTACCAATTAGCTACGATGGTGAAGATAGGAAGATTTCAATTTTAAGTACAAAACACATGAATTCGACAGGTATAAGTACAGAAGAATTGTCATTGGCTTTTATCTTTCTTCGTTGCCAAGTGGTAGTCACTGTCTATACAAGCTTGCAGGAACAGGGTTCGATTCCCGGCCAGTCACAAGCTCTTGTCTTTGTGTGATTTCGCCAGGAACTCTGATCCCGAGGTCGTTAAGAGAATCCAGACATTAATGTATCGAAAATATTTATGGCTTATTTGAATATGAAAAATACGTCTAAATGTGTAAAATTTATCATTAATCGAATGCCAAATAACAAACAACCAATTAGCTACGATGTTAAAGGTAGGTTGATTTCAATTCTAGGTACAAAACACCTTAATTCGACATGTACAAGTACAAAAAGATTGTCATTGACTTTTATATTTCTTCTTGGCAAAGTGGTAGTCACTATCTATACAAGCTTGCCGGACCTGGGTTCAATTCCCGGCCGGTCACAAGCTCTTGTCTTTTTGTGATTTCGCCTTGGATTCTGATCCCGAGGTCGTTAAGAGAACGCTGACAATAATGTATCAAAAATATATATGACTTATTTGAATATGGAGAAAAGTCTAAATGTGCAAAATTTATCATTTTTTGAATGCCATTTAACAAACTACCAATTAGCTACGATGGTGTATATATGTTGATTTCAATTCTAAGTACAAAACACCCAAATTCGACAGGTATAAGTACAGAAGAATTGTCATTGATTTTTATGTTTCTTCGTGGCCAAGTGGTAGTCACTGTCTATACAAGCTGCTGGACCAGGGTTGGATTCCCGGCCGGTCACAAGCTCTTGTCTTTGTGTGATTTCCCCTGGGGCTCTGATCTCAAGGTCGTTAAGAGAATCCAGACATTAATGTATCAAAAATATATATGGCATATTTGAATATGAAAAACACATCTGAATGTGCAAAATATATCACTAATCGAATACCAAGTAACAAACTACCAATTAGGTACGATGGAGAAGATAGGTTGATTTCAATTCTAAGTACAAAACACCTGAATTCGACAGGTATAAGCACAGAAGAATTGTCATTGACTTTTATCTTTCTTCGTTGCCAAGTGGTAGTCACTGTCTATACAAGCTTGCCGGACCAGGGTTCGATTCCCGGTTGGTCACAAGCTCTTGTCTTTGTGTGATTTCTCCTGGGGCTCTGATCCCAAGGTCGTTAAGAGAATTCAGACATAAATGTATCAAAAATATATATGTCTTATTTTAATATGAAAAGCACGTGTAAATATGCAAATTTTATCATTATTCGAATGCCATTTAACTAACTACCAATTACCTACAATAGTGAAGATATGTTGATTTCAATTCTAAGAACAAGACACCTGAATTCGACAGGAATAAGTACAGAAGAATTGTCATTGATTTTTATGTTTCTTCGTGGCCAAGTGGTAGTCACTGTCTATACAAGCTTGCAGGAACTGGGTTCGATTCCCGGCTGGTCACAAGCTCTTGTCTTTGTGTGATTTCGCCTGGGGCTCTGATCTCGAGGTCGTTAAGAGAATCCAGACAATAATATATCGAAAGATTTTATGGCTTATTTGAATATGAAAAATACGTCTAAATGTGTAAAATTTATCATTAATTGAATGCCAAATAACAAACTACCTATTAGCTATGATGTTGAAGATAGGTTGATTTCAATTCTATGTACAAAACACCTTAATTCGACATGTATATGTACAAAAGAATTGTCATTGACTTTTATATTTCTTCTTGGCAAAGTGGTAGTCACTATCTATACAAGCTTGCCGGACCAGGGTTCGATTCCCGGCCAGTCACAAGCTCTTGTCTTTGTGTGATTTCGCCTGGGGCTCTGATCCCCAGGGCGTTAAGAAAATCCAGAGAATAATGTATCAAAAATATATATGACTTATTTGAATATGGAAAACATGTCTAAATGTGCAAAATTTATCATTATTCGAAAGCCATTTAACAAACTACCAATTAGCTGTGATGGTGAAGATATGTTGATTTTAATTCTAAGTACAAAACACCCGAATTCGACAGGTATAAGTACAGAAGAATTGTTATTGATTTTTATGTTTCCTCGTGGCCAAGTGGTAGTCACTGTCTACACAACCTGCCGGACCAGGGTTGGATTCCCGGCCGGTCACAAGCTCTTGTCTTTGTGTGATTTCGCCTGGGGCTATGATCCCAAGGTCGTTAAGAGAATCCAGACATTAACGTATCAAAAATATATATGGCTTATTTGAATATGAAAAACACATCTAAATGTGCAAAATATATCATTAATGGAATACCAAGTAACAAACTACTAATTAGTTACGATGGTGAAGATAGGTTGATTTCAATTCTAAGTACAAAACACCTGAATTCGACAGGTATAAGCACAGAACAATTGTCATTGACTTTTATCTTTCTTCGTTGCCAAGTGGTAGTCACTGTCTATACAAGCTTGTCAGACCAGGGTTCGATTCCCGGTTGGTCACAAGCTCTTGTCTTTGTGTGATTTCACCCTGGGCTCTGATCCCGAGGTCGTTAAGAGAATTCAGACATAAATGTATCAAAAATATATATGGCTTATTTTAATATGAAAAACACGTCTAAATGTGCAAAATTAATCATTAATCGAATGCCAAGTAAGAAACTACCAATTAGCCACGATGGTGAAGATAGGTTGATTTCAATTGTAAGTACAAAACACCTGAATTCGACAGGTATAAGTACAGAAGACATGTCAATGATTTTTATGTTTCTTCTTGGCCAAGTGGTAGTCACTGTCTATACAAGCTTGCCGGACTAGGGTTGGATTCCCAACCGGTCACAAGCTCTTGTCTTTGTGTGATTTCGCCTGAAGCTCTGATCCCGAGGTCGTTAAGAGAATCCAGACATTAATGTATCGAAAACAAATATGGCTTATTTTAATATGAAAAACACGTCTAAATGTGCAAAATTAATCATTAATCGAATGCCAAGTAAGAAACTACCAATTAGCCACGATGGTGAAGATAGGTTGATTTCAATTGTAAGTACAAAACACCTGAATTCGACAGGTATAAGTACAAAATAATTGTCAATGACTTTTATATTTCTTCTTGGCAAAGTGGTAGTCACTGTCTATACAAGCTTGCCGGACCAGTATTCAATTCCAGGCTGGTCACAAGCTCTCGTCTTTGTGTGATTTCGCCTGGGGCTCTGATTCCGAGGTCGTTAACAGAATCCTGACATTAATGTATCGAAAATATATGTGGCTTATTTTAATATGAAAAATACGTCTAAATATGCACAATTTATCATTAATCGAATGCCAAGTAACAATCTACCAATTAGCTACGATGGTGAAGATATGTTGATTTCAATTCTAAGTACAAAACACCTGAATTTGACAAGTATAAGTACAGAAGAATTGTCATTGATTTTTATGTTTCTTTGTGGCCAAGTGGTAGTCACTGTTTATACAAGCTGCCGGACCAGTGTTCGATTCCAGGCCGGTCACAAGCTCTTGTGTTTGTTTGATTTTGCCTGGGGCTCTGATCCCGAGGTCGTAAAGAGAATCCAGACATTAATGTATCGAAAATATATATGGCTTATTTTAATATGAAAAACACGTCTAAATGTGCAAAATTTATCTTTAATCGAATGCCATTTAACAAAATACCAATTAGCTACGATGGTGAAGATAGGCTGATTTCAATTCTAAGTACAAAACACCTAAATTCGACAGGTATAAGTACAGAAGAATTGTCATTGATTTTTATGTTTCTTCGTGGCCAAGTGGTAGTCACTGTCTATACAAGCTGCCGGACCAGGGTTGGATTCCCGGCCGGTCACAAGCTCTTGTCTTTGTGTGATTTCGCCTGGGGCTCTGATCCCAATGTCGTTAAGAGAATCCAGACATTAATGTATCGACAATATATATGGCTTATATGAATATGAAAAACACGTCTAAATGTGTAAAATTTATCATTAATCGAATCCCAAGTAACAAACTATCAATTAGCTACGATGGTGAAGATAGGTTGATTTCTATCTCTAAATACAAAACACCTGAATTCGACTGGTATTAGTACAGAAGAATTGTAACTGGCTTTTATCTTTCTTCGTGGCCAAGTGGTATTCACTGTCTATACAAGATTGCCGGACCAGGGTTCGATTCTCGGCCGGTCACAAGCTCTTGTCTTTGTTTGATTTCGCCTTGAGCTCTTATCCCTAGGTTGTTAAGAGAATCCAGACATTAATGTATCTAAAATATATATGGCTTATTTGAATATGAAAAACACATCTAAATGTGCAAAATATATCATTAATCGAATACCAAGTAACAAACTACCAATTAGGTACGATGGTGAAGATAGGTTGATTTCAATTCTAAGTACATAACACCTGAATTCGACAGGTATAAGTACAGAAGAATTTTCATAGACTTTTATCTTTCTTCGTTGCCAAGTGGTAGTCACTATCTATAAAAGCTTGCCGGACCAGGGTTCAATTCCCGGCCGGTCACAAGCTCTTGTCTTTGTGTGATTTCGCCTTGGGCTCTGATCCCGAGGTCGTTAAGAGAATCCAGACAATAATGTATCAAAAATATATATGACTTATATGAATATGGAAAACACGTCTAAATGTGCAAAATTTATCATTATTCGAATGCCATTTAACAAACTACCAATTAGCTACGATGGTGAAGATAGGTTGATTTCATTTCTAAGTAAAAAACACTTGAATTCGACAGGTATAAGCACAGAAGAATTGTCATTGTCTTTTATCTTTCTTTGTTGCCAAGTGGTAGTCACTGTCTATACAAGCTTGCCGGACCAGTGTTCGGTTCCCGGTTGGTCAAAAGCTCTTGTCTTTGTGTGATTTCGCCAGGGGCTCTGATCTCGAGGTCGTTAAGAGAATTCAGACATAAATGTATCAAAAATATATATGGCTTCTTTGAATATGAAAAACACGTCTAAATGTGCAATTTTATCATTATTCGAATGCCATTCAACAAACTACCAATTAGCTACGATGGTGAAGATATGTTGATTTCAATTCTGAGTACAAAACACCTGAATTCGACAAGTATAAGTACGGAAGAATTGTCATTGATTTTTATGTTTCTTCGTGGCCAAGTGGTAGTCACTGTTTATACAAGCTTGCCGGACCAGGGTTCGATTCCCAGCCGGTCACAAGCTCTTGTCTTTGTGTGATTTCACCTGGGGCTCTAATCCCGAGGTCGTTAAGAGAATCAAGACATTAATGTATCAAAAATATATATGCCTTTTTTGAATATGAAAAACACGTCTAAATATGTAAAATTTATCATTATTCGAATGCCATTTAACAAACTACCAATTAGCTACGATCTGGAAGATATGTTGATTTCAATTCTAAGTACAAAACACCTGAATTCGACAGGTATAAGTACATAAGAATTGTCATTGATTTTTATGTTTCTTCGTGGCCAAGTGGTAATCACTGTTTATACAAGCTGCCGGACCAGGGTTCGATTCCCGGCCGTTCACAAGCTCTTGTGTTTGTGTGATTTCTCCTGGGGCTCTGATCCCAAGGTCGTTAAGAGAATCCAGACAATGATGTATCAAAATTATATATGGCTTATTTGAATATGAAAAACACGTCTAAATGTGCAAAATTTATCATTATTCGAATGCCATTCAACAAACTACCAATTAGCTACGATGGTGAAGATATGTTGATTTCAATTCTATGTACAAAACACTAGAATTCGAAGGGTATAAGTACAGAAGAATTGTCATTGATTTTTATGTTTTTTCGTGGCCAAGTGGTAGTCACTGTTTATACAAGCTGCCGGACCATTGTTCGATTCCCGGCCGGTCACAGGCTCTTGTCTTTGTGTGATTTCGCCTGGGGCTCTGATCCCGAGGTCATTAAGAGAATCCAGACATTAATATATCGAAAATATATATGGCTTAATTTAATATGAAAAAGACGTCTAAATGTGCAAAATTTATCATTAATCGAATGCCAAGTAACAAACTACCAATTAGCTACGATGGTGAAGATAGGTTGATTTCAATTTTAAGTACACAATACATGAATTCGACAGGTATAAGTACAGAAGAATTGTCATTGATTTTTATGTTTTTTCGTAGCCAAGTGGTAGTCTCTGTCTATACAAGCTTGCCGGACTAGGGTTGGATTCCCGGCCGGTCACAAGCTCTTGTCTTTGTGTGGTTTCGCCTGGGGCTCTGATCCCGAGGTCGTTAAGAGAATACAGACATTAATGTATCGAAAATATATATGGCTTATTTTGATATGAAAAACACGTCTAAATGTGTAAAATTTATCATTAATCGAATGCCAAATAACAAACTACCAATTAGCTACGATGTTGAAGATAGGTTGATTTATATTCTAGGTCAAAACACCTTATTTCGACATGTACAAGTACAAAAGAATTGTCATTGACTTTTATATTTCTTCTTGGCAAAGTGGCAGTCACTATCTATACAAGCTTGCCGGACCAGGGTTCAATTCCCGGCTGGTCACAAGCTCTTGTCTTTGTGTGATTTCGCCTGGGGCTCTGATCCCGAGGTCATTAAGAGAATCCAGACATTAATGTATCGAAAATATATATGGCTTATTTTAATAAGAAAAACATTTCTAAATGTGCAAAATTTATCGTTAATCGAATGCCAAATAACAAACTACCAATTAGCTACGATGGTGAAGATAGGTTGATTTGAATTCTAAGTACAAAACACCTAAATTCGACATGTATAAGTACAAAAGAATTGTCAATGACTTTTTTATTTCTTCTTTGCAAAGTGGTAGTCACTATCTATACAAGCTTGCCGGACCAGGGTTCATTTACCGGATGGTCACAAGCTCTTGTCTTTGTGTGATTTCGCCTGGGGCTCTGATCCCAAGGTCGTTAAGAGAATCCAGACATTAATATATCAAACATATATATGGCTTATTTGTATATGAAAAACACATCTAAATATGTAAAATTTATCATTAATTGAATGCCAAGTAACAAACTATCAATTAGCTACAATGGTGAAGATAGGTTGATTTCAATTCTAAATACAAAACACCTGAATTCGACAGGTATTAGTACAGAAAAATTGTAACTGACTTTTATCTTTCTTCGTGGCCAAGTAGTATTCACTGTCTATACAAGATTGCCGGACCAGGGTTCGATTCCCGGCCGGTCAAAAGCTCTTGTCTCTGTGTGATTTCGCCTTGAGCTCTTATCCCGAGATTGTTAAGAAAATCCAGACATTAATGTATCAAAAATATGTATGGCTTATTTGAATATGAAAAACACATCTAAATGTGCAAAATATATCATTAATCGAATACCATGTAACAAATTACCAATTAGCTACGATGGTGAAGATAGGTTGATTTCAGTTCTAAGTACAAAACACCTGAATTTGATGGGTATAAGCACAGAAGAATTGTCATTGACTTTTATCTTTCTTCGTTGCCAAGTGGTAGTCACTGTTTATACAAGCTTGCCGGACCAGGGGTCGATTCCCGGTCGGTCACAAGCTCTTGTCTTTGTTTGATTTTGCCTGGGGCTCTGATCCCGAGGTCGTTAAGAGAATTCAGACATAAATGTATCAAAAATATATATGGCTAATTTGAATATGAAAAACACGTCTAAATATGCAAAATTTATAATTATTCGAATGCCATTTAACAAACTACTAATTAGCTATGATGGTGAAGATATGTTGATTTCAATTCTAAGAACAAAACACCTGAATTCGACAGGTATAAGTACAAAAGAATTGTCATTGATTTTTTTGTTTCTTCGTGGCCAAGTGGTAATCATTGTCTATACAAGCTGCCGGACCAGGGTTGGATTCCCGGCTGGTCACAAGATCCTGTGTTTGTGTGATTTCTCCTGGGGCTCTGATCCCAAGGTCGTTAAGAGAATCCAGACAATAATGTATCAAAATTATATATGGCTTATTTGAATATGAAAAACACGTCTAAATGTGCAAAATTTATCATTATTCGAATGCCATTTAACAAACTACCAATTAGCTACGATGGAGAAGATATGTTGATTTCAATTCTAAGTACAAAACACCTGAATTCGACAAGTATAAGTACAGAAGAATTGTCATTGATTTTTATATTTCTTCGTGGCCAAGTGGTAGTCACTGTTTTTACAAGCTGCCGGACCAGTGTTCGATTCCCGGCCGGTCACAAGCTCTTGTCTTTGTGTGATTTTGCCTGGGGCTCTGATCCCGAGGTCGTTAAGAGAATCCAGACATTAATGTATCGAAAATGTATAGGGCTTATTTGAATATGAAAAACACGTCTAAATGTGCAAAATTTATCATTAATCGAATGCCAAGTAACAAACTACCAATTAGCTACGATGGTGAGGATAGGTTGATTTCATTCCTAAGTACAGAACACCTGAATTCGACATGTATAAGTACAAAAGAATTGTCAATGACTTTTTTATTTCTTCTTTGAAAAGTGGTAGTCACTATCTATACAAGCTTGCCGGACCAGGGTTCATTTACCGGATGGTCACAAGCTCTTGTCTTTGTGTGATTTCGCCTGGGGCTCTGATCCCAAGGTCGTTAAGAGAATCCAGACATTAATATATCAAAAATATATATGGCTTATTTGTATATGAAAAACACGTCAAAATGTGTAAAATTTATCATTAATTGAATGCCAAGTAACAAACTATCAATTAGCTACGATGGTGAAGATAGGTTGATTTCAATTCTAAATACAAAACACCTGAATTCGACAGGTATTAGTACAGAAAAATTGTCATTGACTTTTATCTTTCTTCGTGGCCAAGTAGTATTCACTGTCTATACAAGATTGCCGGACCAGGGTTCGATTCCCGGCCGGTCAAAAGCTCTTGTCTCTGTGTGATTTCGCCTTGAGCTCTTATCCCGAGATAGTTAAGAAAATCCAGACATTAATGTGTCGAGAATATGTATGGCTTATTTGAATATGAAAAACACATCTAAATGTGCAAAATATATCATTAATCGAATACCATATAACAAATTACCAATTAGCTACGATGGTGAAGATAGGTTGATTTCAGTTCTAAGTACAAAACACCTGAATTCGACGGGTATAAGCACAGAAGAATTGTCATTGACTTTTATCTTTCTTCGTTGCCAAGTGGTATACACTGTTTATACAAGCTTGCCGGACCAGGGGTCGATTCCCGGTCGGTCACAATCTCTTGTCTTTGTTTGATTTCGCCTCGGGCTCTGATCCCGAGGTCGTTAAGAGAATTCAGACATAAATGTATCAAAAATATATATGGCTAATTTGAATATGAAAAACACGTCTAAATATGCAAAATTTTTCATTATTCGAATGCCATTTAACAAACTACTAATTAGCTATGATGGTGAAGATATGTTGATTTCAATTCTAAGAACAAAACACCTGAATTCGACAGGTATAAGTACAAAAGAATTTTCATTGATTTTCATGTTTCTTCGTGGCCAAGTGGTAGTCAGTGTCTATACAAGCTTGCCGGACTAGGATTGGATTCCCAGCCGGTCACAAGCTTTTGTCTTTGTGTGATTTCGCCTGGGGCTCTGATCCCGAGGTCGTTAAGAAAATCCAGACTTTAATGTATCAAAAATATATATGGCTTATTTTAATATGGAAAACACGTCTAAATGTGCAAAATTTATCATTATTTGAAGGCCAAGTAACAAACTACCAATTAGCTACGATGGTGAAGATAGCTTGATTTCAATTCTAAGTACAAAACACCTGAATTCTACAGGTATAAGTACAGAAAAATTTTCTTAGATTTTCATGTTTCTTCGTTGCCAAGTAGTAGTCACTGTCTATACAAGCTTGCCGGACCAGGGTTGGATTCCCGGCCGGTCACAAGCTCTTGTGTTTGTGTGATTTTGCCTGGGGATCTGATGCCAAGGTCGTTAAGAGAATACAGACATTACTTTATCGAAAATATATATGGCTTATTTGAATATGAAAAACACGTCTAAATGTGTAAAATTTATCATTAATCGAATGCCAAATAACAAACTACCAATTAGCTACGATGGTGAAGATAGGTTGATTTCAATTCCAAGTAAAAAACACCTGAATTCGACATGTATAAGTACAAAAGAATTGTCATTGACTTTTATATTTCTTCTTGGACAAGGTGTAGTCTCTATCTATACAAGCTTGCTGGACCAGGGTTCGATTTCCGGCCGGTCACAAGCTCTTGTCTTTGTGTGATTTCGCCTGGGGCTCTGATCCCGAGGTCGTTAAGAGAATCAAGACATTAATGTATCAAAAATATATATGGCTTTTTTGAATATGTATAACACGTCTAAATGTGCAAAATTTATCATTAATCAAAAGCCATTTAACTAACTACCAATTAGCTACGATGGTGAAGATATGTAGATTTCAATTCTAAGTATAAAACACCTGAATTCGACAGGTATAAGTACAGAAGAATTGTCATTGATTTTTACCTTTCTTCATGGCCAAGTGGTTTTCACTGTCTATAAAAGCTTGCCGAACCAGGGTTCGATTCCCGGCCTGTCACAAGCTCGTGTCTTTGTGTGATTTCGCCTGGGGCTCTGATCCCGAGGTCATTAAGAGAATCCAGACATTAATGTAACGAAAATATATATGGGTTATTTGAATATGAAAAACACGTCTAAATGTGTAAAATTTATCATCAATCGAATGCCAAGTAACAAACTACCAATTAGCTATAATGGTGAAGATAGGTTGATTTCAATTCTAAGTACAAAACAGCTGAATTCGACAGGTATAATTACAAAAGAATTGTCATTGAGTTTATATTTTTTTGTGGCCAAGTTGTATTCACTGTCTATACAAGCTTGCCGGACCAGGGTTCAATTCCGGGCCGGTCACAAACTCTTGTCTTTGTATGATTTCACTTGGGGCTCTGACCCGGGGTCGTTAAGAGAATCCAGACATTAATGTATCAAAAATATATAGCTATTTTTGGGCTCTAGCCATGACGTTGTGTTGGAAGTTCCTCAATGTAGCTTCCTAAGAGATATATGTACTACAGTGATGTTCCCAGAGAATTTTACCTTTAGGTATCCAGAATTCTAACTCCTGTCGCGCCTCCATAGCAATCTGCACCCCAAACAGCGTTTTGGGTTCGAGGAGGATGTGGCAAAAGGGAGCCGTCCAAAGGCTCTCTCCGCTCTCAAAATACTATTGGGAATTCAACAGCGCCATTCCCACGACGGCGGACATTCCTGTTTTTGTAGCGATTTCGCTCGATGACATTTCCTGGTGATCTAACTTTTCAATCGTTTTACAGGAATATTATTATGCTTTCTCCATCTTCTTCTGCCTCTGGAAAGTTGAGTATTGGGTCTTTACTATGAGTATATTTTTGCTCTTGTTTCACAATGAAATTAAAGTATGGCGCCATCGTTTATTAGGCATGTGTTATTTAGATAGCAGAACGACTTCCAGTTTTTAATTGCTTTATTTAATTATTTTAATTATTTTGCTATTCAGGCAATTATTCTTGTAAAGTTTCGATAATGTGCATAATTTTTCTTTCCTCTTTTCTCTGTCGATTGTATAGTTAGAGTTTCGGTGATTTAGGTAACCGAGATCACTTTTAGCCTAGGTAACCTTACCTACACGTTTTACTATACGTTCAGACTTTCCCCGGATACCCTCGTGTATTGTTTTCATTCAGTGGAGACTGATACCTCCTAAAATGTTATGAAACATTACACGTCTCTTCGGAGACTTGAGGGTAAACTCTTTCCCTCTGAGTTTAGCCTCAGGCTACAACCCTAATAGCCGTGCCTTGAATTTTATTCAGACATGGCTAACTTAGGGTTTGTCCTGCTACTTCCCTTAACTGTTGGTTGTGGTATACCATCAGGTTTTGGGATTTAGTCAGAATCTCAGAGTATTTAGTCTTATGTCGGAAACCTGCCGGCAGGGCGAATGGGTTGTAGGATACCATCATTCTCCTGCCGGCCAGGTGGCCGGCAATGCAGGTTAGCCCTCATTAGCCCCACTTGAAGTTATGGTAGGATACCATCTTCTCCTTGCGACTAAAAGACTAGTCCTATGCCACAGTTCTCTGGGCTGAAGAGTAATTTTCTTTAGCCTAGGATACGTTGCACTGGAGCTCTGTTTCTTCTTTGTTGAGAGGAGGTGGCAGTGCTGCCATCCCCTTAACTGTGTCGGCAATCTCTGGGATGGAGAACTGAGTCTATCTTGTTCCCTGGGATTCTGCCGATACCGAAACAGAGTTTCTTTTACAGGTGGTAGGACTGACAATTTTTCCCAGTTCCTTTCACACTCGTTACAGGACCCTGTTCCCTACCCCTCTGTCCACTTTTGATGGCTGAGCCATTGTCTTTCTTTAGGCCGGCATCTTGCAACCTTACCTGTGCTGGTAGGTTGCCGGAGCCAGCCAGACTCCCTCTCTAGTCATGTCTTTGGCTGACGGCAGAGCATACTGCCGCCAACCATATCATCTGTCGGCACCTGTCGGCCCAGCCGGCAGCTAAGATGGCTGCCGGCGACCATGATGGCCGTGAGAGGGAAGTCCCTTCTGTTCACAAGGTTCTTCAGTCCTCCCTTGGACTTCTGCTACAGGTCCTGTTGCCGGGGTACTGCCAGCCAGGCCAGCACAGATAGTGCTGACTTAGTTGGCAGCACGCCGACTGTACTGGTGCTGCTGGACTTGCTGGCCGGCAGTGTATCGGCGGTACCTTGTAGGCAATAGTACTGTAGCTGTATGGAAGCCTGAATGGTACATTCTCCCCTTCTATTAGAACCTTCTTTCTGGAAAAAGGCAGTCAAATTAGACTTTTACATCCTTAATTACTGTATACATTCATAGTGAGGAGTAGCCTTTTTCCATGCTATCTCTCTCTCTCTCTCTCTCTAGCTAGCATGCGGGGTATGCCGGCAAGACCTAGCTATGCCGGCTACATGCCGGCTGAACTACTGTATATATTATACAGGTAGCCAGTATATCTGCAGTATAGAATATAATGCAGATAGAAAACTACTCTATAGTTTATACTAGTAGTTATTTCCAATATATTTTGGATATCCAACACAGGCATTTGCTGAGCCCAATCCTATATTGAATGAATATGATTTCTTCAATATCCTGATTAAAAATCAGTATTAGGATTACCCTACAATATTAAAAACTTAAAGGCAGGAGTAATACACTCCTAACCCTAGAAGGGTGGAGCCTTTTTCCTTGAGTCTCCCTGATCAGGAAACTCTATATTTTAATATAGTAGGAAGACTACAGCAAATAGGCTGAGTGGGATATACAAATATATATCTTTCTTTTTTCTTTAGTCCAGCTGGCTTCATGCTAGATGGACCGTACTGTCATATGCTACTATGAAGGCAGAATAATGACTAGACTACAATACATGATGTACAGTAGCCAGTAAATTGCAATATAGACTTACTGCAATTAGAAAACTACAGTACGATAATATAGTAGTATTTCTGACATACCTTGCGTACCCTTGTACGACCATTCTGCTGGTACCGTTCATATATTGAATGAATAGTTTTTTCAATATTCTGATCCAGAATCAGTCATCCTGACACCACAGTATTAACATTATTTTGGGGCAGTGATTTGATACTTCTCTACCCCTAGGGGTAAGAGTCCTTCGACTTGGAGTTACTCTCTAGAGAAATCTCTATGTAGTTAATACTGAGGGGAGGCAACAGCATTTGCTCACAGGGGTACACAAGTATATATCTCCTACTATCCCTTTATAGCTTACTATCCTAAGCTACTCTATTGTAAAGGACATTTGCATGTTGATTGTCAAGGAGATAATCCATTGTATACTCATTTGGTTTTCCTTTCTTTAAAGGAGGAACACCAGATACCTTGTTCTGCGGTCCTCTGCAAGGCCAAGGGTAAGTATTTTTACGGTCATAATACTTGCAGGTTTCATGCCCCCTGCAATATTATTTCTGGATCCCTACATTATTGGAACCCACAGGTTTGCAATATGTCAGACATTAATGTCCGAAGGTTTGAAAATCCCAAGTCTACAGAGACTAGGGATACAGCTCAATATAAATTACGCAACTGGGTGAGAGGCTTTCAAAAGATCTCTCCGGGACCTTTCGTACCTAATGATGGGATACGTAAGCTACTATTTCCGGAAGCAAGTGAGGAAACAGTAGTGCCCCGGGAGCTAACTACATCCCCTGACGGCCAGAAAACCTTTGGGATTAAGGGCAAGAAATGCCCCAAGGTAGAAGAGGAAATGTTGCGTCGGAATTTCCTCCGCCTGTGCCGGCTTTAGAGCCATCGATGTCGACATCTTCGTCTTCTACCCCTAATTTGGATAATGTGGTACAATTATGTATCCAACTGAAGAATCAAATAAAGGCGGGTTATTCAGAGTCGAAGGTATTCTCACTGAATAACGGACACCCTTCCTTTCTTGTTCCTACTTCACTCTCATTCCCATTTATGGGGAAGGCATTTACTTATGTTGCCAAAGTGGTAGAGGCGGCTAAACCATGTCCCACACTCGATGAGTGCAAGCCTTTGTCACCAGCTTTTCCTGGACAGGAAAAGGATTGGAAGGAAGTCCATTTGACATTTTCAGTAGGAAAATTAGACAGGGACGTCGCAAGTCGACAATTCAAGGTATGTCTCCCTAAATTGTCTGAGTTGCTCTTGTGTAATGAACAGGAGTCAAAGGAGAGACTTGCGACATCCCTTTCTCTACAACACTACATAGAGTTGTGTTCAACCTACGAAAGTACCCCAGACATGCTCATGGTCATAGCCAAAATGCATATGGCTATCTTGGTGAAGGACCATTACACCTTTATGATGGCCAGGAGAGCATGTAGAGAGTTTGTGTTCACTGATGCAACAGTAAAACACGAAACAAGGAAGCTAATATCTTCCAACATCTGGGGTAAAGACCTCTTCCCCACGCGAGGTCACTAAGGAAGTAATTAAGAAAATGGGGCATTCCTTCAAAGAGAAAATCTTCTGTGGTTGTGGGTCCCCAACCTAAAAAGAAGATTGGAAATGCTGGAAATATCCGGGCTGCTCAAAAACATCCCACTATTCCAGTGACCACGATGCTACAGGCAGATGGTCAAAAGTCTAAGCCTACTGACTACTCGAAGCATAAAGACGCTTCGTCTAGGAGGAACTTTCCCTCAGGATCGCAGGACCTTCGATCCTTCGGTCCAAAGCCTATTCAAGATGAGCCATTGATGGGAAACAGAAATGTCCCTACCATCATTTCCTTACCTTCTCTTACAGTTCAAAACCCTCCTGGAGGAGTATACCTGAGAGCTATAGAGCATAAAGGTAGTAAGAAAACATTAGCTCATTGAGTTCCAGGGAAGGCTGCTTCGTGTTCACGAGAAGGACTCAAAATATCAATGAGCCATTCTGAACTTGTCGCCACTCAACAAGTTCATAAAAAACAGCAACTTCTGAATGTTTATCCTTCCGAACATATGGACCTTGTTCCAATTAAGGGTGTTCGTAGTCTTGTCAGACCTAAAAGGTGTCCTTCGGAACCTTCCAGTCAACCACCCCCCTTCCTCCTATCTAGAATTCATGTTACAGAGAGTAACATTCATCCTAAGGAAGATACGTGTCGGACTCACAGTTCTAAGTATCTTCAAAGGATTGACAAACTTAGTCACGTCAAATTCAAGCCTAGAAATAGTTCAGGTATTTATATACCTGATCAAGAGGCTGGAGTGGGCAGCACCCGAAGTGTCTGGTCAATGTGCATTCAAAGAGGTGACCCGATTCCTGGGACATCACAGATGCAAGATAAGCTTCTAGAAGTCTCAACTTTCTCCAGCTCGTGGGTTTCGATGTTTAAAAAAACCATCGAAGCCCTCAGTCACATCAACTCTCCTCTCCTTTGGAAATATAAAAGGAGCTCGTAAGATCTGTCAAGAGACTCAAGTATTCAGTCAGAATACCAAAACGCCAACAGGAAAAAGCACTAAACTTTCCCCAGTTCGCTATAGTGACAGACTTGGTGCTAAGGGCACACCGGAAAGATGCGCTAAGAGCTTGGAGAAAACACGCATCAAACGCTTGAAGAGATAAAAAAAGACTGAGATCGGTCCCTCTTTAATCGCTTCTCTAGCACGAAAGTCCCAAGGCTCCTCCACACAGATCAGGCTCCCTACGAGTGATCTGGGACACCGAAGCGATAATAAGACGTCACATTCGAACTTCTCATTCAGTCTTGGTGAAGTTACCCATCCCTCTCTTAAAAGGGACGGCACCTACCAGCAGTTCATTTACAACTGATCCACGATGTGACGGTGGATACTCTATTTCGATACAAACCGATAGAGTTGGAATGGTCCATGGGCACAGACATATTCCCTCCCACATGGGAACAAGTCCCGGAACTGCAATTCGACCTCTTCATCACGAGCGTCTTCAAGAAACTACCTCGCTATATAGCCCCATACAAGGATCCTCTAGTGGGGCTGATAGACTAGATGAGGCTGGTCCTAGCTCTGACCCTAGGTATATTTCCGAAGATTCAGAAATTAACTGCCTTCGTTTTATCACAGAGAACCCAAACCCTTCATTTCATGATTTTCTCGCTCTAGCGGTTAGAAAAAGGTTTGGGATCTCAAAAAGCAATATAGAATTCTTAGAAGAATACAAGGCCAAGCCAACTAGAAGACAATATGAGTCGTCATGGAAAAAGTGGGTTGCGTTTGTCAAAGCAAAAGGACCAAAAGAAATTTCAATGAACTTCTGTCTGTCCTTCTTTGTCCACCTCCATAGCCAAGGTCTGGCGGCCAATACGATAAATACGTGTAAGTAAGCCTTGACTAGGCCTCTCCTATATGCCTTTCAAGTGGATCTGGTGAATGAAATCTTTAATAAAATTCCAAAGGCATGTGCTAGGCTTAAGCCTGCGGTACCACCAAAGCCCATCTCTTGGTCTTTGGACAAGGTCTTACATTATGCCTCATCTGTGAACAATGAAGATTGTTCTCTTAAGGATCTAACCCAAAAGGTTATTTTTCTGTTCGCTACCGCCTCCGGGGCTAGAGTTAGTGAAATAGTGGCCCTATCCAGATATGAGGGTCACATTCAGTTCACGGAAGTGGGAGAACTGAATCTATTTCCTGATCCATCCTTTTTCGCTAAAAATGAGCTACCCACTAAGAGGTGGGGTCCCTGGAGAATCTGCCCTCTGAAGGAAGATGTCTCTCTATGTCCTGTAGTGTCTAAAGGTTTATCTTCGTAGAGCTTCAGACTTCAGGGGAGGACAGCTCTTTAAAGGAGAAACTTCTGGATCAAATTTATCCCTGAAACAACTAAGGGCGAATCTCACCTACTTTATTTGTAGAGCGGATCCGGACAGTACTCCCGCAGGTCATGATCCAAGAAAGATTGCTTCATCACTGAACTTCTTTCAGTATATGGACTTTGAGCGCCTTCGTTCATGCACTGGATGGAAATCATCCAGAGTGTTTTACAAACACTATGCAAAACAAGTGCATGAACTGAAAGACTTCGTAGTGGTGGCAGGTAGTGTATTAAAACCTGCCCCCTAATTACTGTGGTAAACAGTTTTTGGTTTGGGACCTCACATGTCCTTGCACATGTAACAGATGAGAATCATCCAGAGTGTTCTACATACACTATGCTTGACAAATCCATGATCTGAAGCAATATGTGGTGACACCAGGTAGAATATTTAACCTGCCGTCTAATTCTACGATGAACAGCTAATTGACTGGGACTGTCAATTAAAGGGAGAAGAGGTCACCCTTCTTAGGTGTGACTTCTATTAATTAAGTGTTACCATGATAACACTGGCTCTGTTCAAAGTCCCAGGTGTGGAATTATACAGATAGCACTAGTGCCGGTGTACGAAGTACACAGTGCAGATAGAAGTAACCAGTACAGGAATTATGAAGAGAAATTGTTTTATAATTTTCTTCAGTCTGAGAGTGGCACTCATCATTTCTTCCTTCAAGAAGGAAATATAGTCTCTGTAGTTGTTACAGGTATAATCCCATTGTTATACTACATTCGTTTTACTGAACATCTTTTAGTCACTTATTAGTAATAAATGTCTATTAGAATGTAGTGCGTCCACCTTCGCCAGACAATTTTATGTATACATGCCACAGTTCTTCAACTTATCAAAGTAAGTATCCCTCATATATTTGTATGCATCAAATAATAGATATAAGAGACACTGATGTTAATTTAGCAAATATACAACTATGAGACTATTTGTGTATTCAGTGTGTACTTACAGTATGTTTGGTCATACTATGTATGTTAACCTCAAGATCCCTTTTCTATTGTCTAGAATGACTCTTCCCTATAGGAGGCAGGAAGCACTAACATTGGTTTTGATTAGTGACGGAGACGAATAACGGTAACGTCCCTTGTCTCATGTGGTCCCAATGACCATAGAAAAGGTTGCTATAAGGTTAAGGCACTGATTAAAAATCCACAGATACACTAATGCTCTGGTATGCTTCCATCACGACGACATGGCTTGAGCCCAAAAAACAGATTTTGAGCGAAGCGAAAAATCTATTTTTGGGTGAGATGGCCATGTCGTCCTGATGGACCCACCCATCTCTTCTAAAAGAAAAGATCTTCACAGTATCCCTCCCGTGGTGCTGTATCTGTAACACCACGCTCAATGCTACAAGGAATGTCCGCTGTAGTGGGAATGGCACTGTTGTATTCCCAATAGCATTATGAGAGCGGGGAGAGCCTTTGGACGGCTCCCTTTTGCCACATCCTCCTCGAAGCCAAAACACTGTCTGGGGTGCAGATTGCTATGAAGGCATGTCAAGAAGGCGTCCACTGATATTATGCGATATCCTTTGGAGAAATTTTAAGGATATTCACGCCAGGAGTTAGAATTCTGGATACCTAAAGGTAAAATTCTCTGAGAATATCCCTGTAGTACATATATCCCTTAGGAAGCTACTTTAAGGAACTTCCATCAGGACGACATGGCCATCTCACCCAAAAATAGATTTTTCGCTTCGCTCAAAATCAGTTTATTTGAATATGAAAAACACGTCTAAATGTGCAAAATATATCATTAATCGAATGCCAAGTAACAAACTACTAATTAGCTACGATGGTGAAGATATGTTGATTTCAATTCTAAGTACAAAACACGTGAATTCGACAGGTATAAGTACAGAAGAATTGTCATTGACTTTTATCTTTCTTCTTGGCTAAATGGTAGTCACTGTCTATACAAGCTTGCCGGACCAGTGTTCGATTCCCGGCCGGTCACAAGCTCTTGTCTTTGTGTGATTTCGCCTGGGGCTTTGATCCCGAGGTCGTTAAGAGAATCCAGACATTAATGTATCAAAAATATATATGGCTTATTTGAATATGAAAAACACGTTTAAATGTGGAAAATTTATCATTATTCGAATACCATCTAACAAACTACCAATTAGCTACAATGGTGAAGATATGTTGATTTCAATTTTAAGAACAAAACACCTGAATTCGACAGGTATAAGTACAGAAGAATTGTCATTGATTTTTATATTTCTTTGTGGCCAAGTGGTAGTCACTGTCTATGAAAGCTTGCCGGACCAGTGTTCAATTCCCGGCCGGTCACA
>NC_090755.1:39788537-39826037 GCF_036898095.1 Palaemon carinicauda | reverse complement strand
CCGACAGTTGCATCCCAGAGGCATGTCTAAATTTTCTTCTGTCATAAGGTACCCTTGAATTGAACACATCAAACCAGGAGTCGGCAAGCTTTATAAAGTCCCTTGTATTTTCCCAGTACATGCTCTTCAAAAGTCCCTGACTTCCATAAAAATCTAAAGCTTTAGATGTTGTTTCCGAAAGAAGCTGCACTGCTTTCCTCACATTCATACGTTGTGTACCTGTTACATTTATGTGTTTCTCTGTTAAACGATATTTGGGTTTCAAATCACTTTTACTTCGGTTGACAATTTCCCTAACACACCCACTTAGAATAAAATTTATATTTTGTAATTCAAAACCTGAATCAAGAAAATTGTTTCTCACTAACTTGATTAAATGAGGAGCATCGGCGAAGACATGAATTTCTATTTCGGGTACAGAGGGGTTCTCAAATGAAGGATTTTCTGTTCCTATATTAAGACTGTTCCATAAACTGATATTAGTAGGACCCATGTCATACACCATAGCCACAACAGAAAAACCGACAGACTCCACTTTTGTAATTACATCAAATAACAGTTCCTTGGTAACCTTGGTATCAAAATTATAATATATTAGTTGTTTCCAATATTCTGTTATTCCTCTGATCATAATGCACTGTACATGAGATTTAGGATCATAAAGTGTCTTTGATCCTTGGTCATAACACCAGATTTGAGAAACACTACACTCATCAAATGAAATTACACACAAACGACTATATTCTTTCATTTCCTTACCCTTTTCATTTAGTATTTCAAAAACTATGTACCGATAACCTTTAGGACTCAAATTTTTCAATGTTATTGCACGACTTATGTCACCATCTGCCCAACGTTTCACATTTCTTCCACTCATAACGTTTTGCACCTGTGAAGGAGAAAACATTTTTTTCTAAAAACGCTCTGCAACATGATGCTTCATTTCTCATAATCTCTAAATCCTCCAACAAACGTAACCTTTCTTTATCCCACTGCTCTTTCTTTGTAAGGAGATCATTTCTTTCTTGAGTAACACTGTTCAATTTACTCTGCAACTCTTCTAGTGTTGCTGTATGAACCCTTTCTTCATTTTGAGGATAGTCTTCTCCACAGGAAACATTATTGTAATCATCAAGGTCATTTTCACAACCTGATAACATTTCTGCAATTAAGCGTTTCCGATTTTTATCTTTTATCCTTTTCATTCGAGATGTACCAGATACACTATCATCTGAAATGTAGAAAGAAAAACATTTTAATATCTCTCTTTCTCTTACACACACACACACACACACACACACACATATATATATATATATATATATATATATATATATATATATATATATATATATATGTATATATATATATATATATATATATATATATATATATATATATATATATATACATATATATATATATATATATATATATATATATATATATATAATATATATATATATATATATATATAATATGTATGTATATATATATATATATATATATATATATATATATATATATATATATATATATATATATATATATATATATATGCATCAGTTGTCATAAGACTTTGTATTAATATGATTGTGACTGAGGAATGGAATATGCCAAGTTTTCCCTTTACAGTCTCTTTCTATTTACTATATATGTAAACATAAACCCCCATATATAAACACAGATAACAGCTGTTATGAGTGTAAATAGTATGACTAATTAAAAAAAAAAAAAGTAAATAGGTTTTTCAAGTAATACTGAAAAATTGAAAAAGAAAGATTACCAACCTTGTGAATGAGGCATGTGAATTGTTGGGATTGCATTGCTCTTCAGACGTCTGTATTTCATTGCTGGGGCTCGTGATCCAAGAAGTTCCTGTTGCAGGTCTCTCTCATGTGCATTTTCTTCAAAATGTTTACTGCATATGCGATGAGTAGTAGGGTTAAAGTTGTCCTTTCTCTTACAACGATGAACCAATTTCCTTCTTGTTTCCTCATCACGAGGGAATCGGAAAAAGGATACCTCCTTTTTATTTCTACTATTTGAATAACAACCAAATACGGCGCAGTTGTTTGGCATTATTTAGATAATAATCTAGATTATATAAATAATCAAAACTATGGTTTTATTCGAAGAATGTCGAACTAAATCACTGCAGAGATGACTGGAGTGACCTGTGATCGACATTTGAATGAAACGGTAGCTGGATGACTTCTCGCCCTGACATGACCTCCAGGTGACGCGGTTCTTGGGGGGATAAGCCGCTATCCCCCACAAATGACTCTACCTGGTCACTCTATATACCTTGGTTCAGTGCATACAGCAGTCGGGTCACAACGCATTTCATCCCAGCTATTTGCCGTGTGCTATTTCTGAGATACCCTTGGGTCGAGATCAACCCATCAAAACCAGAAACCGGTAAATTGTGAAATATCAAAGTTTTCTATAAAATTATCGAATATGCAATAGTGTTTAAACATGTATAAAAAATGATTGTTGTATATTGTTTGTGAATGGCTTCTACCCTGTATGCGTGACCTTGGTGCAGGCTGAGTGGCCATATGTTGCCATGTAGCATATTTTTCTGTGTATGCTAATTTTCTATTTATTGCCCTTTTTTCATTTTTTCATCGATATCAAGGCCAAGCGTCAAAAAACTCTTTGTTTTAATCAAATCAACTCTCTTTTCGTTGAACTAGAGAGTAATGATGATAATCGGGAGGTCGCTGACTTCTAACACGACAAGAAGTTCAACGTAGCTGAATTGGAGGAAGTGTGGTGGGGGACGATAACTCAAGTGTAGATGCGGAGATAGTTTCCTTCGTAAACACTTAGTGTTAGGGGAATGATGAGGGGGCTAGTGCATCTGGGTATGGTGAGGTGGGTAGTGCATCAGTGTTTACAACATCCCCCCATCAGCGTCAACCTCACGTGTCTCACACGCCCTCAGGTTGAGGAGAGGAGTAAGAAGAGGAGGATGGGTGAACTCCAGCCAGCAAAGGGAGCGCCAATACGTTATACGAGGAAGACGAGGTTCAAGGTCGTGATGGGACCTTATGGCACAAAGACATGAACCCAGCTCTTAGCCCCATGTTCACCACTGTCATTCAGTCTTGAGTGCTAGGCGCATGGTGGACATTTTCTCTTTGTTCCTGGACGACAAAATCCTTGAGGAAATGGTCGTGAATTCCAATGTTCGCCTTGCTCTACTCAAAAGTTAATATCATCAAATGGGTAATGTGCCCTCAGGGATATTGACTAGATGGAGCTAAAAGGGATCATTGGGATTATGGTAATGTCGGCAGTGAGAAATGACAACCACACTATACCGAAGGACATGTGGGAACTCGTGGAATGAGGGAGCGGCGATTTGCCTTGCTGGTGCGTGTGCTCCGCTTCGACGACACGACCATTAGAGCCAAGAAGGTGAGAGAAGATCGCCTAGCCCCGATCAAGAATGAGTGGGACTATGTTTTGGCAAATTGTCTTCGCTTGTATAGGTCAGGGCCACATCTAACTGTAAAGGGGCAGCTCCCTGCTTTCAGAAGACGCTGCACCTTCAAAATGTACATTCCAAACAAACCACTCAGGTAAGTATTTTTATTTTTATTTTCTTTTATTCATATTATTATTCGTTTGTGGTATATATTCGTTCCTCTCTCTCTCTCTCTCTCTCTCTCTCTCTCTCTCTCGTGAAGATGCAAAGATTGATTACTCTAATTCTCTCTGCGTCTCTCTCTCTCTCTCTCTCTCTCTCTCTCTCTCTCTCTCTCTCTCTTGAAGAGATACAAAGAATATATATATATATATATATATATATATATATATATATATATATATATATATATATATATATATATATATATATATATATATATATATATATATATATTCCAAAACAGATTTCTGAGAAGATGCTTTCTATTAAGAACTCACTGGCTGCGTTCAATAACGAACACAATTTGACCCTTCAGCAAGTTTATAGAACAAAGAAGGTCGTTAATTATCTGGTCTTCCTCCATTAAAGTCCCTAAGATTGCACATTAATTCTTACATTATATATATATATATATATATATATATATATATATATATATATATATATATATATATATATATATATATATATATATATATATATATATATATATATATATATATATATATATATATATATATATATATATATATGGAATCTAAGCATGGGAACATTTGCTTAGATCAGCAAAAATATAAAACGGTCTAAACCGAAAATATTTCGTTTTTTTAAATTACCACTAGACAAACATTTAATAACTCTGGAAATATTTGATTTCGAAAGTAAATTATTTTTCTGATTCAAGTAGTTGAAGCCTCTTTGCAGAAAGAAAACAGTTCAGAAGAAAGAAAGAAAGGAATAAATACACAGAATTCATGAAAAAATCACACTATACTATATGTATCACACATTCATCGAACTTTTACTCACTCCCTCAAAAGTTCCACATTTTAAAATTACATTTCTTCCTAATTCAAGTTCATCTGAAACTTCATCACTTTCCAAAATAGCTTAAGGGTCCCGGCCAGAATGTCAATATATAGGAGTATTGGAAGAAAAACACAAAATCCTGAAAATATTCACAGCTTCGTATGGCATTGGAGAATGGATATGCGGAATATTTTGTCAAAATTCCTCTTACTTTCATAGTTACAGGGCAATTAGTAAAAGTTCCTCAATAAACCAAAGAAAAAGCCGTATTTCTTCTGTTATCTAATATTTTGATAAATATTACATATCAATATGAAAACAAATGTGAACAATGTCATCTGTATAGCTTTCACGAGTCTCATCAGAGCTTCCAGGTTGGCCTTTTTGTAGGCAAAAGAAGAAAGAGAAAAAAAATAACTGAAATTTGGCCTTTTTGAAATTGATTGGCGTTTAGTATTATGAAAAGAAAAGTGGTCCTATAATACTATATTTTGGCCTTTTTCTAATAATGGGTTGTCCGTTTAAAGCTGCCTTTGATTAAAAGTTGGGCTTTTTCTCATTTAGTAAACCTGGCAACCCTGACCAAGACGATGTATTACGCGGTAAATTACACCCCGTAACGGTAACACCCTTACTTCGCCCATTAGTCCTACCACAAACCTGAGATAGAGTAGATGTCTGAGCATGACCCCTGACATTGACTCAATTTTACGTTTGTTTTTCTCGTTTTTGCCAAACATTTTATAATTTCAAAGAGGTAAAGACAATTTCAACATCTTGCTAACTTAAGGCAGAAGAAAATTCACTCTATTAAGAGTTCAGAAGTGGGTAATATCGGTAGTGAGCAGAGAGAGAGAGAGAGAGAGAGAGAGAGAGAGAAAGATGTGGATGCATGAGTGGCTACCTTGCCTGACAGGAGCCAAAAGAAGCAAGATATTGAACAAACGGATTTTCATTTATGATTAAATTATGATAAATAACTTTCTTTTATTTTATCAATATCCCAAAATTAACATGAAAGTCATAATAATCAAGATTTATTAATATTGTCTTTGTAAAAATACAGAGTAAAACTTTGGGTATTATTTTACTGTATTACAGGGCAATGTAACCTAGGAAAAAAACTACTTTTTCTTATAAAAAAATTTACGCTCTCTTCGAAAATGACACTCGTTCCCGTCGCAAATGAATAGTTTCAGTATACATATATATATATATATATATATATATATATATATATATATATATATATATATATATATATATATATATATATATATATATATATATATATATATATATATATATATATATATATATCCTACGATGATGGGGGACCCCCAGCTGGAACTCGGGGTTTTGGGTGGGGAAAACATACTGGGGAAACGATATATTATAGTAAAACAAGCCTTTTCTTCTCTATACATTACCTTCTTGGATGTATAATAATCGGAGGAAAAGACAAAAGAGTATAACTGGATAAACTTTGGAGGCACTGTTGCAAAAGCTATGTCCCATGAAAAAATACAGTAACCAGTGCTGCCAACGAACGTCTGATGTAGATCAAATGTTAGCGTAACATTCTAACATTAGCAGGGTTTTTCATTTGATTTTTCTCATTCAACTTGCCGGTTGTAGACGCTTGAATCAGGAAGAAATGTAATTTTAAAATGTGGAACTTTTGAGGGAGTGAGTGTATATATATATATATATATATATATATATATATATATATATATATATATATATATATATATATATATGTATATGTATATATATATTGACTTAACCAGCAGGCTACGCTCTTTAAATGGAGTAATAATCGACTCTCTACTTGACACTATCGTCGTATCAACCAGATCGTCTAATTGACACTGCAATGTCTTTTGAAAGGACTGAACCCCTTAATGCTATTAAATATTCACTTTTCCCGAGTTCATTTATATTATTTTGGCACCTTGTTGGAATATATGGGGTTTGTTACATGTAAGAACAGACTGACATCTTTCCTTAGTCTAATCACTGACAAATGTTTGTAAGGACCAACTTAATGAGAAAAAAATACAATGACAATTCAAACTGGAAATGTTTTCGACTTTATAAAGTTAATAAATCAAAATGAATTAAGTAAAAAATGAAAGAAAAAAAATTAAGTTTACTTTGCTCCAGCAATATTAAAAACCCAATTAGATGGATAATAAAAATGAAAATATCCCTCAATTGCTACATTCTGAAAATCACTCAATACAATGAAAAACTACAGAACATAAATGTCAAAAGAATAATTATGGTAAAAAAGAAGTGCAAGGTTGACCATATGAAAAGAGAAATAATGTTCACTATTGTCTCGGACTACTTTGTATGCGCCATAACAACAAAACTCTCACTTCGCACTTTAAAGTTAAAAGAAAAATCTTCAATTCATAATACTTGAATATCAGATAACTTGGTTTACGCTCCTCCTTTAGGAAAAAAAAAATGATGTTAGATGTGAACGGCTGACACAGAATTAAAGGGAAAATTTTTCCTAAAGTTATGTTCCAACTACGCTCCTCTAGAATTCCCATCAAAGAAACCCTTCTGTTTTACACTTTTTAACTTTTTCCCTCTCACAGGTCACGGTACTTAGCTGAATTTCCTTTGGTGCTGGTGTACTTGGGACGTAAACTATCTCAAATCTCTGTTGTGAACAATAAAGGGGGAAGGGTTTATCCTTGAGTTACACATGAGTTTCGGCGACTCATGCAGAGTCCGAACCTTGTGAGCTGGGAAGGCTTGTGTCCTGAGGGGAGCAGACACTGGTTTGCCCTCTCTCTCTCTCTCTCTCTCTCTCTCTCTCTCTCTCTCTCTCTCTCTCTCGCAGGAACTTTTCCCAGCTGTCTCGGGCAGGAACTTTTTCCCAGCTCTCTCGGGCAGGAACGTTTTCCCAGCTCTCTTGGGCAGGAACTTTGTCCCAGCTCACTCGGGCAGGAACTTTTTCCCAGCTCTCTCAGGCAAGAACTTTTTCCCAGTTCTCTCAGGCAGGAACTTTTTCCCAGCTCTCTCGAGCAGGAACTGAGTTGTTGATGAAGGCCTTAGGCCGAGAAGGTGAGATTTGGCTTTGTCCTCTCTATGAGAAAACCTTGTTCTCACAGCTGGCTTATATCTTGTGGGTGACCTGAGAAAAAGAATGGAAAGTCAAGTGCCTGGTAATTAATGGCTGTGAGCCTACATGGTGCGGACAAAGACCTCCTTTTCGACTGAGGTCTGTGTCTGGTTATATGTAACGGGAATTCACGAGAGCGGAGCTGTTAACAAAAAAAAGATATATGAACTGCAAACAGTTTTACTTGGGAGAGTAGAACTTAACTCACTTCACACTTCCCCCCTTAAAAAAAAGGAAATCTTCTCCCACATAATCACTAAATTGAACTCATAGCTTGGCTCTCATGAAAGAGGTGGAATTACATGAAAAAAAAATTATATCTATTCTTAAACTACTTACGTACACATCGAACTCTAATTCATCCGTGCAAGGCAGTCAGCTTGAATGTTCTGATTCCCTGGGATATGCAAGATATTTAAATTCACTTCTTGCAGCCGTAGGCTCCATTTGAGTAGTCTGCGGTTTTTGTTTTTCATGGTTTGCAAGAATGTTAATGGATTGTGATCTGTAAAGATGTTAGTAGGCAATGAATTAGATTGCAGGTAAATAGAGAAATATTCTACAGCAAGGATTAAAGCCAATAACTCCTTTTCTACAGTGGCATAGTTCTTTTCATGCCGGTTACATTTCTTAGAGAAGTATGCCACAGGGTGTTTCATGTTTCGATCATCTTCATGCAATAAGACTGCACCAGCTCCATGATCACTGGCATCTACTGCTACCTCAAATTCTCTGTCAAAATCTGGAGCCCTCAGCACAGGTGATAGCCTGAACAACCTCTTAAGGGATTCAAATGCATCTTGACAGTGGTTAGACCAAACATACTTGTTATTCTTTTTGAGAAAAGTAGTGAGAGGCAAGAACTTCCTGTAATAACCGGTCATTCTGAAGAACCTAACTTTTCTGGTTGCTGTGCCTGTCTCCTTATTACTGATACATGAACAGGCACAGTGGCTGGTGAGGGCTTTTGGGCAGTGGCATTACCACTGGTATTCCGAACAATCTATGGTTTCATCATGTTGACGTGACACACCTTGTGTTCCTTTCTTTGGTCCGGTGTCCCTACCACATAATCTAGTTCGCTAAGCTCCTTCACGACCTTATATGGCCCCTGGTACTTGGCCACTAAGGGACTACCAGGCACAGGTAGAAATATGAGCACATTATCTCTCACTTGGAATTGTCGTGCTTCTGTGCTGTTTGCTTGGTCATACCAGGATTTCAATTTTCCTTGAGACTTGTGCTTCTCCTCATGAGCCTTTTGGCAGACCTCACGCAAGCGCTGTCAGAACCTCACCACATAATCTAGTACATCGGTACTTACTTCTTCATGGGTCCATATCTCCCTCAAAAGTTTGAGAGGTCCACGCACTTGATGTCCAAAGACCAGCTGAAAGGGATAAAACCATAGAGATTCTTGCCATGAATCTCGAATAGCAAACAATCTCGTGTTTTCTGGTCTTCACAGTATGCACGTAATGCCCCTTGAGACTGTGGGTGATAAGCAGAGGACATTATGTGCAGCACTCCTAACTCCTTAAGGGTGCCTTCAAAAACTTTTGACATGAAGACACTACCTTTGTCAGTTTGAATAACCTTTGGCAACCCGAATGTGGTCACGAACTGTACCAGAGCCCGCGACACATTGTGACTCATTGCTGCCCGCAACGGGTATGCTTCAGGGAAGCGTGTCGATGCACACATTAGCGTCAGCAATTGGGTGTGTCCCCTCTTTGTCTTTGGCAGAGGTCTGGCAATATCCATGATGATCTTGGAGAAGGGTGCTTCCACCACTGGGATGGGTTGCAATGGTGCTTTTCGATGATTTGGATCCTTTTTACCTATCATTTGGCATAAGTGACAACTACGGCAATATTCTGCAACTCCCCTGTTCAAATTTGGCCAATAAAATTCCCGGGAAAATTTCTTACTCGTTTTGAGTACTCATAAATGTCCTCCCATTGGTTGCCCATGAGCCAACCTTAAAATATCCTCTCAGTAGTGTGGTGGCACTACCACCTGATATAGAATGGTCCACTCAGCAGGCACTTTCTTAGGCCGCCATTTGTGCATTAGGACGTCATCCTTTAAATAGTAACCGTAGGGTTCAGCCTGGAGTTCACTCAGGGATCCATCTTCATCCCTTATAATTGCAATTTCTGAGTCTTGTTTCTGAGCTTCAATGAGCTACTCCCTTGAGTATTCTGAACATAATAAACCAGGCTGCAACACACCCCTGAGCATTTGGGGAAAAGTACCCGCAAGCACCCCGGTAGGAACATCATCTCTGTCCTTTTTCTGTTGGGTGGTACTAGTACAGGTAATAGCACATGCTGGATACTAATTTTTTTCAATCTTCACCTCCCCTTCATTCTTGTCAGCATGAATTTTACATGTTGCTGTGCAACATCATTGTCTAGCTATGACATTTCCTAACAATAACTGTTCCCCTTGCATGGGTTCCTCATCCACCAAAGCAACTGGAAATGTACCGGAAATAAAAGAAGAGGTTAAATTCACTGCATATAAGGGTAATTCCTCTCTTTCCCTAATGTAGCGAACCACAAAAGTTTCTCCCAAAGCGGACAATTCATTGAAGGGTAAGACAGCTCTGTGCAAGACAGTGCTCAGCTCCTGTATCATGCATAATCCTTATCTGTACAGTCTTGGTACCTTGGTCCTGCATAGACACATATCAAGTATGAATGAAGGCTTCCTGTCCTTGCCTTATGGCCATGCTCTCTTCTTCATCATCTCTTGGCATGATGTCTGTCTTCTCATCACATCATTAACATTAAGTGCTTTGTCATCCCTCTTGTGATTTTGATTAGAGGGCTTCTTTCCCCCTGGTCCATAATTTCCTTTGAGCCAGCAGCAGCTAACGTCGTGTCCGAGTTTGGGACAAAAGGAACTCTGTTTTACTGGGGGAGTCGAAGGGTTAGCTCCATTGTTCTTACTTCCAGTGTTTTTAACACTGCTATGTGTAGGATTTCCCCTAACCCCTTTCCCTGGTGGAGAATACGATGGAGCCGGCCCTCTGGGGCTCTAATTACTCCAAAATTGGTTTGGATGGAATGAAGGAGGGCACCAGCGTGACCCAGAATAGCCCCTGATCTTTTCCTTCAGTGTATACTCATTTGCTATTACAGCAGCTTGGTCAGGGTTAGTGATATTTTGATCTTCGATATATTGCCGAGTGGCTGGTGGTAGCATTAGTAGAAACTGCTCTAATCCTATGAGCTGTATTATCCTGTCATAGGACTTGTTATTTCCAAGTGAGGCCTCCACCCACCTGTCATGGCTAATCTTCATTTGCCTCCAATACTCTGCATAGCTTTCTGATCCTTTCCTCAAGTTCCTGAACTTTTGGCGATAAGCTTCAGGCACAAGTTCAAAAGCTTTCAAGATTCATGCCTTTACCAGGCGATAATCATGCACAACAGAATTGGATACCTCATTGTAAGCATCCACCTCTCTTCCGTTTACCTTTGTTGGCAACAAGCGAGACCAGGAGTCCTCTGGGACCTAGTAACTCCTCATTAATCTTTCAAATGACAGGAAGAAGGCTTCGGGATTCTTTTCATCATAGGATGGAAGGAGTCCCACCATATCTCGGTCTGAAAACCCTCCCATTGGTTGTGCCCTGGCTGATCTTGAATTCTGACGGTGCATCTCCAATTGAGCTTGTAATGACTTAGCCTCGAGCTCAGCTGCTTTAAATTTAATTTTCATCCTTAACAACTCTTCTGACCTCTAAACTTCATCATGAGATTCAACTTCAATTGGACTTGAAGTTCGTAGGCAGTCTGGCTTGAGGACTTGGCTGATGGTAGCACTGGCACTGCTGCTGCTCCTCCCATAACAGAGTGTTCTCGGGTTATGCAGTTGTCTTCGTCCCTATCTTGAAGTGCTATCTCCAACTCACGCTCTTCCTTCTATCCATGACGCCTATTAAGTTCACTCTCTACAGCATCCAGAATCTGCTATGTTTTACCTGCGTTTTGGATATCATCCACACGTGAGCTCACTTCAATTAGCTCTGCTGGGGAGAGTTGACTTAGCAAAAAGTCATTAGGTTCCTCTAGGAACCTAGAAACTCGACATAAATTTTCGTCTCCCATAACCGAAACGATAGAATCTTGAACCTTGAATGTAACAACAGCTGCTTGATAAAAGAAAAATATCAAGACTTCTGGTCAACACCAATTTCACACTATGAAATCAACGGAATGATTGAAAGCTGATAAATCAGGTTGCATAACAATTACAATCAAAGATCAACAATCAATGATTTAAAAAATCAAATTTCCGACCAACAAAAAAAAAAAAAAAAACAATCCGAAACAGAGAGCCTGTGTTCAGAGCAATTAGCAAAAGGTAATAAAAAACTTGTATTTCAACACGAAAGAATACGAACAGAAGGTAAGTAAAAAAAAAAAGATATATATATATATATATATATATATATATATATATATATATATATATATATATATATATATATATATATATATATATATATATATATATATATATATCTCCCGACCACAGGCCCCCAATTTAAAGATGTGACGTAACGTGCAGGCTACGCTCTTTAAATAGAGTATCAATCGGACTCTTTACTTGACACTGTATCGTGGTATCAACCAGATCGTCTAATTACTTCTGTAATGTCTTTTAAAAGGAATGAACCCGTTAATGCTATTAACGGTTCACTTTTCCCAAATTCATTTATATTATTTTGGAGCTGGAATATATGGGGTGTGTTACATGTAAGAACACACTTACCTCTCTCCTTAGTCTAACTCTGTAATAAAAATCTAATACATAACTAAATTTATTTCACACAAAAAAAAAGAAAAGGAAAAGGGTTTGTAAGATTCTTAAGGAGAAAAACATACACTGACAATTCAAACTGGAAATTTTTTCGGCTTTATAAAGTTAATAAATCAAAATGATTAAAGTAAAAAATAAAAGACAAAACATCAAGTTTGCTTTGCTGCATCAATAATCAAAACACAATTAGATGCATGATAAAAAAAAAAAAAAAAATCACTTAATTTCTACATTCCGAAAATCACTCAATATAATGAAAAACTACAGAACATAAATGTGAGAAGAATAATTATGGTAAAAAAAAGTAGAAGGTTGACCATATAAAAAGAGAAATAACAACAAAACTCTCACTTCGCACTTTAAAGTTAAAAGAAAAATCTTTAACTCATAACACTTGAACATCAGATAACTAGGTTTACGCTCCTCCTTTACCCCCCCCCCCCCCCAAAAAAAAAAAAAAAATTATGGTGGATGTGAATGGCTGACACAGAATTAAAGAGAAAATTATTCCCGAAGTTATTGTCCAACTACGCTCCTCTAGAATTCCCATCAATGAAACCCTTCAGTTTTGCACTTGTTAACTTTTTCCCTCTCACGGGTCACGGTACTTAGTTGAATTTCCTTTGGTGCAGGTGTACTTGGCTCGTAAACTATCTCAAATCTCTGTTGTTGACTCTTTTACTTGGGAGAGTAGAACTCAACTCACTTCATGATATATATATATATATATATATATATATATATATATATATATATATATATATATATATATATATATATATATACATAACATCTGAACAGAAAATATGAACTTTTCTTAAGTTACCACGAGACAAGTATTTAGTAAATTTGGAAATATTTGATTTCGAAAGTGAATTATTAATCTTATTCAAGTAGCTACAGCCTCCTTGCAGTGGAAAAAAAATAAGTTAAGAAGGCCAAGAGGTGAAAAATACACCGAATTTATGATAAAAGCTTACAATATGTATCAGGCATTCATCAAATTTTTATTAGATCTCTAAGAGGCTCCATATACGAAAACTACAATTCTCCTTGATGCAAGATCATCTGAAACTGCATCACTCTCCACAATAGCTTAATATTCTAGGAAATATATTGTCAAAATGGGATCAACTGGCCACTAATTGCAATAGTTTCTCTGATTGTTATTTCCGACACTTGTTATATGTAGAAATACATATACAAAGTCTACTGGAATATAAGCATGGGAACATATGTTTAAATTGGCATGAATATATTTAACGTCTGAACCGAAAATGTGGACTTGTCTCATATTACCAATAGACAAATATCAAGTAATTTTGGAAATAATTTATTTTGAAAGTGAATCATTCTTCTGATTCAAGTTAAGAAGGTAAAAAGGGGGAAAATACAGAGAATTCATGACAATATCACACAATATTTTATCACATATTTATTGAACTTTCATGAGAATATTGAAAATACATTACACAAAAGGGACAAAAAATTTGAGCAACTTGAACTATACACCGCTACCAAGCACAGACGTACCACTGTTACAGGTTTTACATGAAAAATATTATTCATGAATAAGAAAGTCGCTAAATCACCTGTCAAATTCTATCATTTCTGTCCAGGTCATCCAAATCAATGTTAGAAATATTTGAACAGGCACCGTTACGTTGTCCACATGCAAATCTAGAGGGCATTCCATTCTTTCAACGAGAACAGGAAAGTGTAGAACACCCGATTTTACAGCTACACCTGACAATTTCAAGAAGTTCACGAGGAGCTAGTTCCATGTCTGTGGTAAGAGGAACTATTCTCCTGTCAAGGAATTTCCAGCCCCATCCATGGTGTCCACATAAAGCCACTCCTGTACTTGACAGTACACTCTCATAGAGTGGTATTTGAGTGTGGTAGATAATTTGGGGGGATTAACCAGGGCTTGATACTGGAATTACTGGTGTTTTTTTTTTTCTCGCAAAAAAAAAGTCTGAACCGGGAAGCATCCACTGCTTCTCCATCAGTCCCACTATAAACTAACATCACCGCTCTTCCCACTGTAGTGATGATATTGTCTTTTGCCATGGTGTTACTAATGAAAACTTGCGATTGGACAACTAAAGTATTGTCTTCCATTTTATTCAGAGTTGTACTCTTGCAAATTCTGTGTAGCTTTGAAGAGGTATCGCATCTCAGGACAGCATGAAGGAATGGTATATCATCACTTACAGTCTCGTCAAGCTTTTCTCGTATAAATTTAATGTTCCTAGACCTGGAGGCCTTCTTCTTTTGAGACTTGGACCCTGGCTTGAAAAATAGTTGTGGTAAGTGTCTTTGACATGATAACAAAGAAGAACAAGCAAATGATTTTAATCTCCAACTATTATGCTCTTACAACGAGCAGCAAAAGCATCCAAAGATTGAACATTCAGGAAATCTGAATCTCCTACTGCATGAATAACCTGGTAACCACTTCTCTCCAATCGTTCACCCAGCATATACAAAAAATGTTGTTTGTTTTCTGTATTGGCTAGCAATTCACCCTTTCTAGATTGCGGTTTCATTTGTCTGGAAAAATCAAGGTTTTTTTCCCAGTACTCCATTAATTCTTCGAATATGGATGTAGTTTTTTGTAGATGGTGCAGTCAAGTACCCATCAAAGACCACTAAAGCTCAGCCACACTCTCTGTCTATATAGCAACTCCAACTTTCAAGGACCTCATCCCAGGTGTTTCCACGGATCCACTGAATGCAGTATAGCAATGCACCTCAATCCAGTAAGTATTAAGCCTCTTCTAGACTCAGATATTGTGAGTCATTGTGCGGCATTGCATTCGCGATCTATGTATTTACTGATTTCAGTGATGACTTCGATTCAAACAGAGCAGCTGGGTATGTGGCCAACTCATAAGGCCTAATCTTTGTAAGATCATCATACTTAGTTCCTGCCGTTATCAGTCACTAGAACAAAAGATTTGTGTAATGTGAACATAATCTTAACCAATGACAACTGTAGATATTGCATCCAAAGTTGTGACCTGAGCCTTCCTTTTGAAGACATACTATAAGATTTTCTTTCCATTCATTGACTCCAGAATTGCAAAACCCTCACGTAACAGAATATATATATATATATATATATATATATATATATATATATATATATATATATATATATATGTATACATATATATATATATATATATATATATATATATATATATATATATACATATATATATATATATATATATATATATATATATATATATATATATATATATATATATATATATATATATACATATATGTATGTATATATATATATATATATATATATATATATATATATATATATATATATATATATTTATATATATATATATATATATATATATATATATATATATATATAGATATATATATATATATATATATATATATATATATATATATATATATATATATATATATATATATATAGATATACATATATATATATATATATATATATATATCTATATATATATATATATCTATATATATATCTATATATATATATATATATATATATATATATATATATATATATATATATATATATATATATATATATATACTGTAACGCTAAGGTGTGGACCCACGAACAAGAATAATATGAAAAAGAATGTAAAGAGGAGGAGAATGAGAAAATGAGTAAATAAAAAGGGTTGTGAAAACAGACCAACACAATACCCAGCCAAATGTCTAATGTTAGAGACGGCAAACACGTGGACTCTCCGAGGAGGTCAGGTTTAACACGATGTTATGCCCAAACGCTTCTTTCTAACCCTGAACACAACGAAAAAAAAAAAAATAATAATAAGCCTCTATCAAGCAGGGAATGGCAGTAAAAAAATAATTGGATTTGTTGCTTTTGCAAGAGTTTGTATTAGCCTTTGTCTACACATGCAATGGAAAAATAGTAGTATCTAAGACAAGATAAATAATTAAAATGACATAATTAAATATAAAGCAGTAGCACCTAAGGTAACGCAAAAAGCGAGTGAACGCAATGAAATTAAGGGAATATAAATTTTCGTTTGTTTAATTACCCATCAAAGTATTAAAAAATCAATAAAAAAAAAGGCACAAAGGGAAAGAACAATAGCAAAAATTAAGATAAAAAAAAATACATACAATTAATTCCTCGCCGGGGAATGAAAGGATCTTGGGTTATTGTATTCTCCAAAAGAAAAAAAAATCGTCACCGTATGGTGGGAGGAAAAAGCAATTTGAATTATCACTTATCGAGCCACAACAAAAATAACACCCGATTAGAAATATGGAAAAATCACATTTAATATGTATTCTGAGGGCAAGGGGCAGCCATTGACGTCTGACCTGGGGAAATAGTTGTGACCCCTTCACAACTCTCTTAGTTGGGTCAAGTGTGTCATGCATTGGCACTCGTATTTTGGAGCCAAGCGTTACGCTCCTTCCAGGGCCCGCCTGAAACCTTTGCTGTTGACACCATGGCATCTTCGTGGGATGGTTGTGGATTAAAAATGGGGTGACCGTTTAAACAGAGAGAGGAAATGGCCGACTATGGCTGCATCTAGTCTTATAGATATATTCTATCTATCTATCTATATATCTATCTATCTATCTATCTATCTATTTATATATATATATATATATATATATATATATATATATATATATATATATATAGATAGATAGATAGATAGATAGATAGATAGATAGATAGATAGAATATATATATATATATATATATATATATATATATATATATATATATATATATATATATATATATATATATATATATAAACTGTATATTTATAATCAGAGATCGGAACAATTTTTTTTTTACTTTATTATAAAAGGTTTTAAAATACACTTGTGCAGGGTGGTATTCTGTTGTTCTTTTGAGAATTCGAGTGGTGTTAAATTCTTTATGAGCAAGCAAGTAAGTTTTTATTATGCTGAATATACTAAATTTGTGAAAACATCCAATACGATGGAAAGATACTGTCACCCTTAAGACTTAAGACACGTCGCCTATAAGAGAGGCCAATAATCTTCCATAAGATTCTATAAGTCAAAGTACAATTATAAACGCAAATGCTCTTACTGTATAAAACTGCATATACATATAAAAAATCTACAATTTTTTTTTTTTTTTTTTTTTTTCAAAGCTTGGGACAATACTCTCTCCTCCAACCCATGCCCCTCGATCCCGGAGGATGTGTGTACTTGCCCATTCTATTGCATGCTATATGAAGGCCACTCTACTTTTGATAGTACATGACATGTAGTAGACAGAAATGCAACATAAGACATATTTATAAGAAAATTAACCAGAAAATAGACATCTTAAACCAAATAGAAAATATGATTTTTTTATTAAAAAATGAACACAATAAATAAAAAATAATTCCACTTATTTTTCTTTATTACCTTTGTAATTATAATGTGAAGCTCTTTTTATTTATTTTACGAATTTGAAGCTTCATAATTTTAAATTATGAAATTTATTTTTACTTCTCAATCAAAATCTTCTTTATTTCATTGATCAAATCATTATCAATATTCCCCCAGATCGTTCATGGGTATGGATACACCGTTATGTATTTTGCTTTACTGATTATAGTGATTACAGACCGGAGTGGAATTACACATAAAAGAAATATATAAAAGTATTCATATAATAATTGAAATGATATTCTCAAAGACTTTCTTGCTAAAGATCTTTATGGTCAGACGAAACAAATCATGACCCTTCACAGACAGTAAGGGTTCCTGCATGGACAGCAGGACTTCGGCTGGGTACGTACTTCTGGCTGGTTCTCATCTGGTATCACAATATAGAGGAGCTCGTTTTCCTCTTATCTGGTTACAGGAAGTTCTTATTTCTCTCCAACATCGCTAGTTAGAAAAAGTTCTGGTTTCTTTCCAACTTCCCTGGCAGGCTGAAGTTGGTTCTCTCCAACGTGTCTGCTTAAAAGGGAGACAATGGGTACCACATACTTGAAGCTGTGAGGGTCCGTGGAACGGCAAAAGATAGTCTGACCACGAAGGGGAGGAGAGTCCGAACATGGTTCACTTTCATCTTTGCACTTTTAAAGTTTGGCAAGATGAGAGCTCATGCTTGTACGAGGCTCTTTTTATACTTCCGATCTCGGGGTATGCTTAAGACAATCCCTTAGAATGGCTGCTCACTCCTGATCACGTGTCGCTCGCTTCAGCGGCTGTGAGTCATTCCGAGGTTATTCATTCTCCTCGAATAAAGCCAGCTGTTATGTTTTCCAAAATGCATACCACTTTGAATATTTATCAACATACTACCTCTAGTTCGCTCGCTTTTTCGTCTCTCTATAAAACTCATTTCTTTCTTTATAATTACAGCCTATTTCATTTGTCTCTATCTCTTATATAATGACTTAAACCAATGAAACAACTCATAAATCACATGCACTAATTCATTCATTAAATATATTTATGAATCAACTTATTTTCCAGAGAATTATATAAAATACCAAAAGAGAAAAAAAATCCAATGAATATCAGTATTACAAAACCTCCACAAAAAACCTATCTCTGGTTTTGGGCAGTACTGGCCTGAACCTGCGGCATGGGTGTAAGAATAAGCATTCCTATATTCTTCAATTCAATTTATCTGTGCTCACCATTTTCAAAATCACTACTACGCTTGCACTTGTAATTGTCAATCAGGGGTCACTAGCCATTACCTGAGAAAATCATTTGTCATTTGCTCATTTCTCTTATTATAATTCTAATAATCTATGAGGTATTCACATCTACATATTTTCTAATACTGCCTCTCCTCAAGGTTGAACTTTAAGCACGTAGCCACTTGTCCTTCTGGAACCGCTTGTCCCTGCAACCTGAATCATATAAATACATTATTTATACTACATCCGCCTGATGGATCACATCTGATCTACTTAACCTCTCTCTTTTAATCGTATGTGGTTCACTCAGCAGTATGTTATAAGATTACGTATTGCTATGCACAGCATAACTGTAATAACACTTTACTTCACTGCGTTATGCCCAGATATATGAACGCATTCCTATCGTCAAGTGAAAAAAAGAAATGTCTGTTCAAGCAGCAACAACAACAAAAGTAGATTCCTACTCATCAAATCGACGAATGTCACATACGCAGGGAAAAGGTGTTACAATCTGTTTAACACATCTGAAAACTACCTCTTTCAAAACCGCATGTACGTGTGTCTGGTGATGTTCACACACTACCTCACTAATAATGTATTGTATTAATACTGTGGTATAGCTAACCATCTTTACTTTAGTCGGACTCAAATAGGCTGGCTCTAGTTTGTGTTTCCTAGGCTGTAATTGTTTCTAATAACATGATCGCCAACAAATACCTTTCCCTGTGTAGTTTTGAACCTCCTGTCCTACTTTGACCATTGTAGTTCATTAGCTCTTTTCACTGGTACTCATTACTCTCCATATACTCATTATTGCTCAGTTGAATAATTTGGTAATTGCTTTGAATTTATCAGGACCATTTATCGTAACACAGGATCCTGTTCATCAAATAAAAAGAAAGTCATGTCTCTGAGCGATGCATTATGTTCATTGTTCGAGGCTAGCTCAGCCTTATTTAGTATGAAGAGCCTATGATGGGGGTCAATGGCACCTAAGTAAAGTAAAATTCACACCACTTCCCTATTATGATATTCCACTAAGCCCTAAGCTGAAGCCCTATATGCGGTCACTGAAAAGTGTCCAATATTCATCATGTCCGTGAACGATTTCACCACCTTATATCACCACCTTATTTATAAACTTGAGACCATTATCACCTATAAAGATTATCAGGTTACCAAACATAGAAATAAGAGATCACAGTACCTGGGGTAATGAATTTCCTATTTAATCTAATATTTTATAATTATGAATGTCACGAGTAAATTCATCTACAAATATACATATATACTTAAGCTATGTTATACCAGTAGGAAATAGTTCTACCATATCCATGGGCACCCTTTAAAATTTAACAGGAGATGCAGGCCACTTTAGGATTTACATTACAGTGTTATTTTCTTTGGAATACTTGCAATAATGAAAACATTTTATAAACCTTACTATAGATTTTTTCATTGCAAACCAAAAGAAGAAACCTTGTGCTCTCCTTAATGATCTTTCAATCCCAAAATACTCTGCTTAATGACTAGTATGTACAATGTGGATGGCTCGATTTATTAAAGAGGGAGGAAGTACTACCTGTACACGAAATTCTCCTTCCCTCTTCTCGAAAGCAGAATTGAAGTTATCATTCTGTTAAAGAAAAATCTCATGAGGCACATTTAGGTTAATGTCTTTTCTTCATCTTCAGCTTATTCAAATTTTTATTTGCGGTCACCGTTTCAAATAAGCGCTTTCAATCTATTTTTATGTTACACCTCCATTTCATTAATTCCTTTCTCTCTCAACGCCTCCTTACACTCTAATTCCAACTACTTGATCTTCCCATTTTTCTTCTAACTTGAACTTCAATTTGCACAGTATGCCTCTGCACATAATCCTCCTCCCTACTCAGTAGATGTTCATACGATCTTAATCTCTCTTCCTGCACTTTCTTTGATATTTCCAAAACATTTGTTGATCCTCTGATGTATTAGTTTCTAATTCTATCTTTTCTGGTAACTCTAGACATCCACCTAAGCATTCTCATTTCAGCTACATCCCTCTTTTTCTCAAGAGTAGCTGACTTATTCTTCTCAAATCACTGCTGGTACTCTTTCCGCCCATTACTTTTTCTCTGGCATTCTCAGACTTCCTATGTGCCCCACCCTCCTAGGTCAATCAAACCTGCATTATCCGGCCAGTCATTCTGGAGACACGGGGCCATGTCTTCTGTCCCCCACACTCATTCACGTTGACCATTTTCCTTCCTCTCTCTCTTGCTAAAATATACTCTCTCTCTCTCTCTCTCTCTCTCTCTCTCTCTCTCTCTCTCTCTCTCTCTCTCTCTCTCTCTCTCTCCTGTGACCTAGCAGGCACTCTTATCACTAACCCTCTAGAGTAGGCATAAGCTAATTTGTTAGCTTTACCCTCCAAGTTTGCAAACCCTCTTATGTTAAACTTCAATACTTATTCAATCCACCGATGGGTTGTGGTGGCTGATGTGGTAACGTCCCTGACTGGTGAACGCTAGACTGGTGCTTGATTCCCGCTCAAACTCGTTGGTTTCTTTGGTCGGTGCAACCTTACCATCATTGTGAGCTAAGGATCATGGGGTATGGGGCAGCCGATATGTTGATTGGCTAAGTCATCAGCAGCCATATTCTGGACCTTCATGGTCCTAGCTTGGGTGGAGAAGGGGCTTGTGCGCTGATCATGTGTATATATGCACAGTCTCTAGGACATGGTCCTGCTAGATAGGGCAATGCCACTGTCCCTTGCCCCAGCCATTCATGAGTGTCCTTTAAAACCTCGCTTGTGTAGACATTATGTCGCTCCTATAAAATAAGTTACTTAAGGGACGATGATCAGCTTGCAACTCATTTGGCTGACCTAATAAAAAGAACCAATGCCTCTCCAGAACACAATGAATGGCTAATGCCTATTAATAAAAGATACTTCTTTTCTTACCCTTTTCATACCTTGGAATCTACCCTCATGGTCTAATTATAAAATCACTCCAGCAATAGGTACTGTACTCGCATCAGTTGTCACTAAAAACTGGCGATCAGATTTGCAATATTCTAGTAACTCATTGCAAGTTAAGGCGTCTTTCAATTGGTTAGTAGCCTTTTTTTATCATACAACAAATTATTTTTTTCTTTATTACTTCGAAGCTTTTAAGTATCTTACTAGCTCTCCAAAACCTCTTATGAATCTGAGGTAATACCCAGCGAGGCCACGGAGCCCAGATATTTCCTTAAGGGTATGCGACCTGGGAAAATTTTTAATAGCTTCTATTTTACTTTGGTAAGGAGGAAAACTTTCTGGGGTTATTATATGACCCAAGAATTCGACCTGTTTAAAGAAAAATATGCACTATGATGAATATATTTTCATATTATTGCAGCACAATGCGTTTATTAATTTACCAATATTGCTATGATGTTCTTTTGCTATTTTCCATGTAATTTTGATATCGTTTAGACAAACAAGAACATTATGGCAAATTAAGGGAAACAACACCGCCATCATTACTCAAGAAAAATAAATGGGATCTTTTTGAACCATGAAGGTAAGAAAATTGAATAAAAATAGTTGGCCGTTGTCTATGAAGGCTGCTTGCATATACTGTTTTCCTAAATGAGAATTTGATATTATCCAGATTTTGAATTGATAGTTGTAAAATATTGAATACACCGTACCTTTACAGGAATCTTGTTGACCGAGGGCAATAGAATTTCATTGTCCTTATGGACTTCATTAAACTTCTTATAGTCAAAAATGTCTTACCGAGCCATCCTTTTTCCTAACTGCTACAACTGAAGAAGCCAAGGTGGATTCGCTCTCCTTGATAATCCCTTGTTCCCTTAATATACTAAATTCCCTTTCTATCTTTCCTTGGAAATGAGGGGGTTCCTTATAAGGACTTGACCTGATCCACTTTATACTTTTTCAATGGTAAAGGGATATCGATTAATCCTCCATGTTGGTTTGTCTCCAATTTCTATTAACTCAGGATAACTATCAACAATGTTACGAATTACTATTTGATATTCTCGTGGATATAGTTTTCAGGCTTGCCTAATCAAGTTCTGAGTGTGTTCGTCTGCACTCCATCACTAATTTCCTATATGTCGAACTATGTACATAGAATCACTTACTAAAACATATCTTTCATTTGTCATATTAACCATTGTATTTTCTACTTTGTTCCCTTTCATGTCTGACAAGCCATCTATGACTAGGTGTGTCCATTTTTTTGTTTTTTGTGGTACAACAACGAACTGAGTTCCATCTCGGAGAGGCTAGGAAGTGACATTGTTAATCTTGTAACCTCTGAAGGTGGTTGGGGAGGGGGGGGGGCAGTATTTTCCATTCTCAAGTACGGTCGTCACCTTTCAAACTTATCCCTCCTTTCCAGCACAAGTAGTGAGCCTATCATGACTATGTATCGGCCTAGCTCACACTCTTGGCATAACTATTACTTTGTCTCTTTTCCTTTATATGTATATTACGTTATTCATAATAAAGTCAAGACCTAGTATACCCTAAATACCTTGAATACCTAAAGTAAGTAAGATGAAATATCATGTACAAATTTCACAGATCTCACCTGAAACTTAATTCTCATTGTATATCTTGCCTGCAATTTATTCCCCCTGGCATGTCGAGGACTGTAGGGATTTGAAGGAATTTCCTTGTTCAAGAAGCGAAACTCTGGCTCCTCTGTCAATAAGTGTTCGTGTCGACTTTTCTGGCAGATCTATCCTGATCATTATGACTCCAAACCAGCAGCATAGGCTAACGACCTCACTTGCAATACTGTTGCCCACTATTGCTGTGTCTAGTGCTGTTGGCGTGGAGGTTCTGGGTACCAAGAAAGGTGCCAGTGCCTGCATGACTGTTGGCTCTTACTTGTTGATTTGTTGATTGCTGCTGCTGTAGAGCACAGTACCTCAGTCTCCCTCGTCTTACCAATCCCCTGCCTCCTCTTCCTTGGATATTGGTTAGGGAGTGGTGTACCACAGCCAACCCACTTTCAGCTGTTTCTACATTGACTCTTGAGATAAATGACCACAGGATCCACAGGTATAACAGCGGAGAGATAGAACGGTGGGGCACTCTAGTCACTGGTGCTCCTCATCCCCACACTGCCAACACCTGATGATTCTCCTCCCCTGCTGACTTCATTCTCCCCTCTCCAGGATATGGGGTTTGGTTGCTATGGATCGTTGTATATGTTATTATGGTTACCACCTGTCTAAAATTGGCAGGGTTATTCTCCGGGACATTTTCTTCCTGCAAACTGCCAGGAGTGTTTTATATAGTACTTGCTACTTTGGCTGAGGAACGATAGTCATTGAAAGTTACATAAAAATGATTTTACTAAACTTTGAATGTAATTACAGGCTATTGTTTTCTTATAATCTTCTCATGGTTACTACCCTTCCAAAATTGGGAGGGTTATACTCCGGGACATTTTCTTCCTGCAAACTGTCTAGAGTGTTTTATATAGTAATCGCTACTTTGGTCGAAGAGCGATAGTCATTGAAAGTTACATAGAAATGGTTTTACTAAATTGTGAATGTGATTACGGGCTATTGCTTTCTTATAACCTTCTGGGTGTTATCAATCTGAGCTGACAAACTGTCACAATCGCTGCATATACGTGTTGTAATACTTGAGCTGACTCACCCAATCAAACTTAGTGTTGCAGATTTTCTTTCATATAACCTTCTATTGCTTTGGGCCAGACTCAATTGATTAAACATGGTATTATTTCAGTATAGCGTCTTTAAATGTCCATTACCTCCGCAACTTCTGGTATTGTTTTGTTTTGTATCCTTTTGAAGATATTTCAAAGAGTCTCAAAAACACTTTGATCGATTGAAACCATTCATTTGGCTGTTGGTGGTCAAAATGACTAACACTTGCCTGAAATTATAGCATTTTTTGAATCTCGAAGTTTTGAGTATCTTCACTCCAATGTGCATGAATGCTTACACTCGTGTGCGTCTGAACTTCGTTCATGTGTGTTGGATATGCTGTGGCTATCGGTGTTGTTCTTCCCTTTTATCTAATACTATCTATAACTTATATTCTCAGTCTTACATTCATTGTTCTCGTCTATATTCTTCTTCAAAAACTCTTTAGACCACTGGTCGCTTGTTTTCATTTCCTACACCGGCAGTGCCTGCTATGTTAAACCTGTTTTTTGGCATCTTGAAATTTCATTTTGCTGGCTTTCAGAACAACTCCGCCCACAGCATAGTCAAACAGATATGTTTTTATTTATCTATTTTTTTTTTTACCTGATTAGCAATTATGTCACATGTTAACAGATTATGAGACATCTGAACATATATATATATATTTTTTTTACTTTGTTACAAAACCTTCGTATATACACTAGCATAAGGAAGTACTCTCAAAAGAGTACCTATTTTTTCTTGAGAGTTCGATTGATAGTGAAATTTTATGAACAAGAAAGTGATTGTTGTTCTTTCGATATGAAAAATCTACAAAATTAGTAGAAACCTTCACTGTTATGGTGGACAATGTCACCCATAAGACTTAATAAACGTCACCTATAAGAGAGTCTTGCTCAAAATTTTAGAAGTCATGTTACTTTAAAAAGGCCAATGATCTCACTATATAAAATCAATATTTATATCTACATATTTTTTTATGCAAACCTTGGGATATATACGCCTATTGACGGAAAGGGCCGCTGTTAGATCTTGCTAGTCGTGTCTACTTCATGCTTTATAAATCTCAGCCTTGTAGGCCTTTGTCTTCCATCTCTTCCAGTGTCTTGTGGAGCCAAGTTGAAAGTTTGGTGAAGTAATCTCTCTTCGGGAGTGCAAAGAGCATGCCCAACCCATCTCCATTCACCCTTCACCATTATCTCATTAACATATGGCACTTGAGTAATGTTTCTTATAGTTTCATTTCTAACCATGCCCAACCATTTAACTCCCAATATTCTTCTAAGGGCTTTGTTCGCAAATGTAAAAAATCTGTTGGATTATGTTTTATTGTCATACCATGACCCATGTCCATACAAAAACACCGATCTCACTAAACTGATATATAGTCTGATATTTATATGTACTTTGAGTTATTAGATTTGAAAAAAAAAAAAAAATTAACCCAGCTATTGTCCAATTTGCATTTTCTTTTTTTTCATTAAACTCAAATTTTAAAGATCCTGTATTAGAGATCATAGTTCCTAAATATTTAAATGATTCCACCTCATTAATCCTTTCTCCTTCTTATGATATCTCTTCCTCCATTGCATATTCCGTTGCCATCTTCTCTTCCATTCTTCTATTTATCATGAGCTCTGACTCATGTGATATTTCATGCATTCTGGTGATCAAGGTCTGAAAGTCCTGTGGTGTTTTCCTAATAAGGACAGCGTTATCATCATAAAACTCAAATTTTAAAGATCCTGTATTAGAGATCATAGTTCCTAAATATTTAAATGATTCCACCTCATTAATCCTTTCTCCTTCTTATGATATCTCCTCTTCCATTGCATATTCCGTTGCCATCTTCTCTTCCATTCTTCTCTTTATCATGAGCTCAGACTCATGTGATATTTCATGCATTCTGGTGATCAAGTTCTGAAAGTCCTGTGGTGTTTTCCTATTAAGGACAGCGTCATCATCATACTCAAAGTCAGCTAATTTCCGGTTACTAATCCAATCCAATCATTCCTCACCACGCTAATCTGTTCTCTGCATTACAAAATCCATGAGAATGATAACCAACGTAGATAACAACGATATCTAGGTAAATCGTTTGAAATCAATTGCTCAATAACAAATTGCTTGAAAACAATTGTTCGAAAAATTATTTTTTGAACTACTAATTCCTATAGGACAGATTGCTTGAATTCCGATATTCATTCTTTAAACTACTCGAAATCCGATTCACATTCTTTAAAGACCATTTCTAAATAACTATCTTAGCCGGCAATGACTTTATTTTCTAAACCTTCTTATTTTCAGTTCGAAAAAAATACTTGAATGGTAAAAAACTATCGGAAAGTGTCATTGCCTTTGCCGTTAATGACTGTTTCCTAAAACTTCTTGTTTTTAGTTTTCGTTAATTTTTATAATTATTTATGGTAACCTAGAAGCATCATGATGGAATCAAGTTTTGTAGAAAGCGAGAAAGGAAAGATGAGGTTTGAGTGTACTTTTGTCTTCATTAATTCGGGTACACTACATAGGGATCAAAGGAGATTTTAGTGTAACGGAATTAATGAAGACAACTATACCTGGAGGCAGAAGAAAATGCCGTGACAGAGCGCAAATATCAAAATATGTTTTGCTCACATTACTACATATTGATGTAGTAGCGAACCAATGTTTTTTTTTAGTTTCCCGTTTTAATTAATAAGACAAATAATTTTTTTTATTTTTCGTAGCAAATAGATTGTTTTTTCTTTTTCTTTAGAATTTTAAAGACAGCTATATTCAACTTTAGTTTGTATTATTCATATAACTAAACAATTGCTTATACTTTCAAGACATCTTTCTCATTTTCTCTGTTCAATCACTCGAAAACAAAATGATCGAAGTCATTTCCTTTCGAGCACGCTGTCTTTCGAGGATTAAATAGTTCGAGGAAAGGTTTTTCAAGCAATATATTTCAAGGATTTATTTTTCGCGCAATTGATTTCGAGTAATTTACCTGACACCGGTAAATTCCATTGGAGTACTCCACTTTTCATTGGTAATTCAATTGACAGGAAACCACTTACAATATTATTATTATTATTATTATTATTATTATTAGTAGTAGTAGTAGTAGTAGTAGTAGTAGTAGTAGTAGTAGTGGTAGTAGTAGGTAGTAGCCCAGTGAGGAAAAGAAACAAAGAAAAATAATTATTTTGAGAACTATAACATTTAAATTAATATTTCCTGTATGAACTATAAAATCTTTAACAAAACAGGAGGAAGAGGAATTAAAGAGAATCATGTGCCCGAGTGTACCCTTCAGCAAGAGAACTCTAACCTAAGGCAGTAGAAGACTATGGTACAGAGTCTATGGCACTACACAAGACTAGAGAACAGTCGTTTTAATTTGGAGTGCCCTTCTCTTAGAAGAGTTGTTTACCATAGCTAAAGAGTCTTTTCTACCCATACCAAGAGGAAAGTGTCCACTGAACAATTACAGTGCAGTACTTAACCCCAAGGGTGGAAAAAAAATGTTTAGTAATCTCAGTCTTGTCAGGTGTATGATGACGGAGGAGAATATGTAAAGAGTAGACCAGACTATTCACTGTGTGTGTGTGTGTGTGTGTGTGTGTGTGTGTAGACAAAGGGACATGAGCCGTTGCCAGAGAGAAGGATCTAATGTAATATTGTTAGGCCAGTCAAAGGATCCCATAACTCTCTAGTGCTATGCTCATGAACAGACTCAATGAAATTCTTATATTCATGAGGAACTCCATATTAACGCAGAATTCTCCACAAAATTATTTTGTCTGGTGCACACTATCAAAGGCTTTTTTCGTACTCCACAAATTCCATAATAATTGGATTTCTATATTATAAAAAAATTACTGTACCACATGTCCTAAAGTTGAAATTTGCTCAATACAACTATTACTTTTTCTAGATCCTGCCTTTTAATCTCTCAGTTCTTCATCAATATTTCTCAGTAGTCTCTGAAATGAGCATTATATATATTTTCATGACAACTGACGTAAGTGTGACGCCTCTGTAATTATTGAAACAAGTCAGATTTTTTTCCTACCAACACCCCTTCCTCCAATTCCTCAGTTTTTTCCTCTCCACGCCACATTCTACAAAATAATCAAGTAAGTATTCTAGGAGTCACTACATTTTCGGATAATATCATCTCAACAGTAATCCCATCATAACAAAGGGCTTTCCATCTCTTCGGTATTTAATGAGAGCTTCGACATTACACCGTGAATTAATTCATAGACATAGCAAGAGCTTTTCCAACTTCACGTATATCATTCAAATAATTCACTACATAGCTCCTATTAATTACCTCACTAAACTGTTCCATCTAACGTTGCCTTTCATAATCTACTGCTGTTATAACATAACCCTCCCTCATTTTGATGGGTATTTGCTTCTTCATGTTTGCCGTAGTGGAGATTTCAGGATATGATTTTATGAGCAATTCTTACACCATAGCCACTCCCTAAATTCATAGCTTTGTCAACATCATCTGCTTTCCTGTGTAACTTTTCTCCCCAGTCATTCCTGGCTTTTCTTTCGACTTAACTTTCGATGCTGATATGATTAGCATTCAGTAACTTGTATTTTAATTACTCACACGAAAACTTTCAACAATTAATTTCTGTCTTTGTCTCCTACTAATGGCATTCCCAGTATCATTTGATATCCATATTTTTTTCTTGTAACTGCATGTCCCAAAACTTATTTACCAACTGCTTGATATATATATATATATATATATATATAGATGTATATATATATATATATATATATATATATATATATAGATATAGATATAGATATAGATATAGATATAGATATAGATTATATATTTATATATTTATATATTTATATATTTATATATTTATATATTTATATATTTATATATTTATATTTATATATTTATATATTTATATATTTATATATTTATATATTTATATATTTATATATTTATATATATATATATATATATATATATATATATATCAGCCAAGGCCACAGGAAAAATAAAAGAAGGTATACCGAGCGCTTTCGTGTTATTTCAACACATTTTCGAGGTACAATGCTAAAAAACACAGAGAACATCTAACAAAGTAAACTGAAAAGAATGAAAACAAGTATTCAAAGTCCGGTTAAAACTAGTACAGCAGATACAGAACAGATCAACAGGTGATTAAAAAGAAACAATCTTACAAATCTCGTTAACAACAAATGGGTCCAGTTTGTACATACCCTGGCTTACATTCATTAAGTCACTGTGATATTTGATAAAAGCAGATTCAATTATATTCCTACGGGTTATATTATTACAATATAAAACAACTTTTGCCCCCTCCCAATAAATCATGTGATTAAAATTATTAATGTGTAAAAACAAAGCATTCGAAATTTGTCCCGTTCTCACACTATATTTGTGTTGTTCAAGGAGGAAGAAACAAAACCTATTCAATGCCATACCAGATGACTGGAAACAAGTTATTTTCGACCATTGCTACAGAAGACTACGGTATAGAAGGAGAAAGCTGGAAAATAACCTCAACCATAAATTATATCTGTTAATTGATAGTAGTAAATGGACTCGTGATGCTAATTCGGATTTTGTAATTAATTTATCTGGTTATGACCTTGATGAGTCGGCCTTACCTGCTTTTGGGTATGGTCTGAGTTTTTCTGTAACACCCACTACACATGACTATGTTGGTATATCTGAAGCCTTTTGTAATTTAGAAAAATTTGGTAGTATATCGGATGACAATCTTAATCTTGTTAAAGGTTTTATCTATGGTGTAAATTCATTCCCCTCCTATTCAAATGTACCATTAAGATTCCTAAAAGTTTACAAAAAGCTGAAAATAATGACGAACTTCATTTCACGAAAGCTGATAAGTCTAGCGCCTTGGTTATACTAAATAAACAAGATTACAAAGATAAACTGTACTTACTGCTGAGTGATGTTAATACCTATGATCTACTGACATCAAATCCATCTGAACGTGTGATTTCTCATTTTAATAAGAAGGTTAAAAGTATCTTAAAAAATAATAAAGATTTGATTAAACAATTTGTAACAATATCTCCAACTTTACCTTATTTGTATGGTCTTGTAAAAACACATAAACCTGGTAACCCCATTAGACCAATTATCAGTTCTGTTGGGTCATGTACTTATAAGCTTTCAAAATGGCTGGTTAAGATTCTTTCACCTTTAGTTGGAAGCATTTCGAATTCCAATATCAAACATAATGTAGATCTGATAGAAAAACTGAATAGCACAACTATTAATTTTAAGTTTAAAATGATTAGTTTTGATGTTGTATCTCTGTTTACAAAAGTACCTATACATGACTTGCTTGAATATTTAGCTGAATTTTTAGACAATTATGATTTACCCTTGTCAACTCATAATATTTTAGAACTGGTTAAACTCTGCATTTGTGATTCTGTTTTTACTTTTGATGACAAATTCTATACACAAAAGTTTGGTACGGCAATGGGAAATCCTCTTTCGCCTGTTTTAAGTAATTTATATATGGAGTTTTTTGAAACAAGATTTTTACCTAATATTTTGCCCTATGGTGTTCTGTGGTATAGGTATGTTGATGATATTTTTTGCATATGGCCTCTAACCGAAAATGTAAATGCATTTCTCTCTGAACTGAATGATTTGGTACCTTCCATTAATTTCACTTGTGAAGAAGAACGTGATGGTTGTCTTTCATTTTTGGATGTAAATGTTCACCGTACACTAAATGGCTTCAAATACTCAGTGTATAGAAAACCTACAAACGTAAATTCCTATATTCACTATTATTCCAACCATAGTAATCAAGTTAAGAAGGCTACTTTTTCTTCTATGTTTTTAAGAGCCTTACGTATCTGCAGCCCGGAATTTCTTCAGGAAGAGTTTGAAGATATCTTCAACATATCGGAGAAATTGAAATACCCTAGATATTTTATTGAATGTGCTTTACAAAAAGCACAAAGAACGTTTTATTCTGTAACTCCGAGAATGGCTTTTAATAATGATAATGTGCTCGTTTTACCATATAATGACCTCTTACGGAGGGTTCCGAGTTTTTGCAAGAATTTTAATATTAATGTTGTTTTTAAATTTTCAAATACACTGAAGAGCATACTAATAAGGAATTCTCCCAAAGTTTCTCAGGGCTGCATTTACAGGGTTCCTTGCATGAACTGCAATTGTTTTTATCTAGGACAATCTGGGAAGGGACTGGACACCAGAATTAAACAACACAAATATAGTGTGAGAACGGGACAAATTTCGAATGCTTTGTTTTTACACATTAATAATTTTAATCACATGATTTATAGGGAGGGGGCAAAAGTTGTTTTATATTGTAATAATATAACCCGTAGGAATATAATTGAATCTGCTTTTATCAAATATCACAGTGACTTAATGAATGTAAGCCAGGGTATGTACAAACTGGACCCATTTGTTGTTAACGAGATTTGTAAGATTGTTTCTTTTTAATCACCTGTTGATCTGTTCTGTATCTGCTGTACTAGTTTTAACCGGACTTTGAATACTTGTTTTCATTCTTTTCAGTTTACTTTGTTAGATGTTCTCTGTGTTTTTTAGCATTGTACCTCGAAAATGTGTTGAAATAACACGAAAGCGCTCGGTATACCTTCTTTTATTTTTCCTGTGGCCTTGGCTGAATATATTGTCACGCGCTATTTAGTGACTTATAAGCATATATATATATATATATATATATACAACACGATTCTTCGTTAATTGTCTGGACTTCCTCCATTGAGATTATTGAAAATACATTACACAAAATTGACAAAAAACTCAAGGTACTCGAATCATATAGTTACCAAGCACAGACGTATTATTATTAAATGTTTTACATGACAAGAATTATTCATGAAATAAGTATCATATAAAAGAGAAAGTCTCTAAGTGGCCTGTCAGAGTCTTTCACCGCTGTCCAGGTCATCCAAATCGATGTTTGATATGTTTGAACAGGCGCCCTTACATTACCCACATGCAAACGTACATGGAAATCCCTTCTTTCGGCAAGAACATCATATTGTTGAACACCGTATTTTACAGCTACACCTGACAATCTCAAGAAGTTCTCGAGGAGCTAGTTCCATATCTGCTGCAAGAGAAACTATTCCTCCATCAAAGACTTTTCAGGCCCACTCTGTTGGATCAAGGGTGTCCACACCAATCCAGTCCTTTAATGGACAGTACACTCTCATAGAATGATATTTGAGTGGGGCAGATGTTTCGGGGAATTAAATCGGGTCCAATACTGGAAGTACTGGTGGTTGTTTTCTCACAAAAACGTCTCTACCGGAAAGCATCCATTGTTTCTCCATCAGTTGCACTATAAAGTAACTTCACAGCTCTCTCCACTGTGGTGAGGATCTTATCTTTTGTCATGGAGTTCCTAAGGAAAGTTGAGCTTGTCAAACGAAAGTCTTGGCTTTGATTTTATTCAGAGCTGTACGCTTGCCAATCCGATGTAGCCTTAAAATGGTATTGCACCACAGGACAGCATGAAGGAGTAGTATATGATAAATTATAGTATCGCCAAGCTTTTCTTAGGTAAATTTAATGTTCTATGACCTGGATGCCCTCTTCTTTTGAGACTTGGACTCTGGCTATAAGAATAAGTTGTGGCACGTGTTTTCGCCATTATAACAGAGAAGAACAAGCAAATGATTGTCATCCCAAACCGTTATGCGCTCACAACGAGCAGCAGAAGCAGCCACAGTTTCAACGTTTAACAAATCTGCATCTTCTGCTGCATGAATTACTTACAACCACTTCTCTCCCATCCTTCACCCAACATATTAAAAAAAAACGTTGCTTGCTTTCTTTGTTAACTTGCAATTCCTCCTTTTTAGTTTGCAGTTTCATTTCTCTGGAAAAGTGAACTGTTGTTCCTAGAACTCCATTAATTCTTTGAAGATGCGCTCAGTCTTTTGTAGATTGAGCGGTTGAGTATCCATCAAAGACCACGATAGTTCAGCCATACTTTATGGCTACATAATGACTAGCTTTCAAGGATCTCATCCCAGGAGTTTCCATGGAACCACGGAATACAGTATAGCAATGCATCTCCATCCAGGATGTATTAACCCTCTTCTTCTATACTCGGATATTGCTAGTCATTTCATTATTCCTTATTGTATCCTCCAAGGTCGATATATTTGCTGCTTTCAGTAATATCTTGGAATCCAACACAGCAGTTCAGAATGTGGCCAACTCATAACACATAATCTGTGGAAGATCATTAAACCTGGTTCTGCCATTCCCAGTCTCTGGAGCAAAATATTTGAGTAATTTGAACATTGGCTTTGCCGATGACAACTGTAGAGTTTGCATCCAAGATTGTAACTTGAGCCTTTATTTTGAAGACAAATTTTAAGGTTTCTCTCCATTTATTGACTCAAGGATTGCGTTCCCAACAACTTCTGTTGTCTCATCATTATTAAAAGCTGGATCTTTAACACCAGTGGTAATATTTAGTAGGTCTCAGATTCGGTGAATAAATTTCTCAACCAAAGGAAGCTGATTAGCTCCGCTACATCCTTGCTATCTCTAGCAATCCTGGCATGAGAATCATCCTTGTGCTGCTCAAGGCTCATGTACTGAACTGAGGTAAATTATTATAATGCATCATCCATCTCTGCACAAGACGGAGAGGAAAGAAACCACAAGGCTCTCTGAGTTTCCCTCATTACTCGTCCTCTGCTCAAGCCCCCTGCTGACTTCAAAATTCTCATGAAGATTTGCTCGATCACCAGGTTCCTCGACAACCTGGCAAAAAGTTGATCAGATCTATATGACATATGAAGACTGTTCCCGAAGTTTTCATATGTATCCAGCATTTTATTTTCGAGATCCAACGCCTTTTTTGCAGATATATATATAAATATATATATATATATATATATATACATATACATATATATATATATATATATATATGTATATGTATATATATACATATATATATATATATATATATATTTTAAGTATATATATATATATATATGTACATGTATATTTATATATATATATATATTTATATATATATATATATATATATACATATGTATATATATATATATATATATATATAAATATATATATATATATATATACAGATTTGATGTGGAGATATTGTCCAAAAGCTACTAAATAAGGAAACATATAAAAAACACTTTGAAGATGGAGTTTTAAGTCTCCAGAATCAGTTACCAATAAATGAATTCCAGTGGATATATATTCCTGAGATAGAATTTTGTATTAAATGCCATTGTGGGTGATATTTGCATTAATTGAAATCACGAGTGTTGGTGATATATATTAATCATAAAATAACAACGTGCTACAAACTCACAATTCAGCTATCATGGTGGCGATGGGTTTATTTCCAGGCTGTGAACAGATTCCTGAATTCGACAGGAAAATGTACGGTGACTTGTCATCAACTTATATCTCTCTTGATGGCTCAGTTGGTAAAGTCCTCTCAGGCATGGTTTCCGGGTAAATAGACTGGGGTTCGATCTCTGCCCGGCCAGAAACTGTGACCATAAAATGAATTCTGGTGGATATATATTACCAAGATAGAATTAGGTATTAAAAGTATTTGTAGGTGATATTTACATTGATTGAAATCACGAGTGTTAGTGATATAAATTTTATAATCATCATAAAATAATCAAATTGTTGCCAACTCACAATTCAGCTATCATGGTAGCGATGGGTTTATTTCGAGTCTATGAAGAGATTCCTGATTTTGACAGGAATAAGTACGGTGACTTGTCATGAATTATATCTCTCATGATGGCTCAGTTGTTAGAGTCCTCGCAGGTATGGTGTCCGGCTGAATAGGTAAGTGTTGGAATCTCTGCCCGGCAAGAAGCTGTGACCACAAAATGAATTCCAGTGGATATATATTCCTAAGATAGAATTCGGTATTAAATGCCATTGTGGGTGATATTTGCATTAATTGAAATCACGAGTGTTGGTGATATATATTCATCATAAAATAACCATGTCTTGCAAACTCAACATTCATCTATCATTGTGGAGATGGGTTTTTTTCAAGTGTATGAACAGATTCCTGAATTTGACAGGAATACGTACATTGAGTTGTTAAAAACTTATATCTCTCCTGATGGCTTAGTTCGTAGAGTCCTCGCAGGCATGGTTTCTGGCTGAATAGGTATGGGTTTGAATCTCTGCCCAGCCAGAAGCTGTTACCATAAAATTAACTTCAGTGGATATATATTCCTAAGATAGAATTCGTAATTAAATGCCATTGTGGGTGATATTTACATTGATCGAAATCACGAGTGTTAGTGATATATATTCATCATAAAATACCCACGTGTTGCAAACTCAGAATTCAGCTATCATGGTGGAGATGTGTTTATTTCAAGTGTATGAACAGATTCCTGAATTCAACAGGAATATGTACGATGACTTGTCATAAAATTATATCACTCTTGATGGCTCAGCTGGTAGAGTTCTCGCAGGCATGGTTTCCAGCTGAATAGGCAGGGGTACAAATCTCTCCCCGGCCACAAGTTGATACCACAAAATGAATTCTAGTGGATATATATACCCAAGATAAAATTCAGTATTAAATCCCATTATGGGTGATATTTACATTGATTGAAATCACAAGTGTTAGTGATATAAATTTTATATTCATCGTAAAATAATCACGTGTTGCAAACTCACAATTCAGCAATCCTGCGGGAGATGGGTTTATTTCAAGTATATGAACAGATTCCTGAATTCAACAGGAATATATATGGTGACTTGTCATAAACTTATGTCTCTCTGAATGGCTCAGTTGGTAGAATCCTCGCAGGCATAGATTCCGGCTGATTGACAGGGGTTCGAATCTCTGCCCAGCCAGAAGCTGTTACCATTGAATGAATTCTAGTGTCTAAATATTCCTGAGATATAATTATGTATTAAATGTCATTGTGGGTTATATTTATATTGATTGAAATCAATATGTGTTAGTGATACATATTCATCATAAAATAACCACGTGTTGCACACTACAATTCAGCTATCATGGTGAAGATGGGTTTATTTCAAATCTATGAATGTATTCCGGAACTCGATAAGAATATGTACAGTGACTTGTTTTGCACATGGTTTGCGCCTGAATAGGCAGGGGTTCGAATCTCTGCCCGGCCAGAAGCTGATACCATGAAATGAATTTCAGTGGATATATATTTCCAACATAGAATTCAGTATTAAATGCCATTGTGGGAGATATCTACATTGATTGAAATCATGAGTGTTAGTGATATTATATATATATATATATATATATATATATATATCATCATAAAATAACCACGTGTTGTAAACTCACGATTCACCTATCATGGTGGAAATCGGTTTATTTCAAGTCTATGAACAGATTCATAAATTCGACAGGACTATGTACGGTGACTTGTCATAAACTTTTATCTGTCCTGATTGCTAAGTTGTTAGAGTCCTCGCAGGCATGGTTTCTGCCTGAATAGGCAGGGGTTCGAATCTCTGCCCGGCCAGAAGCTATTGCCAAAGAATGAATTCCAGTGTATATACATTCCTAAGATAGAATTTGGTATTAAATGCCATT
>NC_090755.1:39761037-39781037 GCF_036898095.1 Palaemon carinicauda | reverse complement strand
GTTTGGAATTAACCATGTTAGTGAGTTACTAGTTAATTTTGTAGATTTATTTGCCTAACCTAATTCATGTAAGGAGTACTAATGCCCTTGGACATCGAGCATCCAGAGAAGTTTAGCATTGTTACTGAACCCAATTCTGTTGCAACACGGTGGCAACAGTGGTGTGAAGAATTTAAAATTTACATTGAAGCCTTGGGTACTATAAAAGTTGCACAAAAGAAGGCATTATTACTGCACAAAGCTGTTTAAGACTACAACCTACAGATGACACTAGTAAAGTTGCGATCAAGATTCTTAACACATGTTTTGCTTCTTAGGTCAATAACTTTTTTGAAAGGTATCAATTTACAGCACAGGCATATCAGAAAGACCATGAGAGTTTAGATGGTTTTGTGACTAAACTTAAGAATTTAGCTGTTTTATGTGAATTTCTAGAGTTAGAAAATGTTATCATAGATCAAGTTATTGCCCTTTGCACATCACAAGAGCTGAAAAAATATTAATGCAAGATAGAGATCTAACACAAGAGAAACTATTGATTATAGGCAGAGCTCTAGAAACATCAAATAGACAAAGTAATATAATAAGTAATTCTACAAGCAATAGAATGGAAAATTCTAAAATTAGCAAGAAAGGCTCAAAGTTGAAAGACAATGAGAATCAGAGAAAGAATACGTCAAGGTTTAGTCAAAGTAAATTGTTGAACTTTAATGCTCACAAATATCAGAATCATACCTATACGCAGAAGCAACAGGAAAAACCCAAAATGCTATAGATGTGGTAAAACTGATTATCTTTCATACGAAGCAAGGAAATTTCTTGCTACAGGACAAACATGCCAGAATTGTAGGAAGACGGGAAATTTTACAAATGTTTGTAGATTTCCTAAATAGTTTGCAAAGAGAACAAATGCAGCAGTTGATACTATAAGCCAAGAGAATAATGCTGAAAATTTTCATGATAATCAGTCTAGGTCAGGAAATGAATTTGCGTTTCACATTAATTCAGTCAACAATGGTGCAAAAAAATACATATTGGTAGAAGTGATCATAAATGGTAAACCAAGTGTAATGCAAATTGACACAGCAGCTGATGTATCAATTATGTCAGAGAAAACAGCTAAAACCATTCCTAATGTGTTATTAGAAGGCACAATAGACTCTTGAATATTATAATGCTTTTGATATTCAGGTAATAGGTGTTTTGAATGCAGAAGTACAGTATATATATCAGAAGTTAGACAAAATTCCATTAACGGTAGTTAAGGTAAAGGACAAACTTTACTACGTTTGGACAGGTTACATTATATAGAATTAGATTGGCCTAGTATTTTGAAGATTACAGGTACACAAGAAGAACACAAGAATAAAGCGTGGAATTGAACAAAAGAATCAAGTGTCTGTGGATAAGACGTATTTGAAGATAAAGCTGGTACAGTAAAGATCGGAAAGGAAACTTTAGTTTTGAAATCAAATAGTACTCCTAGATATTTTTCTCCAAGACCAGTACCATATGCATTGAAAGGGCAATTGAAACAAGTAAAAAGGTTAGAAAGTGAAGGTTCTTGGGAAGAAGTTACATACTCACATTGGGTTACACCTTTAGTTCCTATTGAGATGGAAAACGGTCATGTTAGGTTATGTGGAGATTACAAAGTAACATTGAATCCACAGCTTCGGGTAGCTCAACACCCATTACCAAATCCAAAAGACATGTTTGCAACTACGTCAGGCTGTAATGGATTTTCTAAGTTAGATCTCAGACAAGCATTTCTACAGCTTTCCATGGAAGAAAATTCACAACAATTATGTACAATAAATACATGCTTAGGTTTGTATAGGCCAAAGAGATTGCCTTATGGAATAGCAAGCAGTTCAGCTATATGGCAACAAACTATGGATAAGATTTTTTCAGGAATGCAAAGAGTATTTACTTTTAGTCTCTGGTAAAGATAAAAGAGAACATAGAATAAGATTATGGGCAGTTCTGAAGAAGTTGAAGGAACATAATATTAAAGTAAATAAGAGCAAATGTATTCTAGAAGTTGATTCAGTGTAAAACTTAGGTTTTTTAATCAGTGGCATAGGTATTCAAAAGACTAAGTTGAAAATTAATTCAATATCAATTAACGTAACAGAAAATATTAAGGAATTTCAATAGTTTTTAGGTTTAGTAAAATTTTATAGAAATTTCATTCAAAATTTATCTACAATCGCACATCCATTGTATAATTTGCTGAATAAGGGTGTAGAGTGGAATTAGACAAAAGAATGTCAGGAATCTTTTGAAAGAATCAAGCAGGAAATAACTTCACCTACTTTTCTAGCACATTATCAAATGGATTTACCAGTTAAATTAGTTTGTGATGCACTGAACAGAGGTTGAGGAGCAGTATTATCTCATGTAATGCCAGATGGAACAAAAAAGCCAATTGCTTCCGCTTCCAGAGTTTTGAACAAGGCAGAAAGGAATTACTCTCAATTAGAATTTTCATATGTATCTTTAAGGAGGGAAAAAGTTCACACTTGATAGAGATCATAAACCTCTATTCGCAATATTAGGTCTAAAAGCAAGTTTACCTACGTTGGTAGCTACAAGACTACAACGTTGGGTAATTACGTTAACCGCATATCATTATGATATAGATTATCATACTACGTAAAAGATGGGTAATGCAGATGCTTTATCTAGATTTTCAGTAGACAAAGCACTAGAAGAATATGATGACAGTATATTACTAGATTTAGTATATGATATACCCATTACAGCCAAAAATATTGCACATAATACCAAGAAAGACCCAATACTTAGTAATGTTTTAGAGAGTTTAATGACAGGTAGAGACTTATGTGGACATGAGGTAAATTGTACAGGGTGTAAAGATATATGGAGTGATTTGAGTATACCACAAGTTGTATAATGAAAGGGTCAAGATTAGTTATTCCTAGTTCACTGAGGAATAAGGTTTAGTCTGAATTACAAGCTGATCACCAAGGTATTGTCAGATCAAAGTCTATTGCAAGAAATATTGTCTGGTGGTCAGGTGTAGCTAGAGCTATTGAGCTATTTGTAGGAAATTGTATGAATTTTGCTACCCAACAGAACAACCTCCAATTTTTTAGAATGCACCCGTGGGAATTACTCAGGTATCCATAGCAAAGATTGCACATAGATTTTAGATGTCCTTTTTTAGGTTATTTGTTTTTTTATTGTTGTAGATCCGTACAGTAAGTGGCCAGAAGTAATTCCAATGAAAAGAACATCTTACGTCACAATTTAAGAGTTAATGAAAAAATTTTCTACACATGGAATTTCAGACAGAATTGTAACTAATAATGGTCCAAAGTTTACCAAACAGGAATTTAGAGATTTTTGTGAAGTAAATGGTATTAAACATACATTTTCAGCAACATATCACCCTTCTACGAATGAAGAGGCCAAAAGGTTTTTTCAAACATTTAGGTATAACATAAATGCAGAAAGGCAAATTCAAATAACATATTTTTGAATGTGTCAAAGTTTTTATTGTCTTATAGAAAAACAATACATAGTACAACAGGTGTGTCACCATCAAATTTATTGATGGGGAGGTGAATTAGGTGTAAATTAGATGTGTTGTATCGAAATTTGCGAAGTGATTTAGAAGAAAAAGGACGTATGTAATTAGAAAGTCTCCCTAACTTAAGACATTTTCCCCTTGTTCTGATATCATGGTAAGATCATACTATACTCCAGAAAAGTGTATTAGGAGAAATTGTAAAAGATATAGGAAATTTACATTAAGATTTTCAAGTTGGTGGAAATATTGTAAAACATCATGTTGATCAATTACAGCCGTTAAATAAAAATGTTGTAGATCATGTGAATGTTAGAGACGAGAAATTTTCAGAAGTAGTTGAATCAAATATTAACCAAGATGCTCAAACATCAGATGTAGATTGGGAATCTATTCATGTACCAGTACTAGAGGAAGTTAGAGTACTTCCCTTTAGGATGAATAGAGGGAAGCCCCTTGAGAGATTAGAGTTAAAGGGGAGGAGACTGTTATGTATTTTGTACTGTAATACTAAATGTGATACGGGTATTAAGAATAATGTTGCTCAGTATTGTATTGCTAGAACGTGTTTCGGCACAGTTCATAAGTGTAGTAGCGTGCTATGAAGGATATAATCATTCATTAATTGTCCTAAAGTTAGGATGTGATTCTTCTTACTTTTTTGTTGCAGTAGAATTCGATCTTTTTGAGAGCAAACCTCAATTTTGTTTACTGTCTGTATGTGTACGAGTTTTGTCTACATATTCGCACTCGAGACTCACAAGTTGTTGAGACCTAGCCGTCGAGAGCTGAGGAGCAATGTAAGCCTATAGTGATAGATGTATGAATACGAACATATCATTAAACCCCAACAAGAAGAATTGGCGACATTGGATGAGATGTAGAACAACACTAATGAATGGATGTTATTCTAAGTATATATGAAGGTGCCATTTCACTTTGGATAACCAATACCATACATAAAAGACATAACATTAAGCAATTGAAGACCAGACAAGAGAACAATATTCTAAACAAGGGAAAATGGAGTAATTAAATCATTTCCTCAAAATTCAGTGCCCACAGAAAATACTGAATCACTGTCAATAAGCCCATTTTGCGATCGTAGAAGAAACAAAGCTAATGTGTTTCTCATAAGTTAATCTGAAATCAAGAATTCAAAGCATCAGTAAGGTTAGGTTAGATGGGTCTCACTAAGTCACAACACATCCCTCATTTTCTTTCACCCCGTTTTCCCCCCCACACAATAACCCAAAGTTTACCATTACAATAGACGAGTTTTTTTCTCTATGTTCTCCCTGCATAAGTATATATATATATATATATATATATATATATATATATATATATATATATATATATATATATATATATATATATATATATATATATATATATATATATATATATATATATATATATGTATGTATATATATATATATATATATATATATATATATATATATATATATATATATATATATATATATATTTATATATATATATATATATATATATATATATATATATATATATATATATATATATATATATATATATATATATATATGGGAAAACTAATAAATGAGTAGTTTGAACCAGCAATTGTGGTCAGGGATGCACAAAACACGAGATGTCCAGTCAGAAAAGTATATGGTTAATATGTTTTTCTTGAAATTAAATTATCATTAACAAACCAAGTAATTTAAACAATATTGTATGGTTTTGACCTAGGAAAGGCTAAAATATCTAGTATACTGTGACCTACATTTTTCCTAGCGTCGGCCTCATCATTTGTGCATAAGCCTAGTTATTAGCTGTTCTCTGCATGTCATGATTTAAAATCGTATGAGCTTACCTTTCCTTCTGTACCTGGTTCTTGAATGTATATATTACTCATGATTGCAAATTTTAATGATTAAGGATGGCCTTTTTGACATTTGTATGTGTATTGTTGTTGTCCAGTCCAGTAATATGAATTATTGTACTGGGTCCTAGCCTTTGTAACGGCTGCCCATGTGGTTTTTTTTTCTGTCTTGGTTTCCCTTTTTTCCAATGTTGTTATTAGAGTTCGTTTGACACTTCTTATATGACTTTCCACAATATTTAAATGACATTTCTACATATAAATATGTTTCCTTACTATTTCAAATAGTGGAAGGCTTTCTGTATATCTGTATTTTGTATCAGCATTTTCACATTTATTCATCTGCTATACGGATCTAGTGTGCAATCTAAAAAGTAGCACCGAATCATGCCCGTTTCCATAAATATATTTTTTTTTCATTTACATGTGGCTTCAATCCAAAGTAAAGTTTTTAAAGTACTGCTGCCACCCCCCCCCCCCAAGGTTTCAAAAGAGCCTTATAGTGTTGAAAAATAAAATTTTATTTATACAGATATCTAGACGGTGTGGAGCCGCTGTTTTTCACCTACTTACAATCATGCTTTGAGTTTTTATATTACTTATTTTACTTTCATGGCTGCATTTCTGGTCATATGCAGCAGAGAAACCTTACTCTCTGCAGGAGCTCATGAGTCATTTTATCATGTTCATTTGGAAGTATTTAACCTTTCACACCACCTACTGCTCTTTTATTGTCAAATCCACACTATCAAAGCACTTAGAGAACAAGAAATTCTTCAGTTTTCTCTTGTAAGTATTAATATCTTCAGTGTTTCGGATGACTAAAGGGAGCTTATTGGATAATCTCGGGACATACAATAGACATATTTCTAGGCTCCAAAAATGTTAAACTATCGGTAACTATTTGCGTGTCAACATAATTCGATGGCTGCCAAATTTGTAGCCTTTCTCTCAGATATTTTAGACGATTTGTTTTGATAACTTGATGGTTTTGTACATGTTTTAAACTCAATGCTTGCTTTCATAGGCAACCAGTGTAAATCAGTTTTTAGTGGAGTTATCCTTTCTTCGGGTGGCCCACCTTATTTTCAGTCTTTCTACTCTGTTTATTACATTTTGTAATTTGTAAAGTATCACTTTTGGTAAATTGTAGTAGATGAAGTTCCAGTAGTCAGTCCTTGTAATTACACTGTTTATCAAACTTTTCTTTACAAAGTTTTTCTCCTTTACTTCTTTACGAAAGCAATGTTTGGAAGATGATAACCAGAAGGCTTTACAGCATTTTTTTCTATTTAGCATTGAAACAAGTTACAGTAACGAGACGCGCGTAACTCACGAACATTACTAAATATTGGAGCAGAGTTGTTGTTTGTGTTTATTTGAATATCACCTAATTTTTTCATGGTATTTTTCTTTCCAACCACCATAAACTTAGTGTTATTTTCATTTAATTTTAGTTTTTTTTATTGCCGTCTATTCCCTAACAATGGCAAAAATTCAAAGTAAAGTTACAGCAGTGTAGTCTATATCATTTATGGAGAACTAAAATTGTGTATCATGTGCAAGTAGTTTGAACTTCATTCAATGCTTTCGTAGTATATTCGACAGATTTGTATAGATACAGAATAAGGTTCGGCCCTGTACACTCCCCTGAGGTATGACTCTGTTCACTGGATCATATTAAGAATAAGAGTTTCCAAATTAACACATAGAAATTTATGTCAATCAAGTAGTCTTTTAGATATACAAAAGCTTGATAGTCAACACCAATGGACCGGGGATCATTTATTAGCAGTTCATGCGCAACTGTATCAAAAAAGGCACTAAGATCAGTTAATATTATATTACTGTATTTCATTCCTCTCCATCAATTCCAGCATACCATTTACAATAGAACCGATAGCTGTCTTAGTAGAGTGTAATTTTCTGTAACAGACGCAGACTGGTTGTCAGGCAAAGCTATTTCATGTAGGTCACTATTCTTGAATTACTTATTTTAGTACTTTTGAAATAAAGGACATATTCCAGATAGGTCTATATGAGCTTAATTTCTGCTTATCTATAGCACTTTTCAGAACCGATTTGAATACAGCCATTTTCTCAGATTTAGGAAACTTACACTCATCGATGCTTGTATTTTCTATTTTTGTAATTGTATCATCTAAACAAGAAAAGTTTCTTTCTACAGTTACTTTGTATATAGGCATTATATCGAATGCACAATTTGTTTTCTTTGCTCTTTTGGTATTCCTGGTGACATAGTTTAGGGTTATATTATTGAATTTAATAGTTTTTAACAATGTATTTGGTGTAGCATAAATTTGATGTTGAATATTTGTAAATGACCTAGTTATATTTTCTAGAAAATTATTTGCTAATTCCTGGTTATGTACCCCATAGCTTTTTTCATTTACATTTCCAATTTTACCTTTTAGGAGACGGTATAACTTACTTATGTTTGTTGCTGCTTTGTAGGCCTTTCTCTTATAGCATTCCCTTTTTTTCCTTCGCGATAGGTAATTATATTGGCGCAATGAAGTTTGGTATTCTACCTATGTACTTTAAGTTATTAACCGACTCCACTTTCTTTCATTGCGTCTTTTTTTTTCTTCAGTGGACACAAGGTATCATATTCCCTTTAACTCACCATTATATATGGTCATAAGGCAGGCAGCACACAGCACCCCACCAAAGTTGGTTATCAGAATCGCTGTGAATACTGATAACATAATTCATATTATTTGTAGCTTTTTCTATAAATACAACAGAAGAGAAGTTTAATGAATGTCTAAAGTTTATTTTTTTGTCACTGCATGTTTCTGTGGAGGTAGTTTAAACGTAGCAAGTTTGTGCACAGGAGAGATAGTGCACTTCTCTTCTGTATTATATCAGATACGATGTTATTTATTTTATCATATAAAACTAGGCCCAACGAATGCCCAGTCTAGGTAGTTGTACAGTCAATATTATTCACAAAGTGATATGATTTCAATAACCTAAACTTCAAGCCCCATAGTTGTGCCATGTACTAATTTTAGCTAGATCTCTATTTTGGAAATCACCAACACAATATTCACAAGCAGGAGATACAATTAAAGTAAGAGTAGAATCACATGTTTGTGCATCAAGTTCGTTTTCTAGGCCAAACCACAAGTTATGTGTATATAGTTTGAAAAGTAATGGGTCACAAACACTAACTCGAGGAACAGCGGATATCACATTTCTATACTAGCTATGGATTTCATCAACAACACCTCTTTGCAATCTATTACTTAGATATTCAGTAATTATGCTTAAAAATAGTGACCTACTCCAAACTGTTTGAGTTTGAAAACAGGGCCATCATGATCAATATGATCATAGGCAGCACTAAAATCAAGGCAAACCATACAAAATCCCTGACCACAATCAAGATATTTTTGTACTGCATTGGAGATTGTAAGAAGGGGATCACATGCTCTATGGTCTTAGCCAAAGCTAAGTTGTAAACACATAAAGAGATTATTAACTTCAACATACACATTTAGGGGTTTTGCTGAAATACGTTCAAAACCTTTAGATAATGAAGGAGTTATACAAATTAAGCTGTAATCAGCAGGGATAGAACTACGAACAACACATTTACCTTATGGAATCACATTACCACTTTTTTGACATGTGCAAAATAAACCTCCTCTTACTAACTTGTAAAAAAAAACAACAGATAACTTAATAGCTAAGAAATCAGCAAACTTAATAAAAAGAAAATAAGGAGAAATGCCATTTCATTCTAGAGTGTTTAATACCATGCAACCGAAAAGCTAAAGTAGTTAGTTTAGACTCAGGAAAACAGGAATGAGGAAAATCGAGTCTCTCATTTCTCTGCTTACTGTCAAATACTTCACCCAAATGAATTGCTTTTTTTTTTGGACAGAGCCATTTGGATTGCTTGAAGGAGGAACTGGTAAGTCAACGCCAAAGCGTGTAGAATTGAGGGTAGCCAATCACTGATATTCTTGTGTTTTCCAGGAAATTGTTTCTTTTATAGTTAAATTGTATTCCTTTTTAGTTAAAATATGAAATCTTTGAGCAACAGCTCTTAGCTGAGTATAAATATTCTAAGTCAAAATTGATGTTTTACCCTTGTAAAGATGAGAGGCCTCCTGCTGAGCTAAATGAGCACGTCTACACTCATAATTGAACAAAGGTTAGTCTTCCACTTGGTTTTTCAGAACACGAGAATGGATATGTCTACTACTTATGTTGTGAAGATTCTCATAAAAAAAAAAAACAGGCCCAACTCTTTTTATACAATTTTGACCTATTCAACTGCGAATAATCACCGAAAGAGCCATTAAAATTTGATTTATGTATTTTATATATCTTCCATCAGTATGGCTCATCAGCCATAGGCTACTCAATCTTAATTTTTAACGAAATTAAGGCATGATCAGACGTCCGAAATGGATATCTAACCTTACATTTCATAACACCATGGGAGTAAGTTTATTCTAGGGCCAACCATTTACCAGATCTGTGATTGGCTCCACTTATGATTTGCTTATAGCCTGATTGAGATGCAAAGTCCAATGCTCTTAAACCATTGTGATCAGCAAGAGAAACAAAATTTAAGCACTCCCAATAATGATGACTGAAAGACCACAAAGATCAAGAGGCCTTTCTTTCCACTTCTTTTATCTTAGCTATAATGTAAAAACACAATCAAAGATAGTATTGTGATGTTTGGCTTACATCACACTTACTTGGTATCAGCTCACTCAACGGGAATAATGATTAAATAGTTAATTGTTTAGAATGTATCTATCCCAGCATGCTCACTGACTTGTTTTCTAGATTGGATGGGATATAATCAGAGACTTCATATTAAAATAGGTTTAATTTTTCTCAGGCTTACATCCCTGATCTTTTTAAACAACTTGTGAGTTTCGAGTGAGAATATGTAAACTAAACTTGTAAATAGCAATAATAAAATAACAAATGGGCATCACTCTTTAAAGAAATTGATCCTACTGGAATACAAAAGTAAGAAGAATCACATCCTAGCTTTAGGACAATTAATTAATGATGAAATCCTTCAAAACATACGTTACTACACTTACAAACTTTGTTAAAACCTTTTTTATCAATGCAATACTGTGCAGCATTACTCTTAATACCCATAGCACATATAGTATTACAATGCAAAAAACATAACAGTCTCCTCCCCCTTAACTTTACATTGTTCGAAACTACAAATGTAATCTCTCAGGGGGCTTTCCTCTATTCATCCTATAGGGAAGTACTCTAACTTCATCCTATACAGGTACATGAATAGATTTGGAATATACACCTGATGTTTGAGCATCATGGTGAATACTTGATTTAACAACTTCAGAAAAATTTCCATCTCTTAACATTTACACGATCTATAAGATTTCTATTTAATGGCTGTAATTGATCAACATGACGTTTTACAATATATCCATCAACTTGAGCATCATAATGTAAATTTACGATCAGTTTTACAATTTCTCCTGGTACCCACTTCTCTGGAGTATTGTATGATCTTACCATGACATCAGAATAAGGGAAAAAATTTCTTACTTTTGGGACACTTTTTAATTGCTTATTCCCTTTTTCTTATAAATCCTCTTGCAAACTTGGATACAACAAATCTAACTTACCCCTAATCCTCCTTGTCATCAACAAATTTGATGGGGTCACACCTGTTGTGCTGTGCAGTGTTGCTCTATACGACAGTAAAAACCTAGCCACATGAATAAATATGTTATTTGTATTTACTTTTCTACACTCAATGTTAGGCTTAAATGTTTGAACAAATCTTTCAGCCTTCCCATTCTTGGAAGGATGATACAATGCTGATAATGTTTGCTTAATCATTCACTTCACAAAATTCTTGAAATTCCTGTGAGGTAAACTGTGGACCATTATCAGTTACAATTCTCTCTGGAAATCCATGTGTAGAGAAAATTTGCATTAATTCTTTAACAGTTGGCTAAGATATTGTTGTCTTCATTGGAATTACTTCTGACCACTTATCATAAGCATATGCATCTATGAAAAACAAATAACTTAAGAGAGGACCTTCAAAATCTATGTGCCGTCTTTGCCATGGATACCTGAATAATTCCCATTCTAGCAAACTAAGGATTCTTCTGATGTGTAAAAATATTTCTTACAAATGATCCAATATCTCTATCTACACCTGGCTACCAGACAAAAGTCCTTGCAAGAGACCTTGATCTGACAATACCTTGGTGATCAGTATTTATTTCAGAAAAAAAACCTTATTTCTCAGTGAACTAGGAATAATTACTCTTGACACATTCAATATACAATTTTATGCTATACTCAATTCATTCCATATATCTTTATAGGGTTTACAATTTACCTCATTTCTACATAAATCTTTACCTGTCATTAAAGTCTCTAAAACATTACTAAGTATTGGGTCATTCTTGGTATTTTGTGCAATATCCTTTGCTGTACTGGGTACATCATATACTGAAACTAGCAATATACTGTCATCATACTCTTTTGGTGTTTTGTCTATTGTAAATCTAGATATAGCATCTGCATTACAATTCTTTGATATAGGATGATATTCTATATCATAATGATTTGCACCTAACGTGATTGCCCAACTTATTAGACTTGCAGCTACCAACGTAGGTAAACTTGCTTTTGGACCCAATATTACTAATAGAGGTTTATCATCAGTAAAAACTGTGAATTCTTTTCTCCCTTAAAGATACATATGAAATTTCTAAACTCCATAGACTAATGCTAAACCTTCTTATTCTATTTGAGAGTAATGGCTTTCTGCTTTGTTCAATACTCTAGAGGTGAAAGCCTCTATTCCATTTGACATTAGACGACATAATACTGCACCTAAACCTACGCTCAATGCATCGCAAATTAAGTTAACTGGTAAATCCATCAGATAATGTACTAGAAATGTAGGTGGTTATTTCTTGATTTATTCTTTCAAAAGATTCCTGACATTCTTTTGTCCAATTCCCCTCTACACCCCTTAAGTTATACAATGGATGTGTTATAGCAGATAAATTCTGAATGAAATTTCCATAAATGTTACTAAACCTAAAAAAGACTGAAATTCCTTAACATTTTCTGGTAACTTCGTCGATATCAGTTCTCTTATTTTCTTCTTAGTCTTGTGAATATCTTTGCCATTAATTGCAAAACCTAAGTATTATACAAAAACCACTTCTAAAATATATTTGTTCTTATTTATCCTAATATTATGTTCCTTCAACTTCTTCATAACTGCCCGTATTCTTTCTCTATATTCTCTGTTATCTTTATCAGAGACTAAAATATCTATGAATATTAATACTCTTCGTATTCCTGAGAAAAAATAACCTTTTCCATAGTTTGTTGCCATATAGCTGTACTGCTTGCTACTCCATAAGGTAATCTCTTTGGCCTATACAAACCTAAGGATGTATTACCTGTACATAGTTCTTGTGAATATTTTATTCAGGGGAAGCTGCTGAAATGCTTGTCTAGGATGTAACTTAAAAGATACATTACATCCTGATATAGTTGCAAACATGTCTTTCGGATTAGGTAATGGATGTTGTTATGTATTTTGCACTGTAATACTATATGTACTACAGGTATTGAGATTAATATTGTACATTATTCCATTGATATAACATGTTTTAACATAGTTTATAAGTGTAGTAGCATATGTTATGAATGATTTAATCATTAATTAAGGGTGCTAAAGTTAGGATGGTATTCTTCTTACTTTCGTATTGCAGTAGGATTAAATTTTTTTTATAAAGTGATGCTCGTTTGTAATTTTTGTATTGTTGTGTACGAGTTTTGTTTACATATTCTCCCTCCAAAGTCCCAAGTCAGAGAGTAGAGCTGTAATATAAGCTTTAAGCTTTAAATGTATTTTAATAAGAAGTCTCTGATTATATCCCATGAACCCAAAAGACAAGTCGGCTAAGATGCTGGATAAGAACATTTTCTACAATTAACTATAATGGTTGCAGGTAAGTCTGGAGGGAGTATTCAACTTTGATAACCAATACCATACCCAACATTTGGCGACGAGGATGGGATTAGAATATTTTCTACACTTAACTATTGTTGTTTCTGGTATGTTTGAAGGGAGCGTTCAACTTTGATAACCAGCACTATATCCAACATTTGTCAACTACAGCCGAGACGGAACCCATGCAGAGAATTGCAGTAGCAGAGGAGATAACTAGATGTAACCTCACGCAGAAGCAGCAGGTATGCAGTGCACAAAAGGAACGCCACAACACATTTCTACATTCAAGCTCAATGTCAAGAAGGAAGAAAACATCTAACTTTTATGGTTTATTGGTAGGATTGAAATTTTTTACCAGTAGGCACTAGGTGGCAAAATTTTACCATAAGAAAATGGTAGTTTACATAAAACAAACATTGTAATGACCGCAACAACACAAAAGAGGTGCAATTAACATAGAAATGAGGTTGGAATTAACTTTGTTAGTGAATAACTAGTTAATTTTGTAGATTTCATTTGCCTAACCTCATTCAGGTAAGAAGTTAAAATGCCCTTGGACATCGAGCATCCAGAGAAGTTTAGCATTGTTGCTGGACCCAGTTCTGTAGCAACACGATGGCAACAATGGTGTGACGAATTTAACATTCACATTGAAGTTTTAGGTAGTATAAAAGATACCCAGAAAAAGGTGTTATTACTGAACACAGCCGGTAGAGAGGTTCGGGAAGTGTTTAAGACACTACAACCTAACACTAGTGATGCTGCGATTAAGGTGCTTACAACATATTTTGCCCAGCAGGTCAATCAATTTTTTGAAAGGTATCAATTTATAGCACAGGCATATCAGAAAGACCACGAGAGTTTCGATGCATTTGTGACTAGACTTAAGAATTCAGCTATTCTGTATGAATTTCTAGATTAAAAAATGTTATCATAGGTTGAGTTATTGCCCATTGCACGTCACAAGACTTAAGAGAAGAATTATTGCAAGATAAAGATTTTAAACTAAAGAAGTTATTGATTATAGGCAGAGCTCTAGAAACATTAAATAGGCAAAGTAATATAATAGGTAATTCTTCAAGGAATAGAATGGAGATTTCTAAAATTAGCAAGAAAGGCTCAAAGTTGAAAGACAATGAGAATCAGACAAAGAACACGTCAAAGCCTAGTCATAGGAAATTGCTGAACTCTAATGCTGACAAATATCAGAATCAGACCTATACATAGCAGCAACAGGAAAAACCCAAAATGCTATAGGTGTGGTAAAACTGATCATCATGCATACGAAGCCAGGAAATGCTCTGCTACAGGACAAACATGCCAGAATTGTAGAAAGATGAGACATTTTTCAAAGGTTTGTAGATTCCCCAAACAGTATGCAAAGAAAATAAATGCAGAAGTTAATACTTGACGAGAAAAGAATAATACGGAAAATGTTTAGAATAATCAGGTTAGGTTAGAAACTGATTTTTGCGTTTTGCATTAATTCTACCAAGAAAGGTGAAAAGAAACATATATTGGTAGAAGTGTTCATAAATGGTAATCCAATTGTAATGCAAGTTGACACATAAGCTGATGTATCAATTATGTCTGAGAAAACAGCTAAAACAATTCATAATCTGTTCTTAGAAGGTAAAAATTGAGTTTTGGACTGTTATAATGGTTTTGATATTCAGGTAACAGGTGCTTCGACAGTAGGAGTACAGAAGTTTGACAGAATGCCATTAAGGGTAGTTAAAGATAAAGGACAAACTCAACAAGGTTTGGACTGATTACAGTATATAAAATTAGATTGGCTAGTATATTGAAGGTTACATGTACTCAAAATTAATACAAGATGAAGTGTCTGTGAATAGTATTCTATCAGAGTTTCAAGACGTATTTGAAGATGAAGCTGGTATAGTAAAGAAGGCAAAGGCAGTTTTAGTTTGGAAATCAGATAGTACACCCAGGTTGGTTTGCTCCAAGACCAGTACCATATGCATTGAAAAGTGCAGTTGAAACAGAAATCAAAAGGTTAGAAAGTGAAAGTACCTGGGAAAAAGTTACGTACTGAGATTGAGCTACTTCATTAGTTCCTATTGTGAAGGAAAACAGTCAGGCTAGGTTATGTTGAGATTACAAGGTACAGTTGAATCCACAGCCTAAGGTAGTTCAACATCCATTACCAAATACAAAAGACATGTTTGCAACTATGTTAGGATATAATGTATTTTCCAAGTTAGATCTTAGACAAGCATCTCAACAGCTTCCCAAGGATTAAAATTCACTAGAGCTATGTTGAGTAAATACATCCTAGGTTTCTATAGGCCAAACAGATTACCTTAGGGAGTAGCAAGCAGTCCAGCTATATGGCAACAAACTATGCATAAGATTTTTTCAGGAATGCAAGGAGTATTTATTATCATAGATGATATTTCTGTCTTGGGTAAATATAAAAGTGAACTTAGAGAAAGATTAGGGGCAGTTCTGAAGAAATTGGAGCAACATGATATTAGAGTAAATAAGAACAAATGTATTTTATAAGTTGATTCAGTGGAATACTAAGGTTTTGTAATTAATGGCAAAGGTATTCACAAGACTTGGTAGAAAATGAAAGCATTGATATCAAGTAAGGTACCGGAAAAGGTTAAGGAATTACAAGCATTTTTAGGTTTAGTAACATTTTATGAAAATCTCATTCAGAATTTATCTACAATCGCACATCCATTGTTTAACTTACTGAATAAAGGTGTAGAATGAAATTGGACAAAGGATTGTCAAGAATCTTTAGAAAAAATCAAGCAGGAAATAAGTTCACCTACATTTCTAGTACAATATTAAATGGATTTACCAGTTGAAGAATATTTGTAATGCATCGAACAGAGGTTTAAGCATAATACTATCTCATACAATGCCTGATGGAACAGAAAAGCCAATTACTTTTGCTTCTTGAGTATTGAACAAGGTAAAAAGGAATTACTCTCAAATAGAAAAAGGTTTATCATTAATGCATAGAGTTAAGAAATTTCATATATATCTTTATGGAAGGAAAAAGTTCACACTTGTTACTGATCAAAAACCTCTATTAGTAATATTGGGTTCAAAAACAATTTTACCTACATTGCTAGCTGCAAGACTACAACGTTGGGCAATTACGTCAGCCGCATATCATTATGATATAGAATATAATCCTACATCAAAGATGGGTAATGCAGATGCATTATCTAGATTTCCAGTAGACAAGGCACCAGAAGAGTATGATGACAGTATATTACTAGTTTCAGTATATGATATATCCATTAAATCCAAGGATATTTCATACAATACCAAGAAGGACCCAATACATAGTAAGGTTTTAGAGAGTTTAATGACAGGTAGGGACTTATGTGGAAGTTTGGTAAATTGTAAACCCTATAAAGATATATGGAGTTGATTGAGTATAGCACAAGTTTGTATAATGAAAGTGTCAAGAGTAATTATTCCTAGTTCACTGAGGAATAAGGTCTTGTCTGAAATACATGCTGATCACCAAGTAATTGTCAGATTAGAGTCTATTGCAAGGACTTTTGTCTGGTGGCCACGTGTAGATAAAGATATTGAATTATTTGCAATAAATTGTATAAATTGCGTTATGTAACAGATGAACATTCAATTTTCTAAAATGCACCGGTGCGAATTACCCCTGTATCCATGGCAAAGATTGTACATATATTTTGCAGGTCCTTTCTCAGGTTATTTATTTTTGATAGCTGTAGATGCTTGCAGTAAGTAACCAGAAGTAATTCCAATGAAGACATCTTACACCACAATTAAAGAATAAATGAAAATATTTTCTACACATGGAGTTCAGGAAACAGTCGTAACTGATAATGGTCCACAGATTACCTCGCAGAAATTGAATGAGTTTTCTGATGTAAATTGTATTATTCATACATTTTCAGCAAAATATGGCCCTTCCACGAATGGAGAGGCTGAAAGATTTGTTCAAACATTTAAGCATAACACGAAATGCAGAAAAGCAAATTCAAATAGCATATTTTTTAATGTGTCAAAGCAATTAGAAAGTGTCCCAAACGTTAGATATTTTTACCCTTATTCTAATGTCATGATAAGATCATACAATACTCCAGAAAAGTGTGTACCAGGAGAAATTGTAAAAGATATAGGAAATTTACATTATAATGTTCAAGATTGTGAAAATATTGTAAAGCTTCATGTTGATCTATTACAGTCGTAAAATAAGATTCCTGTAAATCATGTGAATGTTAGACTGGAAAATTTTTCAGAAGAAGTTAAATTAGATATCAACCAAGATGCTCAAACATCATATATAGATTCAGAATCTGTTCATGTACCAGTACAGGATAAAGTTAAAGTACTTCCCTATATGACGAATATAGGGAAGCCCCCCGAGTGATTATATTTGTAGTTTTATACAATGTCAAGTTAAGGGGGAAGAGACTGTTGTGTATTTCGTAATGTAAGCTTTAAGCATTAAATGCATTTTAATAAGAAGACAAGTCGGTGAAGATACTGGGATAGGAACATTCTCTGAAATCAACTATTATATTTCCAGGTATGTTTGAAGGGAGTCCTCAACTTTGGTAACCAACACCGTATCCTACAGAGTGGATTCAATATTACCTTGAAATCTCCACATAACCTAACCTGACTAATTTCTTTCACAATGGAAACTAATAGTGTAGCCCAGTCTGAGTATGTAACGTTTTCCCAAGAACCTTCACTTTCTAACCTTTTGATCTCTGTTTCAAGTGCATTTTCAATGCATATGGTACTGGTCATGGAGCAAAAAATCTAGGAGCACTGTCTGATTTCAAAACTAGAATTGCTTTACTGTACTGACTTCATCTTCAAATACATCTTGAAACTATGATAGACTATTCTCCACAGACACTTCTTTCCTATGTTCTTCTTGTGTATCTGTAACCTTCAAAATACTAGACCAATCTTATTTCAAATAATGTAACCAATCAAAACTTATTAAAGTTTGTCCTTTACCTCTAACTATGGTAAATGGTATTCTAACTTCTGATTTTTATACTGTACTTCTACATTCCAAGCCCCTATTACCCGAATATCAAAACCATTATAAACTTTCAAAACTCTTATTGTACCTTCTAATAACAAATTATGAATGGTTTTAGCTGTTTTCTCAGAATTGATTGATACATCCGCTGTTGTGTCTACTTACATCAGAATGGGTTTATCATTTATCATCACTTCTACCAATATATGTTTCTTTGCACCTTTGTTGACAGAATTAATGCGAAATGCAAAATCAGTTTCTGACGTATCCTGATAATCATTCCCCCCAGAGAATCTCCTTTGCTGCCATTCTCTCTCTCTCTCTCTCTCTCTCTCTCTCTCTCTCTCTCTCTCTCTCTCTCTCTCTCTCTCTCTCCCTCTCTCTCTCTCTCTCATCAAGATCTACCCGTTTTCTATACGCTCCATCTTCATGTGTGCTGAACAATGAATTCTTTTTTTTGTTATTCCTTCCTTCTTGAAATTCAACTAGTTACTATTGCAATGACATTCCTGGAGAGATTGGGGGTAACTTTATTCGATTTCCGTGTATATTGTGAAAGACTACCTAACATGCTCTCAATCTAACAAGCTTTTCGAGTACTGAACTCCGCCTTCTTTTTTAACAAATCCCACAATAGGCAATGATAGGTATTCAATTTGAGTTTATGCCTCAGCAAAAAAATATTGTTGTGTCTCCAATATCCATAGAATTGCCATTGCCTCTCTATCTAAGTTACTGTATCTCATTTTTGCCCCTTTCAGTGCATGCGAAGTAAAAGTAATAGGTACTCCAATTTCTTTCTCATCAACCTGAGAAATGAATCCCATGATCTCAAATTGACTTGCTCTTACCTTGATAAGCCAACTCTTGTCACTCGTGAGTGCATTCTTCAATGTCTGAGAAGCAGATTTTTTTTTCCTTCCCCACTGAAATTTGGATCATATGATATGATGTGTTCAAATTTCTCTATAAACTTACTGGAATACACAACCAGTCTGGAATACCTGATCACTTCCTTAGTGGTTTTTGGCTACGGAAATACTCTAATGGCTGCAATTATGTCGGCACAAATTTTTTAACGCTTGTTTAAAGAATTTATATTTATCTAGGTCTGTCTTCATCCCCAGATGTTATAAATCTTATACTATTTATACAAAGACACTGTGGCTTAATAACGAAGTTATCACAGGCATCAAAACACGATAAAAATGAGCAGTGAATTGTTTAAATTAACATGCATGAAATTTATACTTAAACAACAGATGGTTTGCTACAAAGGCCGTTTTCTCCTTATGTTTTCTGCTCACTTTTGTCATCAAAGAAAATATGGTGATATCTCAAATTTAAATCCAATGTTGTAAATAACCTACTTTCCCTGACTTTCATTAACAGTTCCTTCATAGATGGCATTTATTCTCGTATAGTTTACACACAGTCAGAGAACCATTATTTTTTACGAATTATCGCAAAGACCAGCGAGACTTGCTTTCTTGAATTGTATCTCAAACTTTTCATTTAT
>NC_090755.1:39751037-39758537 GCF_036898095.1 Palaemon carinicauda | reverse complement strand
GGACATTGTTCAAGGTATATTTCCTCCAAGTGGCAAATGAATATATTGGCAAATGTAGGACCCAAGGGCGACCCCATTGCCATCCCATCAACCTGTTTGAATAATTTGGTATTAAAACCAAAATTAATATCTATTACTGAAAGTTCAAGGAGTTTTCTGAAACTGTTTTAATCAAATCCGTTGAATATGGTATTTTCGGTAGGAAAAAGCTTGCTGAGTATAATTTCTATTGTTTCATGAAGGGGCACGTTAGTAAACAATGATTCTACATCCAAGCTAACCATAATTGAATTACTATCTTGTTCAAGTATTTTTGGGAATGAACTTGGCCGAGTTTTGAAGAGTAAATTGATTATTGGTTGAATGACTAAGGAGAGGAACTAGGAATTTGACTAAGTGATAATTTGGCGAATTATAAGCTGCTAAAATAGGCCTGAGTGGTATATTAGTCTTATGGACCTTAGGAAGTCCATACAAAACACTAAAAGAAGATCCTGAACTATATAATGATTGATAAGACTGTTCGGACAACATACCTTTATCTTTGAGTAGTTTTAATGTGCGGTTTATTTTATCTTCAACTTTAAAAATTAGGCTATATTGGAGATCACCAAATTCTAAAAATTTACTGGAATCTGATAAAACATTATTCATTTTCTGGATATAGTCACCGTGGTTAAGAATAACAACGCCTTTACCTTTATCTGGTCTGCAAATAACAATATTCCTGTTTCGTGAGAGTTTCTTGAGCACTGTAAAATCATCTTGTTTAAAAAAGGGAAACCAATTAGTGGCTTTCAAAGAGGAAAACACCCTATGGGCAATATCATGAATTGACTGTTGGGTTGCTTCTAAGTTAGTATGTACAGGAAGATTTTGAATGCAGTGAAAAAACCGTTCAAATGGTAGAAAAAATTGATAAGAGTTTGGTTTAAAATTTGGAAGGCAAAAACCAAGTCCTAAGGAAAGTAAAAATTCTTCTTTTTTAGACAGAACGTAGTCAGAGTAATTAAAAACAACATCCTTAGAAGAAAGGAATCTTGGCAGACTAATACCTAATTTTAAAAGTTTACGTTTATGAACCTCTGTTATATTTAGAGTATATTGTTTAATATTTCTACTTAAAAGTGATTTAACATAAAAACCATCGAGCGGGGAGGACACTGAGCCTTTCAATCTATTGATAGATTTAGATTTAAAATCAATTTCAATGTCTAAGAGGGACTGAGTAGCAGCTCTATAAAAATCAGAGTTATATAATGAAGATCTATATAATTTAAACTTGATGAAATTAGGCGCAACATTACTCATCTTACAATATAGCAAAAAATCGTGATTAAGTTGGGCCTTCTTCCATTTCTTGTCCGAGGACTCAAGACGTCGGTAAAGCCGGAGAGTGGAGCCATCGTATTTCCGCTGAATATAACTTTTTTTTTTTTTTTTTTTTTTATTAAGTAAATTTACATAGTATATACAGCAAGTATCTATATACACATATATGACACTTTTACAATATATATTTTACAATATTTTTAATACTTAATACAAAAAAAAAAAAAAAAAAAAACATTGACTCATTGCTTTAAACGACAAGTACTCTATAAAGTTTTTACCTCTAGTGACACAGTATACTTGTTAAATATTTTCAACATATTGGCGGGTAAAATGTTTCTCTATATCGTATGATTTTGATAGGACCCACTTGGTGTATTTTATTCTACATCTTAATAAGGCGATTCTTTCTGAAGGAGATACATTGTCATCCCTGCTATACCATACACAATTTATATATTCAATGAGAAGAACATTTATTGTGTTTACCTGTTTCTTGGTTTTACATGTGTAGTCCATCATCAAAAATTTTATTGGTTGTTCTACTTTTAATATACATATTTCTAAAATTAAGGTTTGAAACCACTCCCATATGGGTTTAACATACATACAAAAATATACAACATGTAAATGATTTTCTACTTCCATACATTTGTTACAGAAATTATCATTTCTTATATTTAGTACTCTAAGCCTTTCTTTTGTGGCTAATGATTCATACAAAAATCTGTACATCAAACTTCTCTGGTACGAATCAACATATTTACACAATAGATTATTCCATATATCCTTCCAGTTAAAGAGTGGATATCTCTCCAATACAATAGGCATATGTTCTGGCATTATAGATCTGTAAATATTTTTACTTTTAACATGTGGAAAGTTCGGGGTTTTTATCAATTTCCTTAGGGTATCAACAATATAATTGTAGAAAGGAGTACCCGAGTATGATACATCACGACAATTTTCCAAACGAAACATATAACTTATTCTAATACGTGTGAAATAAAGGGCTAGCTGCCTTCCATAACTTTCTGAATGAATAATCTTCAAATATGTGCTCGTTAAAATAGCTGCTGCCTTGTAATACACATTGATTATACCTATGCCTCCTTTCGCTTTTGGAAGATAAAGGGATTCTCTCTTAATAGGCTGATACGTTCCACACCACAGGTACCGAAAGATTGCTTGTTCAAGGAGTTTTGCTTTGCTCTTTACCAAGGGGAACACGTGGCACATGTACCACACTTTACTTAAGATTAAGGAATTAATAATGACAGCTTTTTGATACATAGACAAAAATCTGTTTGAGAGCATGTTTACTCTTACCTGAACTTTGCTAATTAGTTCATCCCAGTTACCTTTAACCATTTCTTCATAATCATTGCATAGCAACATTCCTAATACAGTGCATTTGTTCTTATGTTGCAACCATTCAACTGGCCATTCATTTCGATGTTTCCAGTTACCCAGTCCCATAACACAAGTTTTTTCACGATTTAGCTCTGCCCCTGTAGCTTGCTCAAATTTTTCTATTGTATGGAACACTTCCTGTATGCTCTCAGTTGTTCTAACAAACACCGAACTGTCATCCGCAAACCCTATGACAGAACACTGGAATGCATTTGGGAGTTCTATTGGTTGAACACTTACATTTTGTTTCAAAGTTCTATACAGTGATTCTTGGAACAAAACATATGCTATCATTGACATAGGACAGCCCTGGCGTATCGATCGTTCAACAGGAAAATAGTCACTAACGATTCCATTTATACAAACTGCACTTAGGCTCCCGTCATATAGCATTCTTATTTTCATAACAAAATCGTCTCTGAAACCCATTCGTGATAAAGTCTTAAACATAAAATCTAGATTTACCCTGTCGAAGGCCTTACTCCAGTCCAGATTGACCAGAGCTCCGTTTAAATTATTTTCATTAACATAATATATGATATCACGGATTAGTGTATTACAGTTTATTATTGATCTCCCTTTCACCGAACAAAATTGTTCCTCTGATACAACCTTATTTAAAACACTCGCCATTCTGTTTGCCAGTATTCTTGAAATACATTTATAGTCAGTATTTAGCAATGCAATAGGCCTCCAGTTCTTCAAAGATAGCATGTCCCCTCCTTTGTGAACGAGTTTTATGATACCTTTCTTTTGACTCTGCCCCAATTGAAAATTTACATTTAAAGCATACTTCACCACTTCCGTAAACTCAGGTTTGATAATATTCCATGTTTTTAAGTAAAACTCTAACGGAAGCCCATCCTCCCCTGGTGTTTTACCTTTGTTCATAGATTTTAAAGCGTTAAATACCTCTTGGGAAGTTACAACACTACATAACACTTCGTTGTCTTCCTCGTTTATGGTGCTGTCAATAGACATAAGAAAATGGTCTTGTAACCTCGAGTCTGTATGTACCTTAGAGAATAGAGCTTTATAATACTGCTTTACATGGTGAACAATAGCGTCAGTGTTATGCAGTGTCACACCATTCTCCAAACGCAATTCTCTAATAATATTTTTTCTCCCTCTTGATTTCTCTTTCCCTAATAGATGAGCAGACAGTCGCTCCCCATTTAACCTTTCTTCTGTTTTTAACCTAATTTTTACACCTTCACTTATTTCATCTTTTATAGACTTTATTCGATCTTTAAGGATTTTCATTTGTTCAAAATCAATATTACCAATCGAAGCCTTGTTAGCTAAGACTTCTAAGTGGCTTTGTAAAAAATTTAATGTACCATATTTCTCTTGGTTAGCTTGTTTGGACAATCTAACAAAAAAATATCTTACTTTAGGTTTCACAAAAATATCCCACCACTCCATAATATTGGGATATTTTCTTTTTTCCCTTTTCAAATAATCCCAAAACTTCTTGAAGTTCTCGTCAAAGTCATCTCTATTCAGTAACGACTTATTCAATTTCCAATATCCCCTCCCCATTCTACACTGTTTGTCTATAAAAAAGTGGGTTAATAACATGTTATGATCTGTCATAGATAATGGAATATTTTGACACTGTTTTATGTTACCATACAGGTCACTTACATATATACGGTCAATTCTGGAACCATAATCAGCTCGATAATAAGTATACGAGGGTATATTGTGTTTCGAAAACCATACGTCTTTCAGAGCCAGTTGTTTTACCAGAGACTTGAGCGCTTTGGATACACATCTTTCGTTCCCCGTACTCACATCTCTTCCTGAGAGTACACAATTAAAATCGCCACCTAGAATTAAATTTGAAGTATTTTGCCTCAAGTAATATAAAATGTTATCAGAAAACAAACTCTCTCTTTCCTTCTTTTTAGAAGATTCTGACGGTGCATATACATTCAACAAGAAAATATGACTGCCATTATGTTGGATTCTTGCAGATAATATACTACCCGTTTCATCTTTTTCCGTTGACAGTACAGAAATATTAGACATTTTATTAAATAAAAAACAAGTGCCTCCTTTAAAAATAGTTGGCATATTCAGCAGTACTTCAAAACTTTCCTCAAGATATCTTATCTTATTCCTATCTCTAATATTATGTTCTTGAATAAACAATACATCAATCTTATATTGAGAAGCTAACATCTTAAGTTGTATCTGTTTGTTGAGCTCATTTAAACCACAAATATTTATTGATGCCACTATTAGAGCCATTAGAAAAAAATAAAGTTTAATTTATTTGCTTATTCTAGCAAGTTTAGGACATTTTTCCTCACTGCCATTGGTATGGTCCTCGTTATGTTTATGTTTACCTAATCCAGGCTCACTGTTGGGGGTTATGGCTTGTTCGGTGTCATACTGCATATTCTCTAAATCATCAAGGATATTAGATAACTGAGAATAATTTAACAATGGATTCATAACACTTCCATCCTCATCCTCCTTAACATTAGAAATACTTTCCCTTTCCACACTATTATTTTGAATTTCAGCACTATCTTTACCATGCAATTCAGAATGTTTACATTTCATCGTCGAGACATTCGTTAGTAACCTTTTATTAGCCGTTATATCAACTACTCCTTTCCTTACCTCTTCCGGTTGAGAACCATCCGTCATAACTTTGTGTACCTCTGCTACTACTGTCATTACCTTTATCCCTGGTTCGCTAGTTTCGTTCAACTGTGTTTCTTTCACTTGAGTCTGTGGATTTCCGTGTTCGTCCCCGTCTGGTAATTCCTCACTGATACTGCTCTTTGTTAAATTCCTGTTGTCTTTACCCACTAAGTCCTGTAGCTCATCTGTAATTCCGGTGTTCGAGGAAGCATTACGACCATCCTCATTACTGCTGCTAGGCTGATTAACCACTTTACTTTCTACTGGTATTAAGGCAGGAAAATCTCGAGTATCGAATACATTTGATCTTTCATATCGACTTGTCTCGCATTCTCTTGCTTCATGGGATTCTGAACCACACTTGAAACACGTTCTCTTTTGACCACTATATAACAACTGAATTTGAAAACCATTCACAGTAATTTTCGATGGAATATTCTTTTTGACATACATTTTGGCGGTGCGTATACCACTTAAAGCACCTTTAAAAGGACCCTGGTTATAAACATTGCGTCTTAGGCCCTCCACTCTACCATACTGTCGAAGAATATTCGTTAAAACCTCATCCTCCATCTCCTCTGGACAGTCTCTAATAGAAACAAAGGTAAACATTGAACTTTCGTCTGTTACTTTCAAAGAAACACTATTACCTGTGACATATTTCCCTTCGAAGTCTTTGACAACACGATCATAAACCGCCTTTTCAGCTAACTTGACAATTACCTTTTCTCGTAGAAACTGGACTACTTGAAGATCTTGAAGGCGAATACCAATATGTACAAACAATGCCGCACTTACATCCTCTTGCGTTGGCTTTGTGTTCAAGAACACTAACCCAATAGAATTCACTCTTCTTAAAGCAGAAGCCATTTTTCCCTTGGTTCAAACACAGTCTTATTATAGTTTTTAGGGAATAATTCCCTTTAAAAGAAAGGCTTTACAGCCACACGTCTAGATAGGGAACCCTGAGGCACCAGCCCCAGGGTACAACGACTAATCTTCCCAAAACCCAGGAGGGTGTTGAGGTTAAATTTTCACTTTGGAAGATTAAGTCTACAGTTTTTACGTAATTTCGCCGATGACCACACTTCCTACATAATCATCAGCTTCATAGTAGACAAGAGGCCACAGCAATACATCCAAAGTTCCAAAACAATCTGAGATAGCGGAGCTCTGGAACTACTGTCCGTTCACCTCGACGGTTGGGTCGAGACCTCTCCGCTGAATATAACTAGTAACATTTTCGCTTCTGGCAAGCTTAAGTTTAAGGATGAAGAGGACAGCAAGAAGACTTCGGATCACCTTACATATTTATTCTAAATGTAAAACTCCTATCCAATACAACCATTTCGAAATTCTTTCCCAAACATCCGATTGCCTTTCGCTCCTTCTCTTGGAATCTCTTTATATAAAGAAACTTTCCCCTTCCTCAAATAATCAAACCACCTCCACACCATTACATATTGCCTAACTGCCATTACCTATCATCTCTTGTTGATCTATTTTTTATTCGTAGTTAAAGCATTTTCTTCAAGAATTTTCTCAAATATTCCTATAGTTTTCAGCCACATCTCTTGACAGTAAGTTCGACCATTCATTTACATATATGTATATTTTTTATTCCATTTTGGTCACAAGTGTTTTTATCATCATAATTGTAAAGGACCTCTGTTAGCCACATGTTTTTATATACCGTCTAGGTATATTTGGATTCTTTTAACCGTTTTTTTTTTTTTTATACCAAAGCAATTTCAAGCTAAAATGTATAATTAATTTCTAATGTAAACATAATTTCAGGTTTTATGTAACCCTGATGATGGGAATGGATTCCCGACACGTTGGTGTAGAATAAATATGTAAGATGATCCGAAGTCTTCTTGCTGTCCTCTTCATCCTTAAACTTAAGCTTGCCAGAAGCGAAAATGTTACTAGTTATATTCAGCGGAAATACGATGGCTCCACTCTCCGGCTTTACCGACGTCTTGAGTCCTCGGACAAGAAATGGAAGAAGGCCCAACTTGATCACGATTTTTTGCTATATTGTAAGATGAGTAATATTGTGCCTAATTTCATCAAGTTTAAATTATATAGATCTTC
>NC_090755.1:39743537-39746037 GCF_036898095.1 Palaemon carinicauda | reverse complement strand
TAAGGAGGTGTATGTTGCGTTTATGGATCTGGAGAAAGCATATGATAGAGTTGATAGGGAAGCAATGTGGAATGTGATGAGGTTATATGGAGTTGGTGGAAGGTTGTTGCAAGCAGTGAAAAGTTTCTACACAGGTAGTAAAGCATGTGTTAGAATAGGAAATGAGGTGAGCGATTGGTTTCGGTGAGAGTGGGGCTGAGACAGGGATGTGTGATGTCGCCGTGGTTGTTTAACTTGTATGTTGATGGAGTGGTGAGAGAGGTGAATGCTAGAGTGCTTGGACGAGGATTAAAACTGGTAGGCGAGAATGATCATGAATGGGAGGTAAATCAGTTGTTGTTTGCGGATGATACTGTACTGGTAGCAGACACAGAAGAGAAGCTTGACCGACTAGTGACAGAATTTGGAAGGGTGTGTGAGAGAAGGAAGTTGAGAGTTAATGTGGGTAAGAGTAAGGTTATGAGATGTACGAGAAGGGAAGGTGGGGCAAGGTTGAATGTCATGTTGAATGGAGAGTTACTTGAGGAGGTGGATCAGTTTAAGTACTTGGGGTCTGTTGTTGCAGCAAATGGTGGAGTGGAAGCAGATGTACGTCAGAGAGTGAATGAAGGTTGCAAAGTGTTGGGGGCAGTTAAGGGAGTAGTAAAAAATAGAGGATTGGGCATGAATGTAAAGAGAGTTCTGTATGAGAAAGTGATTGTACCAACTGCGATGTATGGATCGGAGTTGTGGGGAATGAAAGTGATGGAGAGACAGAAATTGAATGTGTTTGAGATGAAGTGTCTGAGGAGTATGGCTGGTGTATCTCGAGTAGATAGGGTTAGGAACGAAGTGGTGAGGGTGAGAACGGGTGTAAGAAATGAGTTAGCGGCTAGAGTGGATATGAATGTGTTGAGGTGGTTTGGCCATGTTGAGAGAATGGAAAATGGCTGTCTGCTAAAGAAGGTGATGAATGCAAGAGTTGATGGGAGAAGTACAAGAGGAAGGCCAAGGTTTGGGTGGATGGATGGTGTGAAGAAAGCTCTGGGTGATAGGAGGATAGATGTGAGAGAGGCAAGAGAGCGTGCTAGAAATAGGAATGAATGGCGAGCGATTGTGACGCAGTTCCGGTAGGCCCTGCTGCTTCCTCCGGTGCCTTAGATGACCGCGGAGGGGGCAGCAGTAGGGGACTCGGCAGTATGAAGCTTCATCTGTGGTGGAAATGTGGGAGGTTGGGCTGTGGCACCCTAGCAGTACCAGCTGAACTCGGCTGAGTCCCTGGTTAGGCTGGAGGAACGTAGAGAGTAGAGGTCCCCTTTTTGTTTTGTTTCTTGTTGTTGTCGGCTACCCCCCAAAATTGGGGGAAGTGCCTTTGGTATATGTATCTATAACTATATTGATATATATATATATATATATATATTTATATATTATTATTAAATATATATATATATATATATATATACATGTATATATATATGTATATATATATATATATATATATAAATATATATATATATATATATATATACAGTATATTTGTATATATATATACACACTTATATATATATTATATATAAATATATATATATATATATATATATATTCGTATATATCCAGGGGCGTAACTAGGTGAGAATGGGCCCGTGGCATTTTCTTACAGTGGGCCCCCATTACCTAAAAAAATTTTATATAGTTATATATATACATATATATATATATATATATATATATATGTATATATTATGGGAGAGAGAGTAGAGATATTAATTTGATATATCGTAGAACTGGTAGGCATAAGAACTTGAAATATAATATGCAGTCATTTAAATATAATTACTAATTGTTAATACATACAAAGCGTAGGAAAAAAAAATATCTAAATTATATATTCTCAATAATGAATCAGATGAATACCCTTATTTAGGCCTATGCGGCCGTTACATTATAACATAATTACAATACCTATAAAATGAAAATAAACACAAATTGGTCCAAAACATTTATTACCATCATTAAATAAACAAATATACCTTATACCTTCTAGAATTCTTTCTTCCTTGCTTTCATCTCTGCAAATCTTTCAATGACTTTACTTAAGTTCAATTTACGCATAGTTCCTTGTTCAATTGATCTTTCCTGTGCCATTGTACTTTGCAAGTAGTTTTTAACTTGCTTTAGTTTGGAGAATGAACGCTCTACAGTTGCAGTTGTGACTGGAATAGTTAAAAACAATAGCATTGCAGTGCAAACCTCAGGGAAACTGGCTGAAATGGAATGATTTTCTATGATCATCATATTAACATGGTCCTTAATACTAGAAACTTTGCTTATTTCTACTTTCAGAGCAGATCTCATGCTGAGAAGATCCTGTGTGAATGTTTCTGACACATCGTTGTGGTATTTTTTCACAAAACTAGATGCTTTTTCGTACAGCTCTGAGCCAGATAAATTTTGCAATGAGATTGGTTCCAACACTAAGAATGATGAGACAACTTCATGCAAGCCAGTAAAACGGAAG
>NC_090755.1:39733537-39738537 GCF_036898095.1 Palaemon carinicauda | reverse complement strand
CGACACAGAGAAGACCACCACAAGACTCCCCTGCGCAAACAAACAAACAAAATCGATGAAGCGTAATTATTAGCCTGAAAATACAGAATACCAGATTAGTGCCTATCTCTTTTCTCAGCTTATTATAAACCTTATCGTACCTGACACCTCTAAACCTTAGTGGATTAACCTTAACTTATTCTAGGGTACCACTCATACACCAGCCTGTAGCGCCTAAAAAACGGCTGTGTTGTGCTACAGACCCGTGAGCCCATGACCCATCTAATTAATCAATCATTAGAAAGTACCAGTGATCACCCTCACCTTTTAACCTTACAGATCCCATATACTATACCCAAAACATTATAGTCTTCTGTAAACAAACCATGATTAATAAATTTTAAATATACATTTGCTTCTACTCACTACGTGCCCACTTCAACAGCACACACACCATAATTAGAACGATACAGATACTACCTTTAATAACTGCATAGCCCTCTGTCAATCAACTAATATTCAACGCTGCGAGAGAAAAAATCGGCAACAATATTATCTTTTCCTGGGATGTGGGAAAATTCTAAATTCCACTCTTGCAGCATGAGACTCCACCTCATCAATCTTTGATTTTTATCCTTGTATCTGCTGATGAAGGTCAGGGGATTATGATCCGTCAAGACCTTAATAGGTGTATCTGAGGAGGAGAGATAAACCTGAAAATGGTTAATAGCAAATACTAAAGCAAGAGTCTCTTTCTCCACAGTGGAATACCTACGTTGGGCGGAGGACAATTTTTTTGAAAAGAATGCGACAGGATGAGAAACTCCCTGCTCGTCATTCTGCAACAACACCGCTCCTACACCAACGTCACTTGCATCCGTGGCAAGAGAAAAAGGAAGGTCAAAATCAGGAGTTCTTAAGACAGGGAAATTAATTAATACTCTTTTTAAATTATCAAAAGCCCTTTGTGTTTCATCAGTCCAGACAAAAGCTACCTTCTTTCTTAAGAGATTAGTCAAAGGATCGGCGATGTCAGAAAAATTTCTAACAAACCTTCGGTAGTAACCACCTAACCCAAGGAATCTTCTGACATCCCTCCTGCACTTAGGGATTAACATTTTTTCAATACATTCGATATTTGCTTGCTTAGGAGCAACTTTACCATTACCAACTTCATGACCCAAATATACGACCCTCGCCTTTGCGAATTCACTTTTCTTTAAATTAATTACTAAACCTGCTTTCTTCAAAACCTCAAACAGTGCCCTAATACGTTTTAAATGAGTTTCCCAATCATTACTATAAATAACAATATCATCAATATAAACTACACACCCCTCTAAACCATAGACTAAAGTATTCATTAACCTCTGAAAGGTGGCAGCCGCGTTCTTCATACCAAACGGCATCACTTTACATTGAAACAGTCCCTGGGGTGTTACGAAAGCGGACAGGGGCCTTGCCCGCTTCGAAAGAGGAACCTGCCAATAACCTTTCAGCAAATCGAATTTACTAATGTACTTGGCCTTACCCATACGATCAATACAATCCTCAATTCGTGGTAATGGGTAACAATCAGACTTAGACACTTCATTCAATTTACGGTAATCAAAACATAACCTGAAATTACCGTCGGGTTTCTTTACCAATACAACAGGGGATGACCAAGGACTTTGACTAGGCTCAATTAGGTCATGTTTTAGCATATAATCAACTTCCTTCGCTACAACCTCATTTTTAAAGGGATTCAACCTGTAAGGCGCTCGTTTCACAGGAGTGGCACTACCTACGTCCACGTCATGTTCAAGGACATTAGTCCTTCCCAGTACATCCGAAAATAATTCATTATAATTAAATACCATTTTCTTTAAAGACTTTTGTTCTTCATTACTTAAATGAGAAACCATACCAGAAAAATGTTTCAAAGAATTCTTATTATCTGAATGCCATTCACTTCCATTAAAACAATTATCATCAATACTTTCACCCTCTGAAAAAGAAAAAAGTTTATCGTTCTCGGAAACTACAGCATTCCCTATGGTTACCACGGGAGTGACTTTCTCCCGTTCTACATAAGCCTTCAACATATTTATGTGACAAAGCTGAAAAGGTTTCCTTCTCTCGGGAGTCTCTACTAAATAATTAACTTCACTATTTTTTTTTCAGAATTTTCCAAGGACCTGAAAAAGATGCTTTTAATGGATTTCCAGGAATGGGTAACAAAACCAAAACTTTGTCGCCTACCGCAAAGTCACGTGCTTTAGACCTTCTGTCAAAAAAGTACTTCATTCTTTTTTGGCTACACAATAAATTTTCACCTGCAAATTTCCAAGCCTTTGTTAACTTATCACCTAGATTAGACACATAATCTAATAAATTGATCTCAGGGACGTCTCCCTCCCAGGACTCTCGAACAACATCAAGAGGACCTCGAACACAATGGCCAAACACAAGGCTGAAAGGCGAAAAACCTAAAGACTGACTTGGGACAGAACGAAAAGCGAACAACAAATAAGGTAATTCCTTATCCCATTCAGAACCATTAATCAAACAATATTTCTTTACCATCGATTTCAGGGTTTGATGAAATCTCTCCAGAGCTCCCTGACTTTCTGGATGATATGGAGAAGAGGTCACATGTTTTATATTTAACTCTGCCATTTTATCTCTGAAATACCTGCTAACAAAATTAGAACCACAATCCGATTGAATAATTTTAGGCATCCCAAACCTGGTAAAAAAGTCAATTAGTACATCTACTATTTTAACACTTTTTATCGTACGTAGTGGTATTGCCTCGGGATATCGAGACATCCTATCCATGATAGTCAAAATATATTCATTTCCACTACGAGTCCTTGGTAATGGTCCAACAATATCAATAATGACCTCCGTGAAAGGTTTGGAAACCACTGGAATAGGACATAGAGGCGCTTTTGGAATAAGCTGATTAGGTTTACCGACCTTCTGACAAACATCACAGCTATTGACAAACTTCTTTACGTCCGCCTTCAACTTCGGCTAATAATAATTCATTAACAACTTGCCAGAAGTCTTATGAATGCCAAAATGTCCGGCCAAACCACTTTTATGCGCCAATGATATCAACTCATTCCTGTAAACAAATGGAACCATTATCTGTTTCAAAATTTCATAATCAAAGTTATCAGCCTCCATAGGCCTAGTCAACCTATATAAAATATTATTAATTATTTTAAATTTGGGACCGGTTATATCAGTCACCTCACCTGACTCAATATGGAGATCCCGAAAATCCTTTTTCTGAGCTTTGATTAGCTCTCCAATAGTCCAATTCAGTTTGTCCTTCAAAATCCCAAGATCTACAACTACGCTATCACTACGTTCTAAACTACTTAAATCTAGATCAATTGTTGACTCTGCAGCGTCAACAACTTTAGCACTAGAACGAGTAACTGCTGCTACTTCACTATCAGGGTTTATCAGTATGGGACAAGTATTATTCTTCAGAGCAACATCATTCCCTATCACAACATCAACATTTTTAACCGGAAATTTATCAACGATGGCCAATTTCAAATTCCCTGCAAAGGAAGGGCAGATTAAATTAAAATTTTCCATGGCATACGATTTTACCGTATCAGGAAAACCAACCAATAACACAAATTCCCCACTTTTTGGTACAAAGACTGAGCTGCACAGGTATCACGCAAAATACGCACACGTCTTTTCTCGGACGAATTGGCGAAAGAGACACTACCGAAGGACAAATATCTGTCAAAACAACCAGGTAGTCATTGATCAGCAGATGTTTTTGGGGTAGGTTCTCTCTCTCTCTCTTCCACACCCATCACTGGCCTAACATTAGCATTTTGTGAGTTTCTAAATGCATAACACATGCTCTTTACGTGCCCCTTCTTATTGCGAAAGAAGCACGTCAATGTTTTCAATTTCTCGGGATTATATATCTTAGGTCTATTATTCCTGTTAGGAGAAAAATTAATATTAGTATTGGCATTGCCCTGATCATTACCTCTATAATTATTTCTAGTAAACATCCCTGCATTATTATTATTATTATTATTATTATTGTTAGAATTATTATTCCTACCCACTTTACCCCATCCAGACTTAACAATTTTTGTTACTCCCCCTAACTCACTCTTATGAGACAAATAATACTCATCACTAGCGATGGCTACCTCCTGAATGGTCTCTAGCTTTAACTCTTCGAGGTGAACCTTCAGTTTATCCGGAACACACCTCTTGAACTCCTCCACCAACATTAACTCCTTCAATTTCTCAAAATTTACCACTTCCTTGGACTTGAACCAATCACTAGCATATTGTTCCTTCGATCTTGCAAATTCAATAAAAGTTTGCTCCCTACTTTTTTCCAAGTTCCTGAAGCGTTGCCTATAGGCTTCAGGGACTAACTCATAGGCCTTCAAGACGATAGCCTTCACACACTCATAATCTGATGACAGATCCTCCTCCAGAGTTACATACACCCTCTGAGCTCTTCCAATCAATTTACTTTGTATAAGAGTGGTCCAATACTCTTGGGGCCACTCCAACCTTGCTGCAATCCTCTCAAATGATACAAAAAACTCTGCAATATTGTCTTCCTCAAATTTTGGCACAAATTTGAGAGCCTGTGCTAAATTAATAGCAGGCGTTACTGACCTATTTGGGGAAGGGGGAGAGGAAGAAGAGGAACCTGAGTTTTTCATGGCAATCTCATGCTGCCTCTCCTTTTCTCTTTCCTCCGCCTTAAACTTTTCTATATCAAACTCCATCTGCCTCAGAGCAATTTGCCTATCCAAAATTTCTACAGACAACAGTGCTTTATCAGGTTTCACTTGTTCCCCACCAGCCTTTATAGTTTTAACACATTCATAAATTTGCAATAGCAATACACCCTTTCTTATTGACACATCATATTCCAATTAAAAATGTTCTGCTACAATTTCCAAATCTTCCCTATTCAACTCTGAGAGCCTTTCTTGCCACCCCTCTCCGCTAAGGAGGTCTAGTACATT
>NC_090755.1:39703537-39728537 GCF_036898095.1 Palaemon carinicauda | reverse complement strand
CATTAATAACCTCCATGGTTCTGTCTCTTGATTCCATCTGATGTCTTGTTATAGTTTGGGATTCTTCATGGTGCCTTTTATTAGAAAAATCCATGTGGAACATGAAATTTATGGCAGATAACATAGAATGTTGTGAATGGAAGAGTAATCACTTTTGTGAATCGTCATTCACTGTTATTCCTTTAACCATTGGTATGACTGATCTCAATTTAGCCTCATAATTTCTAATGCATTCGATAACTTGATCTGTTCAGATACATTTGAATTTACTTCATGCATGCTTGCTTCACAGTAAACAAACCTGAAATGAGCAAATCTTTCACATCTGGTGCAGTTTCAGGGAGTTTCCTCATTGCTAACAAGTAATCTATTATGCTAAAGTTTACATAATAAAATATATTATTCAGGATGTCCAGCTCTAATGATGAACGGTAAAATCTGTGAGGTGGCTGATAGGTGGCCAGACAGAGATGTATTATTTTAACTTGCACAAATTCGATTGGAATTTCAATTAGTTTAAGGTACAAGTTCAACTCTGGAAACATTATACTCGCCCATCAATCTTCTTTCGTACCATTCTCTACATTTAGGGGTTAGATGATGCGGCCTCTCCAATGCCTTCTATGAAAGGCTTCCTCTTCCACTAAAATCCGTTTGTCCTTACGATCCTTCTCCTTATCTCACCACCTATTTCCCCTTTTCCCTCTTGATATTCTCAACCTAACAGGATACTCCCAAGCAATCATCTCTGTAATGCTTACTATGTCTACCACTTGCATGTACCTACCTTTCTTACTGCATAGCATAGCTTTTGTCGTATCCAAATTTACTATCAAAGTCTCTTGCCCCTCTACAACTCTTTTTCTGTAAGTGTTCCATAATGCAAAGGTAATCACCAGATCATCTACGTACAGCGACTCCAACAGCGCCTCATTTCTGATCTCTCCACTTAATCCAACACTAACTTCAAAGGTTTCTGTTGTTATTTTTGTCCGTGTTCTTTTGTAGATCATATCTAACCTTCTAATCAAATTCTTTGTGACTTCCTAAACCTCATGCACAAAACATATTTTCTCTAGGTATTCTATCGTAAGCCTTCGTCATATCTACAAAAAAAACAGAAAAAGCTTCAGGTTTCACTCTAGCCTTCTTTCCAGCAATCTTCATAGTTTAAAGATGTCATCCACTGTCCCTCTTATCCCTATGAGCCCATACTGTTAATTCAAAATTTTTACAATCTCTCTCCATCTCTTATGAAGTATCGTCTCAATAGTTTTAGTTTAGTAAGTTCATCACCAATTACTTTTGCAAGACTACTAGATCTCTCTAAATCTTCTTTTGAAATTAGCCTAACGTAATCCAGTAGGTGGTCAGTTTCTGATATGAATGTGACGTCTTCAATTTTTTTTTTCCCACGAGAGTACTACCATTCCCTTGTAAAGTACAAAAAAAAACATTCAACGCTTGATAAAATCGCTTTTTGCCCTCCCTTCTAGAAATATCTTTGCACCAACAAAAATAGGAAAGACACCAGTATCCATCATAACATTTTCCACAGTACCTAAGAAGCTCCTAAAAAGATGGAATCCATCAAGATGAAGTAATATGTTTGTAAATTCTTTTGCCTTTTCTTTGATAAGTGAAAAACTAATTTCCTATACTGAAAAATTTTGTGATACAATAATAAACATATTTCCAAGTTTTTTTTTTTTTTTTTTTTTTTTTTTGGGGGGGGGGGTTTGATGTAAATTTGCAATGCATTGTCATCATAGATAGGGAACCCGATAACCAATTTCAATAATTCGTACCTTGAAATTTTAATTTTTTATTCACTAAATCACTTGTACATTGCCACATCAAACCTTGAAGCTGGACTATGATAAATTATGTTCAGAAAATATTTATGTTTTGAAATTCGGGTATACTCTCTCACTTAGATACCATTCAGAATCAAAACCCTTTGATTTTGGCCTTCGTTTTCCCTGATTCATCCTCAAACTAAAAACTTACCAACAAACTCCTTCATCTTCCTGGAGTGTCTGTTACCTAAGAATCGTTAGAGGAACATAAACGATACATGCACCTTCAACAACAGACATATCGGACAATACCATGCTTGTTACATGCATTGATGACCGATTATAGTTTTTTACTAGGTCACTTGTTGTTTAATTCCTATTATCAATAGTAATATTAGTACAAGCTAAGTTACAACCATAGTTAGATAACCAGGTTATTATAAACCCAAGGACTCCAACACGGAAAAATAACCATTTTAGGAAAGGAAGTGGATAAACTCTAGAAGTAATGAATAAAAATACAAAAAAAACATAAGATCAGTAATTGCGTTGAAATAAATTGGTCATATATAAGCTATAAGAAATGACATGTTAGCCTGTTCAAAATAAAAACATTAGCCGCAAGTTTAACTTCGAAAGTTCCACTGGTTCAACAGCCAGATTAGTTAGATCATCCCACAATATGGTCACGGCTGGAATAAAACCGCTAGCATACTGAGTAATGTTGAGCCTTATGATGGAGAAGGTAATGCTTTTAGAATTAATGGAATACCTACTAAATATTTCAAAGACCATAATAGCTTCCTTTTTCAATATAACTAATGAACTAGACTTCTGATTTATATGAAACCGAAACCACCAGAGTTTGAGACACCGACCTAATTAAGAAAAATGGATTGAAGCATCAACTTCGCATTATTGTCCTACTTTATATCCGGAAATGTCATCTCAATATTGTGGGGATGGAGAGAACAGAAATTAAGACCAGACAACTACACACAGAATGACGTGTGTCGACCATGACGTAGAGCCCCATGAATGACGTATGTCGACCATGACGTAGAGCCCCGTTTTGGGGCCTACGACATGCCGTTACACAAGCCTCCGTCCAGTGAGAAGCCTCGGACAATCTAACTGAACTGAACTGAACTGAGCCCCACGACGTTTACTTATGTCTCAGCCCCATTTCTGTATGGTTATCAAATAATATATAAGTTGTAGTGAATTATACTGTTTTTGGATGGATTTACTAAATAGTTATTATGTTTGAATAAACCTATTTTTATCCTCATTTGTTTTCATTATTTGATTAATAGGTAATTCTTACGAAAAAGAAGACGAAAAAAAAAAAAATCTTGGAGGGCAGTCATAGAGGTGATCGTGTTAGGGACGACATACGTCTATTAGATACAGGCATTGACAAAGGCTCCTGCTGACACCTTGCATACGGCCTACTATTGATACTTTATATCATGTCGAGAGTGCTTCACCAATGCCCAAAAGGTTATCGAAATTCGTTTGTGTTGCGACTCTTAGCATACTACAAGAGGAAACAAGACAACAATAAACTGAAAATTTGATTGAATAGGTTGGTATTATGTTTTCATGTTTAATGGCGTACCATCACGAAAATGTATACTGTAGTTGAATGTTATGCATTATATCTCTCTCTCTCTCTCTCTCTCTCTCTCTCTCTCTCTCTCTCTCTCTCTCTCTCTCTCTCTATCTATCTATCTATCTATCTATATATATATATATATATATATATATATATATATATATATATATATATATATATATATATATATATATATATATATATATATATATATATATATACACACACACATATATATATATATATATATATATATATATATATATATATATATATATATATATATATATATATATATATATATATATATATATATATTGATAATTATGACTTAAATCTTAAAATGAGTTGTGTAGAGCATAAGAAAACTTATCAATACTGATATCTAGATAGTGAGGTACCACTATCTTCGATCTACTTACACTTATACTATGAATTCTACAACCTTCCAACTTCACGCACCATTATTTGCACCATGCACTATTTTAGATAAATCTCTATTAGTAGATTGAGCAACCATAGATATACATTCAGGAGTTAGACTTTGTGTAAAGAGAGTAAAAATAACTGTATATGCAACGAAATTGTTTCCTAGGCCAACCCACATAATACGCCATGAATACCACCCTAAGGAACACCAGACAAGATTTTTCTGTGCTCTCTATGGTTAACAACAGCAACTAAGCTTTGCGTTCCATTGCCTTTTTTTAGCTGAAAGGAAAAGTGGTTGAAAGAAGAATGAGGGTGAAAAGTGGTTGAAAGAAGAATGAGGGTGGTTAGCTCGTTAACCACGGTACGGAATAATTTGGTAAGCAAAGTATTAGTAATAGCGAAGACCTACAGAATATGGAGTCTGTTCAAGCACATCTTGCGAGAGCTTTGCCTGTCTTTTGTGACTTTTACCGGCCGTCCCTTTTTATTCTTACCGGAATTTTACTATATCCGTTTTTTTGAGAGGTTTACGTGATTTTTTTGTTTTTCAATTGCGTGGTATTGTTGACACATCAAAGATGCTTTAATATGATTACAGTGAAAATTAATTATATCCAAGTACGAAAAAACAGATATATGACTACATTCTCACAGATCCTAGTTTCTTATGTTAGAAGGAATCGAACATGATAAAAAGATATAAGGAAAGTCTAAAAAATTTGGTTTGGTCTGAAATGTATATATATTTTTAACTCTTTCTTTCTTATAAGGATTAGTATCTTTAGAAATATGTGTGGAAACAGTGTTAAGAATAAAATACTGTAAAAGTCTTATGTGGGCTCATTCTTTCAAGTTATTTTTACGTGTAGGGCCTACAATCATCTCTCTCTCTCTCTCTCTCTCTCTCTCTCTCTCTCTCTCTCTCTCTCTCTCTCTCTCTCTCTCTCTCTCTCTCTCTCTCTCTCCGCACAAATCATACAAACATAAGGCAAGATCAACGTCATCTTAATTTCTCATTCAGCTTTAACCTTTGCCTCATCCTAAATTTCACCTAACCCAGACAAAAAAAAAAAAAAAAATACATCTATATGTGTTTAATCTATAAGTCATTTTGTCATGTTACTCGTTTTGCACTTTTCCCTTCTCCCTGCTGCCATATCTTGATTTAAGATACGAATTCTGAAAATCATTCGACATCTTACTAGAAGGGTTATGACATCTCTAGGAAGTGATACAGTATTTGTTATATTACCTGTTGATGTCATGAAAGATGCTTTGCTGGATGTATAACATTTATCTCCTTGATAAATCTTAAATATAATTTTATTTTCATCTTTTTTGTAAAATTTAATGGCTGACTTAATTTTCCCTTCCTTTCTTCTAACCTTTGTAACCCAAGATGTTTCTAAACTACATTTGACCCAGAAATCAGTAATCCTCCTTCCCCCAAAAAAGGTGTAAGGATTTTTTTTTTTTTGTTTTTTTTTTTTTCGTTTTAGTAGTTTCTGACATTAACTGAACTGACAGCCTCACGGCCATGCTTCTTGGTTTAGGAATGACAACAAAAATTTATGATACATGATACGTTTGCTATTAACATTATTATCGAATATAAAACATTTGGCAATAAAATGATTCCTAACCAGCTTAATTAGATTTGGAACGCTTGTAAACACATTAATATCCCTATTAGAAAGAAAGGGATTTATTAAAGGTTTATTCATTGTTACTCCTAAATTTTGCCACAGTTCATAATCAACACTCATGGATGAGTTATTAAACATTACACTACTGTGATCTTTTAAATAATGATAAAGGCACCATTCAATTATGCCAATTATAACCCCTTTAAAAATTCTAAAATAAACTCGTCTCAGTGGCTAATTCGGCTATCTACTTTTCATCTGAGATATGTCATGCGTGGGATGGGTCAATTTCTTGCTCAAAAGTGAACAGACCTTCTCTTTCTTTAGGTCTTGGTAAAAGTAGTGCAACGCGTGGTTTAACTACATTTTTACTTATACAATGGTACACTTATCTGAGTATCAAATTATATTAGTTTATATTTACATAGCAAACTTTCTTAATTTATGTTTTCACGAAACATTTCTTATTGGTATAATGATTGAGGTTCACTGGGTTAAATCTATGAAAATACTCATCTCACCACCAGTGATCTGTGTTGTTTGACTTTTTTCTCTCCTCTGCTTCCGCTTCCTGTGTTAACACTCAAAATTATTCAGCAAGTTTAGTCCATATTCTGGTGGCTTTTCTGAATATCCCCTGATTAATTGGCTCTACCTTATATTTTTGTCTATTTGTTGAACGCTCAGATTGTTCTTCACGACTGACTTAAGTATCCTATTTTGTCCTACTTTGTAATTTCTTTAATGCCCAAATATTAGAAACCAATGTTAAACACAGGGGTATTTGCATTATTTTCTTGCAGAAATACATTTTAATATCTTTTCTTTATTCTTGCACTCTTTTAGCTTGTATTTTGCATTCTTGCTATCTTTATTCTTTCTGTTGTGTCTTGATATCCCCTTTGCCCGAATTGTATGTCCAGTATTCTTGTGCTTAGGTGAAATTCATTGACTGTTCATCCAACATTATTTGTTTTTGTTTTTATGTTCATACTGATACTATTTAGAATATATATCTATTCTATTTATCTTCCACTTCCTTTCAAATTGATTCATCCTTCCAATTTGGTCCATTTTTTTTCTTTTTTTTTTTTAAGTTGGGTCCTTTCTTCGTGTATGTTTCTCTGGGTGATTTACTATTTGTGTGATGTTATCTGCAAAACAGTCATTAGTACAGTACCTTGGTTGTGGAGTCAAATTTGATGTATTTAATATGAATAATGTTGGCTTTAGTACGGAACAATGTAGGATCCCACTTAGTAAGGGAAATGGATTTCCCTATGAAATTTGTCAATCAATTGCAGCTACCCGCTATTTTATGGAGTTACATAATATTTTCTTTAAAATATATGGAAGACTGAGATGTGATAGTTTGTACAGTAGTCCTTATATCCATAATTTGTCAAATATCTTGGTTATATCCCTGCTTACTAGGTTTCATAGGTACTTTATTTTTATGAAAGTGCAATTCTTTCATACATATGTGCTATTGCAATATGGGTTCTGTTTCCTTACCTAAATCCATATTTATTTTTTTTGTGAAAGTCATGCTCTTCTACGAACCGCACCAACCTGTTGTTAATAATTTGTTTCTAGTATTTTACAAGGTACCTCTAGTATTGATATTACTCTATAATTCTCAAGATACGTGTATTTTATCCTGGTTTGGATATTCAAATCATTATTGCATTATTGAACAACTATGGAAAATGTCCTTTGAGGGAACATAGTTGTATATCTCATTTGATTTAACCAATGCTGTGTCTGATAAGTTTTCATATATGATCTTGAAGTAATGCCACATCTTTCTGGTGGCTTGTGTTTAGATTTTTTGTTCTATTTCCATGCCCCATAACTCTATTTTCCTTGTTGATCAATAGTTTTTATTGAGTCTGCAAATGTCAACTTTATGATATCGGTTGTTCTATATGTGTGTTGTTTAATAAATCCGTTAACTATTACCTTATGTTGGTTGTTGAAATTTTGATTATTCTCCTGTGTTATTTGGATTTTTTCCTTCATTATTATTATCATTATCATATAATTTTTTCATTCCTTTATATATATATATATATATATATATATATATATATATATATATATATATATATATATATATATATATATATATATATATATATATATATATATATATATATATATATATATATACATACATACCGTGATGTATTAGTTTTGCTTCTCATTAGTCTTGAAACGGAACTCCAAAGTCATCACCATCTCCTCCCACGCCCCTTGACGCAAAGGGCCTTGATTAGATTTCACCAGACCTCTCCATCGAGCTTTTATTTCAATACTTCTTCATTCATCCTATCCTACTTCACTCTTCATAGTCCCCAGCCACGTAGTCCTGGGTCTTCTAACTAGAGTAATCTCTCTTATAGTTTCATTTTTAATCCTATCCTACCATTTAAATCCCCATATCCTTTTTTTCTCAAATCAATTAAATCTATTGGAGATTGTTTCATTATCATAATATCTTGACTCATGTCCATATAGAAAACCGATCTCACTAAACTGATGTATAGCCTGATTACTATATGTAATTTAAGGCGATTGGATTTCCGAATTTTATATAACCTAGCCATTGTCTGATTTTTTTGTTTTCAATCTTCTCATTGAACTCTACTTCTAAAGACCTTTTATGGGAGATTATATTTCCTAAATACTTAGATGATTCAACATCATTAATTAATTCTCCTTTCAATTATATTTCATCTTCCATTGCATACTCTGATCTCGTCATCTCTGTCTATCTTCTATTTTGTGGTTTGTTTTCAGCCTAACCTCGTGTGATATTTCATACATTCTGGTAAGCAAGCTTCACAAATCATGTGGTGTTCTGCTAATAAGGGCAGCTTCATTAGCATAATCTAGGACTGCTAATTTTCTAGTACCAATCCAGTTAAATCCTTCTCCACCATCTCCGACTGTTCTACGCATTACAAAATCCATGAGGAGGATAAACAACATAGATGACAACACATTCCCCTAGAGTATCCCCACTGTTCACTGGAAATTCATTTGATAGGATTCCATTAACCTTAACTTTGCACACATGCTGTATTACTTTATTTTATTTGGTTTTATTTTACTAACTGTTCTTGTAGTGATTATCTCCTCATTAATGTACTTTAGATGTTGTTGTACTATCATTGTATTAATTTTAGCTTCTCACTGTTAATTGGGTGTGGAATTGTTGTGTATTTAGTTGTGGGTATATGACTTTTTATAGCTTTCTTATATCCTTGTACCGTTTTTCAAGTTATTCGTCGATTATTCATTTTGTTATTTCAATTTCATTTGAATTTATTGTTAGTTGACTTCCTATGTTTTCGTCTCTTTCAATTTCTTTTGCTCTTTACAAAATTGCTTTTTTTTTTTTTTTTGAAGCATGGAAGCATTAATGGAGAAAGGGATTGTTAATGGTACATGATCAGTGAATGCTGCTGCTCCTTTTTAATGGATATATATTGTGGTTTCCTTTTCTGTTGTTTGCTATCTAAAACAGGTCTGAAGTGCAAGATAAGCTTTTTATTCATTATCCTGAATATTAATTTCCACGTGTACTTTGATTGGCTATAATTTAACAGTTGCTGTCTGATATTTGAATACATAATGAGAGATGTTGGTTCGTCCCAATTAATAAGCTGAATTATTTCCTGAAGCAAGAAGTACGAGTAATGTCCTCTTGGAGACTTGTAAGGTAAAGCAATGACAATTGTCCTTTTTGTTAGTTTAAATTTGGATTGCTAAAAGGCCGTCTTGGAAGTCATTTATTATCTTCAGTTGTAAAATATTCTTAATTGCTATTGCCTATCCTACAAAGGGATCGTCATCAATATTTAGCTTAGGCCTATATCTATTACATCCAAATATTTGTATAGTTTCATTTCGTTTCATAACATACTCATTGATTAATTTTATGTCTGTGTCTTCTTTTCTGTATATTGTTAATAAATAATAAAAAAAAAATATTTTCAAGATTTTGTGTTCGCTGAACTATTTTATATATTTGTAGAGTAGAATTCATTATGATTATAATGATCTAATAGTTGTCTTGATTACCTTGTATCTTTTGTCTTATTAGTAAATCTGGCTACTAGCGTAGTAGGTTTGGATGCTACTGAAGGCAATCCTTCTGAATTTCGGAAAATTGTAGAGTCGGAGAAATGTGGATGACTTAGTAGTGGGCTTGAATTTCTTTTACAGATTAATGAAGTGGATTTTGGAGAATAGTAGAGTCAGAAAAATTTGGATGACTTTGTAGTGACCCTTGTATTTCTTGTTGATTGATGATGTGGCTTTTGGAAAATGGTAGAGATAGAAATTAGGATTAGTTTGTTGTGTCGCTTGTATTTCTTCCGTTCATTGATGATGTGGATTTTGGAGAATGATTGAGTCGGAGAAACTTGGATGACTTGGTAGAGGGCTTATATTTCTTCTGTTACTTAATAATTTTGATTAGATTTCGGAAAATGGCAAAGTCAAGAAAATTTGGGATGACTTTGTAGTGACATATAATTATTTTGTTGATTGATGATGTGGATTCTGGAAAATGGTAGAGACGGAGAAATTTGGATGACTTTGTAGTGACGCTTGTATTCCTTCTGTACATTGATGATCAGTATTTTAGAGAATGGTAGAGTCGTGAAAACTGGATGATTGGTATTGATGCCTGTACGTCTTGTCTTGATTGATATTGTGGATTTTGGAGAATGGTAGAGCCGGAGATATTAGGATGATTTTTTATTGGTGCTTGTATTTCTTCTGTTGATTGATGATGTGGATAATGGAGAATGGTAGAGTTAGAGAAATTTAGATGACATTATAGAGGTGCTTGTATTTCTTCTGTTGATTGATGATCTTGATTTTAGAGACTGGTCGAGTCGGAGAAAATTAGAAGACTTTGTATTGACGCAAAAGGAAAATTGAAGAGACAGGAGTGTATGCTCTTGTCACTTGGATCCAAAATCTCTGTCGAAAGGTAGAGTCTGAGAAGTTTAGATAACTGTTTAATGATAATTTTATTTCTTCTGTTAATTGATGCTCTGGATTTTGAAGAATGGTAAAGTCTGAGAAAATTGAATGAATTTTTAGTGAATCTTTTATTTCTTCTGTTGATTGATGATGGGGATTTTGGAGAATAGTAGAGACGGAGAAATTTTGAATGGTTTGTATTGACGCTTGTATTTCTACTCTTGATTGATATTGATAATTTTAGTGAATGGTAAAGTTTGAGAAATTTGGATTACTTTGTAGTGTCGTTTGTATTTTTTCTGTTGAGTGTTGATGTGGATTTTGTTGAAATGTAGAGTCAGAAAAATTTGAATGACTTTGTATTGATGCTTGTATTTCTTCTGTTGATTGATGAGGGGAATTTTGGAGAATTTTGAAAAATATGGAAGACTTTATTGTGACATTTGTATTTATGTTGGTTGATGATATGGCTTTTGGAAAATGGTAGTCAGATAAATTTTTATGATTTTGTAGTAATACTCGTATTTCTTCTGTTGATTGATGATGTGGATTTTTTTTATTATGGTATAGTCTGAGAAATTTGGATGAATCTGTAATGGTGCCTTTTTTAACTATTGATAGATGATGTGTATTTTGGAGAATGATAAAGTCTGAATAATTTGGAGGACTTCGTATTGAAGCTTGTATTTCTTCTGTTGATTGGTGACGTGGATTTTGAAGAATTTGAGAGTCAAAGGAATTAGAAAGACTTTGTATTGAAGCTCTGTATTTCTTCTGTTGATAGATGATGTAGATTTTGGAGAATAATAGAGTAGGAGAAATTTGGATGAATTTGTAGTGATGCTGGATTTCCTTCTCTTGATTGATGATGTGTATTTTTGATAATGTTATAGTCGGAGAAATTTGGATGAGTTTGTAGAGATGCTTGTGTTTCTGTTGTTGATTGATGTTTTTTCTTGCAAATGGTTTGTATATCCTGAAGGAGGAATTAGTGAGTTTATGTCCGAATCAGGTTCATTTCCAGGTATAAACTATTCATCCGATATGTCATCTATTGAACAATCTTCTATACTTCCTTCATAATGTTTGTTCTTTTGCATAACGTTTTTCTCATGAGTGCTTGGAATTCGCTTGCTCTTCTTGTATGTTTTTATTTATTTTTTTTTTTATTTTTTTTTATATTCCCTCTCATGGAGTTCGCTATTTTTTTAAATGTTTCTTCCAAGAAATTCATTGTTGGTATATTGTTGATTGCCAGTAATCTTTTTATTATTAAAGGGTAAAATCCATTTTGAAGCGTCTCCAATTTTAATTCTATATTCTTGTCATCCACACCAGCCCAGTGATTTTTTCTTTTTATATTATATTTAAGGTCTTCTTCTTGTTCAAATGGTCTTTTGTTCAGATGTTTGGCTACTATAGATTTCAAGGCATTATATTATAGGGAATTAATCCCTTAAAACCGTTCATTTAGAAAAAAAAAAATTCTTGCTCTCTATCTCAGGGATCTTATCTAAAAGATGTTCATCTATTTTTAAAAAAGAATGCCGAGTTAACATGGCTTGCGCCATGAGCTCTGGCCCAAGCGGCACCAGTTTGTTGACAGAGTACGTGTCTTCTATTTGAAAGTACATGAGGCTTTGGGCTCCTGCTAAGTATATTAATCTTCATTTTGAATCATATCATTCCCTTTTCTTGTAGATTTTGTGTCCCCAAAAAGTGATATATAAACCTAGCTAAGCTGTCACTGAAAGAATGGCCAGAACGATGTCGGGGACCAGGAGTCAAGGATAGAATTTGAAATAACAAACGGGCAACTATCTTTGAGTTCTAAGTGAATATGAAAACATGTCTCTTGTCGGTTCTGGAGGAAGACTGGATCTATTACTTAAAATTTTAATAATGATACTAAGAAAAGATCTACGTACTCCTAACAGTGAATTTGTAAGCACTAAAATCAAGGCCAATCATACTATCCTCTAGACCACAATCAAGGGATTTCTCTACATCATTGGAAATTGTAATAAAGTCATCACACGCTCCAGAGTCCTTTCAAAAGTCAAATAAAAAACTTGGGAACATTATTACTATATTCAGCAAATCTATCTAGACGTTTTGCCAAAAGACATTTTAAACTTTATTTAATGAGTCTAGAGCTACATTTGCCTAATGCAGTAAAATTACCAATTCTCCAACAACTTGAAGCAAAAAGAAGCTCTGCTTGCTAATATGATGAAAATAACAGACAACTTAGGAGGTAAGAAATCCTAATGTTATGCATGATATAGTTGCCTATCTATTGTTGACCAACTCCAATGAATGTTATAAGGTATGAGTTGATGAATGTAATAAGGGAAACAATAGTAAGTCTTTTATAATGATTTTGGCATTATGATACATTAAGTATTCATTGCAAAATGAGAGGCAGGTAATGGAAGGGGGTATAGAATGGTCATAATTGTAACGGTTTTGTTATAAAACACCAAATAGTCAATATTATTTGGGAAGTGATGATCTGAATACACACTATCTATTCTATCAGTAAGCCACTGTAGGCATGTGGTATATTGAAGATAACCACCACGACCTTAGTCTAGGTGAGATCAAATCGTTGGCATTCATGCGGTTGGGTTATGCATGATATAGTGAGGAAAATAATTATATCAAAATCAACAGTAGACTACTGGCTTCACTAACACCAAGAGTTGGAAAGCCTAATAGGTCATCCCAGAAGTGGTTAACTGAGAAAAACTACAGCAAATGAGGACTGTAGCAGACATCACTACCCCTCGTTAAAGGTTCACAAATTATTTTGCAACGAGACAACACCTGCACCTCCAAGTTTCTGCAAGGATTAATGGATGACAACTTCATTGTGATAAGAGGAATGACCTTTCTATTTCAGGAGAATATCATGTTCTCAGTTATCCTCTTTTTGACCTTGCCTGTATTGACAGGTAACTGGTTGTTGTTTGATCGAGCTCATCTGGTACGCTTGAGATATGTATTACTGCTCTCACCGAACTTAGTAATAGTTTCTCCGTATCATCGGTTACTTTCTTTAAACTCTCAATCCGTAGAGGCCTAAACTTAGAGTTCGATATAGACAGATTTTAAGTTTTAGCAGTAAACTCAGGGACAAAGCTGAAGGTAATCTGACCCCTTCCTCTTGACTGGGCGGTGTCATAGGATAGACTATGCAACTTCATAGCCCTCTTTGCAGAGGCCAAGGTGATAAGAAAAAACCTTTTAAAGGGTCAAGTCAGAGTTTGAGGCTCAACTCAACGGTTCAAAAGGCTTTCAGGAGAGGTAAGACTTAAAGTTCTAAGGAGGTGGTAGCACATTTGGCTAAGGGTAAGATAACTCATAGTTCGTATGAAAATAGATCATTCTCCTGATGAGGAAATATCTAATTCCCTCAGTTTAGAGATCTGGCCTAAGATCGAATGATAGCCTATTGGTGCTGACACTGAGAAGAGTTTTTCTTCTTGGAGATACAACAAAAACTTAGAAATCGAAGGTATAGTGGCTCCGAGTGGAGAGACACTAACCACAAAAGATTGCTTACTTTGCTTGATCAAATGTGACAGAGAAGCTTCTAATGGATCCAGACAACTGTTTTGCCAGTGTTCAAGAAAACCCTTTGAGTAAGGATATGCTGAATAACCTCCAGGCATGAAGTCATTGGGATGCGGCTGCCCTGTGTAAGATCTTCACATCTAGTTGATGCAAAGGTTACGTAAAGGGGTAACGGCTATGGAACTTTCTTCAAAAGCAGCAAGCGATCCTGGTACCATTTTATGTGTCCCATAGCGGAACTTTTAACCTCCTTCATAGGTAGGAACATGATCTCACCTTGTTGAGGAGCCTCTGGATCACGCAGAATGCATAGATGTCTAGATTGCCCAAAGGATGTTAGAAGGTATCCTGTAACAACACCTGCAGGTCTTGTACTGGAGAGTAGTACATCAGAAATTTGGGGTTTAGGGACATCACAAACATATCTTTTAGAACAAACCAAATAGAGTTAGGACTATGGTCATTATTTGAGGATCCAGAAACCATGCAGACCAAACAATCTGTGTATTCCTGTTCATATTATCCTCCAGGAAGTTGATTTTGCCGGGAATGAACCGGTCTGACAGTGAGATCCGTTTGGCTTCTGTCCATCATAGAATCTTCACATCTGAATGTCAAATCTGTTGCGAGAAGATACTCCATTTTTGTTTAAGTATACCGCCATGGTCATGTTGCCGCTCATTAACACTACCAAATGACCTGAAAGCTATTGGAAGTGTTAGGACTAAAGAAGCTGGTTAAATCTCCAGGAGGCTTATAAGATGTTGCCAATCATAGTCTGACCACATCCCAGAGGCCATGTGTTGTTGCAGGTAAGTCCACCCACCCTCTTTCGTTTGATACATCCATCAACAGAATTAAATACAGAGAAGAAAAAAAGAGCCACAGATGAGAGCCTTGTAAAAGGTCTGAGTTTTCCATCCATCAACTTGAGTCTTTCTTCTGCCCTGATCCTAACGGAATGCATGCTACCGGAGGATACCTACACTGAGACCATAGGATTTTCAGTTTCCACTGAAGTGACCAAAAGTGGAGGCGACCATTTGGAACTAATCAATATAAGGATGCCAGATGTCTCAATAAACATTCCCACCAACAGACTGGTAGCAAACACCCCAAGAGAAAAGGAGAAGACACTTCCTTGAACCTATCTATTCTGGCAATATATTTTGGAATTTGGTGTCTATATGCATTCCCAGATCTCAGGAAAATTCTAGACACATTTTAAGGTGTATGAGTAGGGTCTCCACCGAGTATGCCAGAATCCCTCACTCAGATATCAGTGAAGATGGATGCTATTGTCATGGGTCCAAGCCAAAATTAGAGTGAACACTCTTGTGAACAGTTGTGGGGGTTTCAACAAGCTAAAGCACAGCACTTGAAACTGGTGTATCTAGTTGTGCAGTTGTAATTGCGGGTTCTTCCTTGATGAAGGAGGGATCACGATTTTGAGGTATGCATCTGTCAAGGCCACTGTAATCATGAAGTCCTCTGGTTTGATCACCTCTCTGACTTTGGCTACAGTCTCTATGTTGAACAAAGTTTGTAAGAAAATCCTGTTCAGGGTAGAAAAGTCTATGTTTGGACTCTAGCCTCCGTATCTACAAGAGAGTATAAACTGAAGAAACCTGGGAACCCATCGATGACCTCCTGGAGAGTATCGTTTCCTAATATGGTCTGGATTTTGCCTCTAGACAACTGAATTATCAACCACCTTAGACACCCAGTTCTTCGTGAGAGAGGTCATGTCCTTCTGACCTATGCAATTGGCATCATCTCGTTGTGGAGAGAACTGGGGTGGAACGAATGAGTCATATTAATGTACCTTGACTGGTGATAGTCTACATGACTCCAAGAAAGATCTTTCTCTCAAAGATCTTAATACCCACTGGTTCGTTTATGGAGGCGGAGGGACCTGCCTTGACCTCCTATGCCTCTAGTGGAACTTTGCTCAGAAGAGTCCGTATCTCTCCAACATGGGATCACGCTCCTAAAGCATTACGCTGGTAGGCCTCATCTCCAGATATTATCGGTATCTGGAAGCATGTGCAGATGACATTCATATGGGAACTGGCACTTTCAGAGTTGAAGGTACCTGTACCCTAGACAGGGGCTGAAAGGTCAGTGGGAGCCTAAAAGGTGACCGTTGAGCTCTGCAGCCACAGGTTGAATGGAGCCCTAGGGTTCCCTAGGGACACTGTTGCCGACAAAAGATTGCTGACCATATCATTAGAGGGAACTGACAAAGTCAAGGTCATAATTAGAGCAGCCTTAGAGGCAGAGGCTGCTTGTACATTTCTGAAATTAAATCAGAATCAGAATTACAAGAAGGTGCAGACTGGGCACTCACAAAAAGTGTAACCTAGCAAGCAAGCGTTTGCTGCACATGCATGATGCACTTCGCACGCATATATCATAAACATAATCCTCAAGTCGTACCATAAAAGACTGTGAGTTCTCAGCAGGATATGAGCGAAGCAAAGGCGAATGCGTGTGAAGATGAGAATGATGATACGCAGCTCTCCCTAACTCACAAAGCAAGTTCCCTGCTGAAGAGATTGCCATGGGTGCTTGCTTGGACTTCATATGCAGCAGCATGAGATGATGTGTCCACTGGGTTACAGGAGGTGAACTCACCTGTTCGCTCCGAAGAGCTGGAGTCCTTTCAAGCAAGAATACCCACTTGTGTCCATGATGGTGACTTCCGAAGGTCTCCATATGGTTGGCAAGCTGTATCGGGAGAGGATAGCCAGGATCCTCTTACTGAGCAAGCCCAGCATGCGTGCTCACCCCTGGGGAAAGCTCGCGATGTTGATATCATTATGGGTATTAACCAGCAGAACCTCAGATAGAAGAGGAACTGTGGAGTACGTAAAAACATGAGGCACGGTGTCAGAGAGAAGGAACTCCCTTATTTTGTCTCGAGAGGGACGTTGTTGCGACCTAGATTCAGCCAGTGCTAAATCTAACTCTTAGATACTATCAATTGACTGGCCACACATTACTATGTTGGATCCTTCTCTCTGGTTATGGTTCATTTCTTTTAAATCCTTGACTACACATGCACCGAATAGTCTGGCCTATTCTTTACACATTCTCCTGTCATCAGGCAACTTACAAAGCTGAGATAACCAAAAATTTCTTCTTCATTTAAGGGCTAACTACTGCATTATAATTTTTCAGTGGCGGGTTTCCTCTTGGTAAAGGAAGAAGCCACTTTTTAGATATGGAAAGGAGCTCTTTTAAAAGAGCACTCAGAAATCGAATCATTGTTCTCTATTCTTAGGTTGTGTAATAGGCTCCACACCATGGTCTTCCACTGTTTTCGGTCAGAGTTCTCATGCTTGAGGGTACACTTGGACATGCTCTGTTGGAGCCCATGAGCTCAGAACATACTGCTTATGCAACTAGGGTTTGTAGCTAATAATAATAATAATAATAATAATAATAATAATAATAATAATAATAACAATAATAATAATATTATTATTATTATTATTAATATTACTTTTAATATTATTATTATTATTATTATTACTATTATCATTATCATTACTATTATTATTATTATTATTATTATTATTATTATTATTATTATTATTATTATTATTATTATGTAAAGACCAAGTTTTTATTCATGTCGGAACAAATTAACTCCTATTCCTTCACACAAGTGAAAGGTTTGACCACAATAAAAGAAAAAGCTTTATGGCCAAATGCTGTAGCTGCCCCTCCAAGGAGTTCATAAGACGTTGATTCACCCTAGCATTAACACAGGTAAACAATCTAATTTCTTAGCCAGTAACATAGGCAACCATTAAGAAAATACCACGAACAATGGGAAGTTGATAGATTCTTCTATATATCCAAAGTACTAAAACACTGAATTATTGTATCTTAGAAATTAGATTTATTTTATTAACTAACAAAAACTTCTCACTGATGTCCCAATGACATGAGGGTGGACTAGTGATTGAACATAGTTTTCTTATCTCTTAAAATTGAGGCTGGGTAAACGTGCTTTACACCCTCTTTAAAGAAAAAAAAACAATAAAAAAAAACAATGCCATTGGAAAAAATATTTATGTTTAGGTAGATACCAGTGCTCACACGAGTGGAAGAAACACAACTATACAAATAAAAGAATATTTGTTCTAGCAAAAGGAGATAAGCATTCTATCAAAAGCTGAACCAGAATTAATTTTAAACAAATTCTAAAATAAGCTTGGATGACTTGTCCATGGCTGACTTCGAAAACTTATGAATATACTGTTATTAAAAGGGACTATGAAACACACGACACAGACTTTAAGAGCATTTTTTAGCTTCTCCTACTATAAAAAAAAAAACATGCATAAAATATATCCTTATTGCAGGACTCAATAAACTTTAACTAATGTTATGTTCCAAGAAAACAGCCAAGATAGCTCTTCTATCTGAATTGTTTACAAAAAAAAAAAAAAAAAAAACAGATTAACAAGACACTTGCAGCTGCGTAAGATATGAAGAAGGAGGTTTTTTTTTTCCTCAATAAACATGTTTGTCTATACTTACCAATATACAATAGTGGTTAAAATTGAAAACATGTGGGAAAGGGGACAAATTGGCAAACAACGAATTGTCAATGAAGAATTGACCGGATGCCGTTAAAAAGTACTATATTTGGATCCTTCTCTTTGGTTACGGCTAATCTTTCCTTTGCTTACACAAACACAGAATAGTCGAGCCTATTCTTTCCCCATTAATTGTTGTCATAATGCACCTGAAAACACTTGAGATTGTCAAGCAATTCCTTGTTCAATGGGTTAACAGTTGTACTGTAATTATTTAGTGGTTTCTTTCCTATTGGCAAGGATAGAAGAGCCTCTTAAACTATGATAAACAGGTCTTCTAGAAGAAAGACATTCGAAAATCAGACTATTGTTCTCTGGCCTTAGGTAGTGTCATAGCTTCTGTATCATGGTCTTCCACTGCTTTGGGATATTCTCTTCTTTGACGGTACACTCAGGGATACCATTCTATCTTATTCCTCTTCTTGTTTTTGCCTTCGCCAACTTCATTGCGGCGAATGTTATGTTTTGAAAAGTGTATGCTTGTATGTCTGTATGTGTTTGTAACTCGCATAATTAAGAAACTATTTTCACCGAATATCATAAAATTTAGTGGGATTACTGGCCCTGCTCCGAGGACTTTAAAGTTAAATTCTCTGTATGATTGGTTCAGTGCTCAAGCCCATGGTCATGAGAAGGTAAAAAAAAAAAAAAAAAAAAAAAAAAAGGAATAACAAAACGATGAAACTATTTGACCGAATCTCATAAATTTTGGTGGGATAATCGGCCACACTGCAAGGATATTTTGATCAGATTTTCAGAATTGTTGGTTCAATGTCGAAGGCTAACGACACGAAAAAGTAAAAATCATATTCCCAAAACTCAATAACTCTTTGACCGAATCGCATGCAATTTCGTGGGATAATTGGTCATGTTCTAAAGATAATGTTATTAGATTATGTAGTCATTTGGTAAAAAGGTCAAGACGAAGGCCCAGCTCTTGAAAAGGTAAAAAACGTATTTCTGGCATAGGGTGATAATTTTTTTTTCGGATTTGCATGAAACTATTGCTAAAATGTGCATTATTCAATTGCTTACCATGAAATATATAACATGATATAGGCGAAGTTTGCAGCTCTACAGAGTGCCTGTTATAGTTTTTCTTATATATATGATATTGTTACTGTTCTTAACATATTCTATTTTGATTGCTTATTTCTTATCTTGTAGTTTATTTATTTCCTTTTTCACTTTTGGAACCCCTGGGGGGTATAGTTACTTGTTTTTCCAACTAAGGTTTTAGCTAAGATAATAATAATAATAATAATAATAATAATAATAATAATAATAATAATAATAATAATAATAATAATAATAACATTAAATCTGATGCTTCAAATTAATGTTGCCTTTGACTGCAGCAAGCAAGACAAAAGGAGGAACAACAAATGTGAAACTCCACGTCTAAATATTTCTTGTATAAATAAACCTTTAAGGAAAAGATCAATGGAAAGAGATTGTCTTAAAATTCACTGAAATAAACTGACTGAACGCTTGGAATTACCACACTCAAAAGTCCAACTTAACCAGAGATGTCAATGTTCTCAAAAGCATTTAATAGATTAAAAACTTCAATCTAAGATACAAAGAAAAATTTTGGTACTTCAGCAAACCAAAGACTTTAAATAGATATATGGGTAAAGAGGCCTTCCTTGCTCTGCATAAAGATTTTGGAAGAAAAGGGTTAAATTAGCTTTGAAATGCAATGCTTAAGTACCCGAGGATACCTCTGAACTGCTAGTCCACAATTCATGTAGTGATGTCAAAATGATAAGCTGCCTTTTCTTCTGAATCTCAAAAATAATGACATTAATACTACAGACCAGTTTGGCATAACGTAGAGATCATATCTTAGAGAAGTAACTGTAATGAGTGAAATCGAAAACCTCTTCTGAAGTTTTAAAGGGCTAAAGGTCGCTCGTTGTTGGCTGATGCAACGGACAGAACAATGCCCTAGAAGATGACCATATACATATATCATACATATGATCAATGGTCCATCAACCTCTCCATCAAGTTAGCATTAGGGACCGCCTGACATAGGCTGCTGATGACTCATCAGGTAGACCTATAGGCTCCCCCAAATCCCTCAACCCTATCCCACATGGATGGTGCAGGTTGCAGACACTTGGAATAACTATGGAGTTCGGGCGAGGTTCGAATTCCCGTCCACCAGATTTTTAGCCAGAAAAGTTGTCAAAAGGCTACCAAACCCCCACTTCAACTTTAATCTTAATATTACACTGCATAAAAAGTATAAGTGATTATCAAGCGATATTATGACTACAATGTATATATCCCGCAAGAACTTTGACGTAAAGCACGTTGTATATTACCGTTATAAAGAACAAATTCACTCCCTCGCTCTTCCAGCGAGCCAAACTAAAAGACAAAAGTACTTTAAAAAGTAAGAAAGGCTGGTCCCACACAGTTTCCTATATTAGGAAATCGGTGACTCATCGGTTAACGTTATTTTTTTCTTCATGTGTAAGATTTAATGAAACGATTATTGAGCCTAAACAAGACACTCTTCCATCATTGTAACATAAATACCTGCTTTTAACGTTTAATACGAGAAATTATTAGTATCATGGATTTTTCTCATGATTATATGACATTGTGTTATACTGTATTCTTACAAAACTGACTGTGCCGAAAAGGAATATCCCATAATGACGTTACTATGAAAGTAAAGCTCAATTCAAAATATATAGATACTCTAACTAGGCTCACGGAGTCATTAGCTCTCTTAATTAATCTTTGACTTAATTTACCAGCCTACCTAAAACTTAAATTTGTAAATCATTGTTTGCCAGATTATGCATTATCTGTCACGGATTAAATATTCAATGCATTCTCAACCATAGAATTAATGGATTGTCAAAAGGCTTAAAGATTTCTATCTCTTCTAGCATCAAAACTTAGTGACATATCTAAAAAGTTTGAAAAAAGTTAACCGCTCTTAAGCCTACATAAATATTAGAAATTTTGAGAATACTAACGGCGCCTACATAACAGAATTGTAGAACATTAATATTCATCGTCTTGCTCTCCATTCATCTACGGCTTAGGTCCTTTAATCTTGAAAAGTATCTTGCATAATACTGATAAAGTTAAGAAAATATCCCTTTGATATATAGTATCCGTAAATATATACGTTATAAGATAATGTAAGCCATGATACTAGTCATAATCATAATGTTTATGTTTGAGGTATATCGGTATTTAGGATTATTCTATATCTGTAATCTGAAAAGTCTTCAATGAAATTTCCCTGAATTATATACCCACTACAGTCATATCATTAACATCATCATTATTATTATATTGAGGGTGATGAAATAATGAAATGATACTTATATTTCGAAATATAAAAAAAAAAATATAAAAACGCCTGGTTCAAAACACATTTTGCAATATGTTTGAGGAAGACACAAGGTAGATTTATCAAGTACAGTATCTATTTCATAAAAAAATTGGAAAATACTCAACTTGAGATAGTATGTGCATTGAACCATGAAATCCTCTCTTTCCTTATAAGGAACACAGTACTAAAGTAAAAAGATCCTATTATCATAAGGATTTTTTTTTTTTAAATACTGTCGGGTGATATGATAATGAAACGAATCAAAACCGGAAAATCCACTTTGAAATGTTATCCACACAGTTATGACGTTTTTAGCTATTACACAGTGTATTTAAAGGGCTATTAAGATTAAATATATACTTGATCTATCTATTCTAACCTGAATTTGTTGAAGTCTGAAACTGGATGACACTCCCAGGGCAAGGGAAATGACAGTGTATATTATGTCTGTATATGAAGGCTGAGTACCCTACTTCTCATAAATCCTGCTATGAATGTAGATGACACGAGATTCAGGTAATAAAAGTTTGCAGCAGGCATAATATCTTCAATTTGTGTTCGATCTACCGGAAACAAGACATGGAAGATTATATCTTTGATAGTCTTTTCACAATTATGGCTAAAATACAAAAAAAAAAAAAAGATGATAGAGAGCCTCTTTGGTTTTTGTGGGTGATTTCAATGATATCCACACGGACTGGTTAAATTCTATCTCTCTTACTGATCGTCATGGCTTAGGATCTTTGAAATCTGCCTATGAATCAGACTGAGAGAAAATCAAAATTAAAGTTAATCAGAGGAGTGGTACCTGCTTGGACCTAGTACACACCGACTCCCCTGGCGTTATAATGTGTAAGGCTGGTTCTCAATGCCATAATCTCATTAGTAATGAATTTAATGTTTGGCCAACATCACATTTACTTGATACTAGCTCACTCACCTGGAATTACATCCTTTTGTTAATGTTGTTCGGCATCCCATACTAGTGTCGCCGATTCAGCTGGGTAGGATATAATGAGAACATGTGTTACTGAATTACATTTAGTCTAATACAGCTTACAATACTGCTCACTTCTCAATGGCTTGTGACTCTCTAGTGAGAACATCGATGTAAACAAACTCTTGTACAAAAATACGAAATAACAGATGAGCATCACTCTCAAAAGACTGGATCCTACTACAATACAAAAGTAAGAAGAAACACATTATACCTTTGAGAAAATTAATAAAGGCTTAAATATTTCATAACATACACCACTACACTTATAAACAATGCTGAAAAGGATCCTAATAATGCAATGCTGTTCAACATTACACATAATGCACATTGCATTTGGTTTTCTACACTTCATGTTATAGCTTGAATGTTTGAAGAGATTTTTTATCCTCTCCATTCGCGGAAGGATGATAAGTTGCAGAAAATTTATGCTTCCTACCATTCACATTACAAAACTATTTACCTGGAAAGGTATGTTGGGTCGTATGCGACCCCTACAGCATTTTCAAAACCGGTTTTTTCCCCATAAATTATCACCTGTCTCGAATATGGAAGTGATCGACCTGCAAGGGGTGACTAGTCTACATGCCATTGTCTGCTTTAGGACTGATTTTCGTCTAACTTCCCTCCTTCCCCGTTTTTTTACCCCCCCCCCCCCCCCAGGGGTCGACCTCGACCCTGACATACCTTTATAGGGGTAAGTGATCAAACAGCAAAGTTATTACATAATTATAAATTGTCAAACAGTGTTGATACTTGTTTGGTTCTTTATAGTTGGAAAGTGTGGATGGATGGTGTGTCTACCACTTGCATGACATTGGTTTTGGCTTAGATGCTATATATTGCCATGAGGTCCATGTTCCCTCAAATGCTAATTTCTGAATTTTTTTATTTTTTGCAAATTTGATTTTTTTCTATTTATTTTGAATTCATCTTCAATAATGGCCAGCAGGCAGTATTCCCTCGGCATGGATGTCATCAACACACTTCTAATGGAGTTAAAAAGAGATGTTGATGATAATATGGAGTTTGCAACCCCATTTTTCATTTCAAGTGGTAGATTGGGCTGTAAGAGTTGTTGCGGTCTGCGGCCATTTTGTTGACATACCCGAAAGGTAAGTTGGCATATTCTTCTTCTGTATAGAATTCGTGATATTTTGGTATATTTTAATGCATAAATATCATATTTTATAGGAGATACAATGATTTTCATAAGAAATTTACATTGTGAAACTAGGCCGTCAGAAAATGACCTTTAGATTTCGCCCCTGATATAACAGTAAATTACATCTTAGTGCACATTTTATTATGTATTTCGGTTCTAGGATAATATGAGTTTATTCTATAAAAAAATTAGCCTCTTCCTATTTCATTTGGGTACCCAAAGAAATTCATGAAATTTGGACAATTTTTTTTGGCCAAAAAAAGTTATCCTTTTTTTCTCATTTCAGATCTTGACTTCTATGGGTCCAACTCATTTCCAGCAATTACACGCTGTTGCTTTGCCATCTAAGAAGGTGTCCCTAAAGGGATTTATGTGTATATGTATATTTCTATTTTTTGTGAATATTTACGTTGTCTTTTTTTGTATACTTAAATTTTTAATATATTTTCAATAAATAGTTATTTTGTAGATGGGTATCATTTATATTTTCAGTAGCTTTTAGCATTCTTTGAAGTATTTTTAGCAAGTCAAACAATACAGATTGATGCATAACTAAATTTTTCCTGAATTTTTTTCGGAGTCGGGGTCGCGCGCAACCGAGTATACCCTTAAAGGGGTGTCCGAGGAGCGTACCTATCCAGGGTAAAACTTTTGTGAGGTAAACTGTAGACCATTATCAGTTACAATACTTATTCCCCTTATTCACTCGGGTATTTTTCCCTGTTGAATCCCTTTGGTTGATAACATCCTAATAATAATAATAATAGTTAGAAATATTATGGTGTA
>NC_090755.1:39653537-39698537 GCF_036898095.1 Palaemon carinicauda | reverse complement strand
ACCTTTAGGCATTCCACTGGGCAGAGGGATGCTTCTTCCTTCAGAGGGCAGATTCTCCAGGGTCCACATCTCTTAGTGGGCAGCTGGTTCTTGGCGAGAAACGTTGGATCCGGAAAAAGATTCAGATCTCTATTCATTGTAAAGTGAATGTGGCCATCATCCCTCGAGAGGGCCACTATTTCACTAACTCTGGCTCCTGAGGCTAGTGCAAATAAAAATATCACCTTCTGAGTCAAGTCTTTCAGCGAGCAATCTTCATTGTTCAAAGTTGAAGCCAGATGAAGAACCTTATCCAAGGACCATGAAATGGGCTTTGGAGGGGCTGCAGGTCGAAGTTTGGCACGGGCTTTTGGAATCTTGTTGAAGATTTCATTGGAAAAGTCCCCCTGGAAGGCGTATAGAATCGGCCTAGCCAATGCAGATTTACAAGTAGTAATTGTATTAGCCGCTAATCCTTGTCCGTGAAGATGGATGAAGAAGGACAAACAGAAGTCCGTAGAAATCTCTTGCGGTTTCTTCGCCTTAACAAAGGCTACCCATTTCTTCCAGGAAGACTCGTATTGTCTTCTTGTTGACTTTGACTTATATTCTTCTAAGAAGTTAAATACTGTCTGCAGAAATCCCGAACCTTTTCCTAACCGCTAGGGTGAGAAAATCATGAGATGAAGGTTCTGGGTTTTCTCTGATGAAGCGTAGACAGTCGATTTCTGCACTTGCTGAGTTAGAACTGGCTCCGGCAACGGGATCAGCTTCAGGCGTAGTTCTGTTATCAGAGGGAACCAGACACTGCCTGGCCACTTGTGGGCCACTATCGCTGACCTCCCCCGAAAGGATCTCAATTTGTCGAGGGCTTTCGACAACAGGTTGGTTGGTGGGAACAGGTAAATCCTGGACCATCTGTTCCAATCCACGGACATCGCGTCCGTTGCTTCCGCTAGAGGATCCTCGTACGGGGCTACATACTGGGATAGTTTCTTGTTGTCGCTCGTTGCGAAGAGATCTACTTGCAGTCCTGGGACTTTGTTCAATATGAAGGAGAATGATCCTGTGTCTAGGGACCATTCGGACTCTATCGGGTTGATCCTGGATAGAGCATCCGCTGTCACATTGCGGAATCCTTGGAGGTGGACTGCTGACAAGTGCCACCTCATCTTCTTGGATAGATGAAAGATGGCCAACATCACTTGATTTAATTGAGGCGATCTCGAGCCCTGTCGATTTATGCATCTCATTATCACTTCGCTGTCTAAAACCAGGCGAATGTGGATTGAGCAGCGAAGTCTCAGTTTCTTCAGAGATAGAAAAACTGCCATGGCTTCCAGAAAGTTTATGTGGAAGGACTTGAAGAGGGGAGACCAGGTTCCCTGCACTTTCCGACGATGAGTGTGACCTCCCCAACCTTCCTTTGAGGCATCCGTGTGAACGGTGACTGCTGGTGGAGGTGGTTGCAAGGGTACCTTTCTTCTTAGGTTCTTTGCTTCCGACCATGGCTTGAGAATGGATCGCAGACGATTTGGGAATGGTCTTCGTAGATCTGTTCGATCGTTGTAAGCGTATTTTCTCCAGACTCCTGATGCATCTTTTAACTGTGCTCTCAAAAGTGGGTACGTCAAAGAGGCACACTGGAGAGACCCCAACACTCTCTCCTGTTGTCTTCTTGATATTCTTCGAGATTGAAGAAGTCTTTTGACAGACCTTGCTATCTCCTTCCTCTTTGCTGCTGGCATAGAGAGGCAATGTGACTGTAGGTCCCAGTGAACTCCCAGCCACTGGAACCTTTGAGAAGGAGAAAGCCGAGACTTTTTCAGGTTGAACTTGAACCCTAGGTTTTCTAGGAATTGAATCACTAAACTGGAGGCTTGCATGCATTCTTCTTTGGATGCTGCCCACACCAGCCAATCGTCCAGGTAGGCCATCACCTGGACACCTTTGAGGCGTAGTTGTCGAATGACTGCGTTCGCAAGCTTTGTGAATATTCTTGGAGCAATGTTCAGACCGTCAAGGGGAAACTTGACGGTTGATTGGTACATGCCAGTAAGCATCCGTCATGTCTATGGAGACTGTGTATGCCCATTTGGGCAGAAGGGTCCTTATGTGCTGAAGTGTCAGCATTCTGAACTTGTAGTTCACAATGAACTTGTTGAGTAGTGATAAGTCCAGAATGACTCTGAGCTTTTCCGAATCCTTCTTCGGAGCACAGAATAGCCTTCCTTGAAATTTTATGGACTTTGCTTTCCTTATGACTCTCTTGTCCAGTAATTCTTGAACATATTCTTCCAGAACTGGGGTTGATGGTTTGAAGAATTGAGGAAAGCTTGGTGGAGTTGAGTTCCAACCCCACCCCAGTCCTTTCTTGATCAGGTTGTGGGCCCAAGGATCGAAGGTCCACCGATCCTGAAAATGGAGAAGTCTCCCTCCTACCGGCAGCATCTCACTTAGAGTGCTGACTGGAGGATTTACCTCCTTGGCCACGACCACCTCTGTTGCCCCTGCCTCTGAAGGGGCGCCTAGAGGAACCCCGAAAGGAACCTCGAGACTTTGGCTTGAAAGAAGTTGCCTGCCTTTCGAAAACTGGGGTGAACACTGGCGACTGAGATGCCAGAGTTTGGGGCACCAGTTGAAAGGTGGTGGTGGGCTGTGCCACCGTCTGGGGCACCGTGGCCATGGGAAGCTGTTGCTGCTTTGGCCGAGAGGGCAAGCGAGGTCGTTTAGACTTATTCTTTGGCTGGGGACCCTCGTCAGCAGAAGATTTCATTTTTGAAGATAAGCCCCCACTTGGAAAGGAGATTTCTATTCTCTGAGGCGGCTTTGTCTACAACCTCCTTGACCACTTCACTTGGGAAGAGGTCTTTTCCCCAGATGTTGGAACCTATCAGCTTCCTAGGTTCGTGTTTAGCGGAAGCGGAAGCAAACTCCCTACAGGCCCTTCTGGCCTTGATGAAGTTGTACAGGCCCTGTTTGTAGAGACATGGAAGCAGCCAGGCGTTCCTTAGTCTCATGTTCTCTCTTCAACAGAAAATCTGTCAGCTTTGGGATTGACGTCCAGCGATATCAGCCTCCAGCTTCCCGACTGTGAATGTGACATGAACATCCTTCCAGTCCTTGTCGTCTGATGAAAAAGCAAGGGAGAAAGGCTTGCTTTCTTCTAATGTGGGGCAAGGCTTCCCTGTCTCCACGGCCTTCAAAGCTGCTTTGAACCCTTTATCCATAAAGGGAAAAGCACGTTGGGGGTCAGCAACAAACGATGGATGTTTTTTACTAAGAGCCGGCACCTTTGAACTAGTGAAAGCCCTCTCTTTCAACGTCTTAGAAAATAAGGCTTGTGCCTTAGCAAGCTCAAGGACAATTGTCTCCTTGGGCTCCGTCTCTTCTTTTAATGCCGGTTCAGTTCTGAGATGGACGTAACAATCCGGATAGGCCCCTCTACTGGGACAGAACTCGATTTCCTCCACTGGCACAGTGCCCAGTTTCTCTGAGAGGAAAATTTTGCATGCTGACATAGGCACATGCTCTGCGTATTTCCAAGGGTTAACGTCAGAGAAAACGGGAAGGTCCTTAACGTTCAGCTTCTTCGGGGTTAATCGTGAAGATACCAATTGCTCAATCTCCATCCGAAAGGTGGCTTCCTTCTCAGACGATTTCTTCTGTAGGTCCTGCACCATAGAGATCAAGGAGTGAATAGTGCTCGTAATCGAATCGAGCTAAGGTGGCTGAGAGGAAGTTAACAGTGCCGGTTCGGCCACTACAGCTGAAGAAACCGAAGCTACTTCGGCATTATTAACATTCTCTTCAGGGTGGGCAACTGCCTCCTGATCCAACTCTTCTACGAGGAGATTCTTCTCCGTCTCCTCGGAGACGACAGACATGTTGTCGTCCAAATGGATACCCTCCAATGTATCCGCAACGTCAGGTTCCTTGGTCTGCTGAACCTGAAGTTGAACCAAGGGGATCTCAGGTTTCGTCTGGGGAATAATAGCGTCGTTAAGAGCTCTGGGGAACAGACAGTCCCTCATCCTAGCATTAGGAAGGTATGGGCCCGAAGCATTCTTTTGAAACCCCTGACCCATTTACGCAGCGTATCCCTAGCTGCATCCCTAGATTCTAGAGTATTTTGGTCATCAAAAGCCTCTTTTACCAAACTTTCACAAATGGCACATACCTGCGGGTCCCAATACTTGAGAACCCCTTTGGTGATAGAGCAGCGAGCGTGAGGCCTGCACACTCCATGTCCATAGAAGCTCTTGCTACGGACTCTACAAAAGTTGTTCCCGCACTCTGGATGCTCCTCCTGTAAAGAAAAGAAAAACAAATAAGTTTTCTGTGAAATCTTCAGATTTCGACTTAAATTAAGTATTATACTTAGCTTGGATAGGGTAAGCTATAGGTAGGAAAGACACCTACATGTGTCTCCTGTCCAGCCACTTGCTATAACCTCCTCCCATATTGAACTAGGGAATTCATAAGAATTGATTACTGGAAGAAAATATCCAACGTGTCTTCTTGACACGTCTTCCATTATGCTCAATATGGTGGATAAATCTAATGGAAATTAACCATTAATAAAAGAGAGAATCATTTCTCCTAAATGATGGTCTCATAATGGCTGCCCAAGGACCACCTGTAGGTTGGAAAAAAGGTTTTCCAGGGCACAGCAGTAGCTGGCGTCAGTATGCCGTCAGTATTGCCGGCCCCGCAGATACTGCCGGGCCCCGCCGATACTGCCGGGCCCTGCCGACACTGCCGGCCCCGCCGACACTGCCGGCCCACCCGACACTGCTGGCCCCGCTGACGCTGCCGGACCGCCGACACTGCCGGCCCGGTCGGCACTTGCCGGGCTAGCCGGCACCTGCCAGGCATGCCGGCACTTGCCGGGCCTGCCGGCACATGCCGGCTGTCTGGGCTCAAATACTGTCTTAAATTATGATGGATGGAAGGCACAGGCCGGCTGCTGGCAAGCAACACAGTTGCCGGCAGCCGGTCATAGAATTCTTGCCGTCGGCTCATTGATCAGCGATGTCCAAGGCGAGAGGTGGCAGTGAACTGCTGGCATAACCATCCATATAGACGCCGGCAGAACTAACTGCTGGCGGCTAGCCCATAAAGAAAGTCAGAGAGAAAGATAAGGATAGAGGACGGCAAAGAATCAGCTATGCCGGCCAACATCCTGAAAGAGTGTGCCAGTGGAAGAGGGAATTAATTTCTGGCTTCCACTCAACCATATCCCATCATAAGGCATATGGAAAGCAGTCCAAGGGAGGACTCGAGGGCACACTCAAAGATATGAGGTTACCTGCCGGCGACCAGCCTAGCCAGCAGCCGACAGGAAAACTCAGGCTAGTTCTACAGACACCCATAGGGACATATGTAGGACCACGGCCATAAGGGTGAAGGTTCATCCAACACAAAAGAGATAGTGGGGAAGGGGGTAAAAAGTCCATAAGTAAGGTAATACCCTAAGGCGTTGTGGAGGATTAATTTTTGTTTTATTTTTTGTTTATTTTCTTTTGCCAAATCCAGAGAGAGAGAGAGAGAGAGAGAGAGAGAGAGAGAGAGAGAGAGAGAGAGAGATTGTGTTAGCGAGCGAAAGCAGTTAGTGTATCGATCGTTTGTGGTGAGAAAGACTGTTGGTATAAATGAGATTGTTTGTTTATGTTTTTAGTGAGGTTACGACAGTGGTGAATGTCTTGAGTGAATGCTTATTTTGATTTTGACTGCAGCTAGAGGCTGTTGTGAATGCTGGATTATTATTTTTTTGACCAGCGTGGAAGTGATTTTTATATTCTGAGTAAGTACAGTTTTGTTTATATTTGCTTGTCGTGATTGTGAATGATAGGAACAATTTATTATTTATCTTTGATTATAGTGCGATAGTTCAGTTAGTTAGGAGTGAGCATAAGTGGTTTTCTTTTTTTATTTTGGCAGGCCGTGATTCCTCCTTGGATAAACTTACTCCTTTGGAGAGAGTTCCCATGAATGTTAAATTGTATGTTGATGACCTGGCTTGTTTAAGGAACTTTATACGACTGCTCAGATTTAGATAAACGTTGATGACCCGGACTGAATGAACCTTCGATTGATGATGATGATGATGATACTGCGCACAAACCAGACCAATTAATACAATTGTGTATATTTGTCAGTGTTCCGGTTGCTGCAGTGTTGTGTTTGTTTGGCTATTAGAGACAGTTGGCCCTTGTGTGGATGAAAGTGTCCACTCAGAATCATATATATATATATATATATATATATATATATATATATATATATATATATATATATATAATTTTTAAATATTGGTTGCGGTCTATTTTAGTTTTAAGTCTGTTGGGGTTGTTTTGGTTTATATGAATGGTGTTTTGGTTTTTGCATATCTAATATTAAGTTTGATCAGTTTTAAGTATTTTGAATGTGGATGCTTTTGTTGTTAATTGTTTTAGTTTGTAAGGTAATATAGCATTAAGGTTATGTTTTGTTTTAATTTTCCTTCTGTCCAAGAGTCCAGTTGATAAAGTAAGGGGAAAGTTTTTGTTGTGGGACAATTGTCAGTTAGTGATTCAAGGGTGTGGGGGTTGTTTTGCAACATCCCGCCACAGCGTTACCTAACCTGAAGGATTCTGATCTCAAAAGTAACCTCAAGTAGGGGAAATCATTTCCTCAGATTGGGTTAGGCAAAAGAGAACGCCCATAGGACGCAACTCATAAAGAACAGAATCTCGTACTAGGGATCTTAACCAAGGAAGAATCCTATCTTCCAGTTAGAAATCCCTAGTACCGGGACTGTCTGCTAGACCAGGAAAAGGGGAAATTGTAAAACAATAACCTCAAAGTGGCCTAGGGAGGACTAGCCTCCTGAACAGCAACTAGACTAACTGGGAAGTCATTTCCCAAGGTAGCTAGATGCTTTACACAGACTTACTCTGATGTCCCGACCTCAACTCCAAGCCCGAGGATTGGCAAAGAATCAGCTATGCCCGTCCGAGGAAAGGAGAGAGAAACGATCGCCCCAGCAAATTTTGCCCAAACATAGGTCACAGCAAAGTTAACTGAGGATAGCCTAGGCTAATCAGAGGGAAAGGGAATTACTCTTAGATCTCTTAGAGATAGTATTGACTTAATAGGTGTAGGAGATATCAACCTCCCCTTAAAAGACAATACAAAAGCAATAAGGGACATATATCAATTATACTAAAGCGCTTAGGCTATTAAGCCAAAGAGCATAGAGGAACGTTTCATCAAAACTCGTATACTAGTATGGAAGAGGAAAAAATTAAACAGTAATATCTTAATTGTATAAAATATTGCCTGACCTTCAATAAAACTTTACCAGGAAGGTTATATCATGCATGAAGTGTGTAGGTGCCTAGGCTAGGAAGCCTAGCACTCGTGAGGCTCGATCATAATAGCCAAATCCACGACAACAATGACATAATATAAAGATCCCTAGCTAAAAAACTAAATAGTTAAAGTTATTAAAGCGATTAATGCCGGGAATATCGTTCTTGCTAACTAAATGAACAAAAGAACGATCGCGTACATGACGCCATCCGGCTGGCAACAGCTCTTGTTACGTTAATCACGATCTCAATCGAAAAGCAAAACTGCCAAGAGCTTACATTTACACAATTCAAAGATATTACTTAACTTTCCAGATGCTGATGAAGCAGGGGAATCCATCACAACGATAAAAAAAAGCTTTCAAAATAGTGAGATAACTAGGGAAAAACATCGGTCACCGAAGCTACTAACGAAAGAATGGCTTGGTGGCACCTCATAGTGGCGATTGGGCGAAGTATTTACAGTACATTAGGAGAATCGATTGTTTACCTCTTTAACGACTCTCCTATTTTTTCTTGCCACTTTTTCCCTCTCGAAGTGAAAACGCTATTTGGGGTGTAAATAGCTGTGAGATGTGTCAGGATACGTCCTTACGCGATATCCCTTTGTGAAATTTTTAAGGATACTCGCTCCAGGAGTTAGAATTCTGGATACCTTCGGTAAATTCTCTGGGATATATCACTGTAGGCACATATAACCTAGGAAGCTACTTATGAAGGAACTTCCATCAGCACGACATGGCCTAAGCCCAATATAAAAAAAAAAAAAATATATATATATATATATATATTATGTATATATATATATATATATATGAATTTATATAATATATAATATATATAGGCCTATATATATATATATATATATAAATTTAATATATATATATATATATATGTGTGTATATATATATATGTATATATATATATATATATATATAGAATAAATCTCCCTCATTTACAGAGTTTGCTACAAATGAAGCCAGCTGTAAAGCATTATTGTATAGTAGTATGCTTTCAGAAAAATATTTTGAATTAAGGGGTGTTCCATCGAGAAGTATTTTTTCAGATATTCAGGAGGGTCAACTTTCAAAGGCAGTCTAATTTTGCCTCCACTGCAGCACAATCAAGGAGGTTCATTCTTCCATTTCTGATCATCACAGAGATTACATTGTTGTGACATTAGGCCAATTTGTACTATTCTTGGGTGTTTCTTGGTTTCGATGGACAATCGTTCTTTGTTGGTTTTCTCAAAGGCGAGTCATATCTTTGATTTCTTGATTCCTGATTTCTTATAGCTGTTCTTCTTTGATGATTGTTTTCAATGCGAGAATTATTTTAGTCATCATCCTGTCCTTCATGTCCAATTCCCATTCTGTTTCCATCGATGTTACTTCTTAAATTCCTCTGCTCTTCATTTTCGGTTGCACATCCCTCTGCCATTCTGCTTGTATTAATGATTCCTTCACAAATTCTAACTCACAGCTAGCTGCTATTCTACTTTCATCAGTGCTCCTTCTGAAATCCATCTGCTCTTTATTTCCAGGAAGATTATCCCGAGTTGTGCAAGAAATTTCAGGCTCATTTACCATCTCTTTCCCACATGTATGGCTTGCCGAAGATTCACAAGGAAGGAGTACCTATGAGGCCAATTATTTCAACCCGTAATTGTGTAACCTACAATATATGTAGGTGGATAGCAAAAATTACTTTCCCTCTGTCTTGGCACCATATCATATTCTCATATAAAATATACTTGTAATTTTGTTGACAGAATTAGATATATTGATCTTCAAAACAAAAACTTAGTCACTTTTGATGTTGAAACCTTATTTACCTGAGTCCCAGTACAACAATGTCTTCAGTGCCTGAGTAACAAAATTGATACATTAAATTTAAATATACCTGTACTTAATGATATCTTTATGAAGTTGATAGAATTGTGTGTTTCTGAGTCTTATTTTACTGGTAACGGTCATATTTTCTCTCAAATATATGATCTTCTCATGGGCTCCCCTCTGTCTCCTGCTTTAGCAAATATTTTTCTAGAATTTCTTTGAAAAAACTTTTACCTGATATTTTAGATTTTGATATTTCATGGGTGAGATATGTTGATGATTATTTTTTCTCTGTTGTTCCATGTTCTCCTAATATTGATAACTTTTTAGTCTTTAAACAATCTTCATCCTTCAATAAAATTTAAAGTTGAAATAGAAAATAATAAGGAATTACAATACTTGGACACACTGGTAATCTGTCCGGAAGTTGGCTGTCCTAAATTCAAGGTTTTACAGGAAAGAAACTCATCATATTCATATATGCATGCATCTTCAAACCCTACAAGAACTACAAAATTAAGGGTTATTTCTAACTTATTTTTAAGGGCGTATGAATTTTGTGACCATGAATTTATGGAATATGAAATCAGTCGTCTTATAAAGTTTTTTAAAAATCATGGCTATGATTCTGGTTTTATTGAAAAGGCACACCTACTAGTAAATGCAAAGAAGACATATTATGTTGTAAAGGAAACTGAACTATTTCTAAAAGACGATGAATGTCTTCTATCATTCCTCAAACAGGCCAAGACAACAAATCACTTAACACCTGCCTAAAAAGTTGTAAACTAGTTGGGATATATGAAAATAGCTTGACTATTAAGCAGGTGTTGACAAAACCAGGGAAAGGAAAGGCTGCCAAACAAGGTAAACATAGGAGAGTCAGAACATTTTGAAAGAAGAAAAAGAGAACATAGAGATTCCTTTAGAAGAGTTGATGAAAATAACGCCCATTTTAAACATATAACAGTGGAAAATCGTCTAATAGATTTTAAGAATATGGAAAAATTTATATCTATGCCTGATACACATAAAAGGAAACTGATTGACGTTGTTTTAATTCAAAATTCTAATAACTTTAATATTTATCAAAGTAAATTTACTTTGGATCTGTTTCTAAATAATGTTGTGTAAAACAATGTAACTACTGTCAAGGAAATGTTAAGAGATGTAAACGAACCACCGTAAAATGCTGTTAATTTTCGCTAAGACTGTAATGGGTTTTTTATCTGTAAATAACCTTCCTGTACCTCTTTTTAAAATTTTTTTAACCGTTTGTCTTCTGAAAAGGAAGGGAGATGGCCCCTTCGAAAGCTGAATAAATTTATTTTTTTTATACATTGTGGGTTATATATATGTATATATATATATATATATATATATAAACAATATATATATATATATATATGTATATATATATACGTATATATATATATATATATACATATATATATATATATATATACGTATATATATACATATATATATATATATATATAAACAATATATATATATATCTATATATATGTATATATATATACGTATATATATATCTATATATACGTATATATATATATATATATATGACCTATGTAGACGGATAACGAGATGTCGGAGTATTGGTTTTCTTCATTTATTACAAAAGGTTTGTTCGTAAGTACAGGTACACAGCTACCCTCTCAGGTAAGGGCCTTGTCTACTCAAGCACCCAAAGGCAACTAAACTCCCTTCGCTACCAAAATGCAATCTTGCTACAGTAACATGCTGAGTTTTAGGTTTTTGTGGAATTCTCATGATTAAAGAGCTCATTTACCTTCATCTACTTACATGAATTAGGATATTACTCCCCCCCCCCACCCCACAAGTTCCTCACTTCGGGAGGAGGTGCACACTTACCCTCACTAGTCTGATATATGGAGGACACTCCGACCTGGGAATAGGCTTGGCATATACTAAACAGGAATGCAACAAATATATATGTATGTATATATATATATATATATATATATAGAAATCACCCCCAAAAATAACACATCTTCCACAAAAAAAATAAGAAATTAAATATTGTGAAAATAATTATATAGTAATGTGTACATTTTTTCAAGCAATATTTAATTTCTTATTTTTTTGTGGAAGATGCGTTTTTTTGGGGGGGTGATTTCTATATATATATATATATATATATATATATATTTATATATATATGTATATAGAAATCACCCCTAAAAAAATAACACATCTTCCACAAAAAAAATAAGAAATTAAATATTGCTTGAAAAAGTGTACACATTACTATATAATTATTTTCACTCATTTCTTCTTAAGACCTTTGCAACTAAAATACAGAATATCCATAGTGAAAAAAAAATCATAACATTAGTCTCACACAACCTCATCAATAACCTCCCTCTGTGGGCAATTCGGGCTTTTTGGGCGGGACAGGGGTAGGAATATATATTCCTTTATCACTCGATTTTACCTGTACGGGTTTACGGCACAATTTCGCAACACAACTCACCACCACCGTTTCGCCATTTATTTAAATCACTACAACACTTGCTCTTGCAACTTTCATCCAATGGCCACTAGCCGTTTTCCCGAGAAAATCATTTATCTTTCCGCCCTTCTCTTATAACATTAAGTATGAGGTATTCACAACTACACATTCGCTAACACTGCCTATCCTCAAGGCAGAACTTTAATCCTACAGCCACTTGCCATTCGGGAACCGCCCCGTCCCCAGAAGCCTGAAATCACATAAATACATGAATGATAGAGCATCCGCCTGTTATCACCAACTTTATTTAAAACACGTTAAAAGAATAAATGAAGTCTGTTCAAACACAACAACAACAGTAAAGGAAAAAAATTCTACTGATCAACGCAAGGAATGTCACGTATGGAGGGGTAAGGAGGAACACTTTTGAAAACTACCTCTTTAGGCACCACATGTATGTGTATCTTATGATGTTCAGATACTGTGCCATTAATAATACTTTGTATCACAACTGTGTTTACACTTAACCATCTTTACTCGGTACGGACCCAAATACGCTGGCTCTAATTTGTGGTTCCTAAGCTGTAATTGTTTAAAATACACATGATCGCCCATAAATACTTTCATCGCTGCGGTTTTGAGCTGACCATCATACTTTGAGCTTTGTTTTTCACTAGCTCTTTTCAAAAACTTTTCAGTGGTGTTCATTACTCTCCTCAATAGATTTAATAAATATACACGCTATTGCTCGCTTGAATAATTTGGCAATTGTTGCGAATTAATACGTACCGTATATGGTAACACAGGGTCCTGTCCATGCCCTAAAAAGAAAGGCATGTTCTTGAGCAAAGCATTATATGCAATGTTCAAACCCAGCTCAGCTGTAGGAAGCATGGCGTGCCAATGAAGGGGGTCATCAGCCAATAAATAACAAAACTCGCACTATTTCCCTATTATGCGATTCCACTAAGCCATTTGCTAAAGGCCTATATGCGGGACCTGAAAAGTGTTTAATTTTCATCAAGTCTGTGACTGATTTCACCACCTTATTCATAAACTCCAAGCCACTATCACTTATCAAAATTTCGGGCAAACCTAGTAATGAAAGAGCACAGCACCTGGGCTAATAAATTTGTCGATTTATACAACATTGCTTAAGTGTGAGTAAACTGAGTAAATGCATCCACAAATACACATATATACTTCCGTTGTGTTAAACTAGTAGGAAATGGTCCTACTACATCCATATGGACTCTATAAAATTTAATAATAATCACAGGACACTTTTTGGCTTCCAGTACAGTGTTTTTATGTTCTTTGAAACAGTTACAAGCATGAAAATCTTTTATAAAATTCTTTATAGATTTTCTCATTCCTAACCAAAAGAAGGATTCACGTGCTCTCCTTATTGTTCTACCAATCCCTAAATGCCCTGCATAAGGACTTGTATATACAATGTGGATGGCTCGATTAATTAAAGAGGGAGGAAGAACTACCCGTGCACAAAATTCTCCCTTCTTCTAAGTACAATTTAAGACATCATTTTCTATAAAAAAATTCTCACGATGCACATTCGGAAATAATGGATAACTCTCCGACTCCCCTCTCTATCCATTCCTCTTTTTTCTGCCTCTCTTGGACTTCTTATATGTCCCAACCTCCAAAGTCAGTCAAGCCTGCATCAACAGGGCATTCATTCTGGACACTCTGGTCATGTCCTCTGCCAACCCCCATATATTCACCAAAGCTGCTCATCTCTCTCTCTCTCTCTCTCTCTCTCTCTCTCTCTCTCTCTCTCTCTCTCGTCTTCTGACTGCTCATTTGGAGAATTCACATCTCATTCTCTATTTTCTCTATTTTCATGGGGGTCTTCAATATTTTGGTTACGTTCTTCGTCCCTCTTTTGTGCCCTAGTTGTTACTCCTATTACTGCACTTTTAGAGAGAGCATCAGCTACCTTGTTAGTTTTACCCTCTATGTGGTGAAAACCCTTTATATTAAACTTTAACAATCTCTCAATCCATCTCGTTTGTCGAGAGGTCTAATCATTTTTATGATACAAATCACGTAGGGGGCAATGATCACTTTGTTACTCAATCGACTGACCTAATAAAAAAAGAACTGATGCCTCTGTAGAACCTAAGAATAGCCAGAGCCTCTTGATCGAATGTACTATAATTCTTTTCTGCCCCTTTTAACGCCTGGGAAGCAAAACAAATGGGTCGCTCTCTTCCTTTATAATCTCTTTGAAAAATTACGCTCTCAATAGCTACGCTACTCGCATCTGTTGTCACCAAAATCGAGCTATCAAATCTAGGATATGCGAGTAGTTCATTGCTAGTTAAGGCAGCTTTCAAATGGGTAAAGGCCCTTTCTTCTTCCCCTCCCCAATTTATTACTTTTTGTTTCTTTAAAGCATCTAAGGGTCTCGCTATCTCTCCAAAACCTCTTATGAATTTACAGTAGTACCCCGCTAGCCCAAGGAACCCAACTACTTCCTTAGAGTTATGTGGCCTGGAGAAATCTCTAATAGCCGCTACTTTACTGGGGCAGGGTTGGATACCTTCTCGGGTTATTGTGTGACTTAAAAATTCTACCTGTTTACAGAAAAATTTGCACTTTGACAAATTTATTTTCATACCATTACGTCGTAATGCTTATAAAACTTTACAAATATTATTGTTATGTTTTTCGGCCATTTCCCCTGTAATTATGATATTGTCTTAATAAACAAGAATATTATGACCTATTAAGGGAGACAAAACGGCCATCATTACTCTAGAGAAATAATTTGGAGCATTTTTAACACCAAAAAATAGTTGATCGTTAGCTATAAATACCGTTTTACATTTACTGTCTTCCTGAATGGGTATTTGATAGTATCCAGATTTTGAATCAACAATTGTAAAATATTTACTATCCCATACCTTCACAAATAATTCTTCGATCGAGGTCAATCGAAATGCATTATGCTTAGTGACTGCATTCAACTTCCTCTAATCAATAGATAATCTTACGGAGTCTTTTTCCTAACCGCTACACTTGGAGAAGCCCAGGGGGACTCATTCTCCTCGATTATCCCTTGTTCCCTCAATTTATTAATTTCCCTTTCTATCTCTCCCTGGAAATGAATGGGTGTCTTATAAGGCCTTGACCTGATTGGCTCCGTCTGCCCAGTTTCAATGGTAAAGGGAAATCGATCAATCCTCCCGGGTGGCTCAACTCCAATTGTAATTACATCGGAAAAATTATTGACAATGTTACTAACTAAAGGTTGATATTCTGACGGACATAGTTTTCGCGCTTGCATAATCAAATTCTGAGTGCGTTCATCTGTGCGGCTGGAGTTGTGGCTCCCAACATCCCATTATAAGCAATTTCACATAACTCTAATTCACACAGAATCACTTCCTAACACAACTCTTTTATTTGACAAAATAACTTTCGTTATATCAGCTCTTGTACTTTATTTCCTTCAAGCCCTCTTATATCATATGGGCCCAATTGTCATGGGATTTAATAACGACCTTAGTTCCTTCCGGAAGAGGGCAACACGGGGTCCCTGATATGCTCGTAAGTGTCTGGGGAGACAATATTTCTCCTCGCTCGGGTACAACTGTTAACTTACTTAAATGGGTTTCAGAGCCTGCACATGCACTTACTCTCTCATGATTTTCTATCGGCAAAATTTACCCTCCTGCTTTTACTGTTATTGTATGTTTTCCAGAAAAAAATGCGTATTTGATTGTTAGAGATGAAATCAATTCCTAATTTAGCTTCAATTCCAGGAATTCCCAAGGTGGGCTGGACAAAAAAATCATGTGTAAACTTCACAGATCCCACCTTAAAGTTGACGATCGTTATACGGTTTATGCGTAGTATATTTCTTCCTGGCGTGTCGAGGATGATGGATGCCGCTGACTGTAGTGGTAATCTTTTTTCAATCGATGAAATGCTGGCTCCTGTTTCAATCAGCACTTGCGTGGATTTATCTGGCAGGTCAATCTTAACTGCTATCATTCATAGCAGGCCATTATTAGACATAGGGCACGGGCCAAGTACCTTAGCTGCAATGCCACTGCTCACTTGTGCTGCAGGGGTGAGGTTGGGGGTACAGGTAGAGATCTCTGTGTCTGCTCTGTCACCGTCATGTCCGTCGTCACCGCTTCCTTGGCTACTGCTTGTGATGTCAGGCAGAGGGGCATCGAACTCCGTCATCTCCCTCTTCCTTTGTTTCATTTTCCTCGGATGTTGGGCGAGGGGAGGTGTACGTGTGCCACAGCCATCCCGCCATGGGCGTTTTTTGCTGAGCACTCTCGAGATAGAGGACCTTAGGCCTGACAAGTGTAACAGCGGGGGCATATTTGGGTGGAGCACTCCACTCATTGGTGGCCGTCTCACCCACACTGCCAGCATTGCTGACTGCGTTCTCCTTTACCACGATTTACTCTCATGGCTGCAAACTTCTCGGAATCGGGCCAGTTATTCCCAGTCATTTTTTCTTCTGGCAAACTATCTAAAAGGTTTTTAACGCACTCACTATATCTGCTAACGATCGATTGTCATCGAACAAATAACCACATGAATACGGGTTTACTTCTCTGCGAATATGTTTACTGGCAATTGCTTTTTTATCACCATTTAGGAAATTTGCATTCCAGGTAGCAAACAAATCGCAATCCCAAAAATTGCTGGTTGCAAAACTAGACAATGATTCACCTTCCCGTATTTTGGGTTTGTAATTCTCTTTCAGGTCTCCCTTTCTCGCATCAGGCAAGGCATACTTCTCAATTGTACGTCGTTTTATTTCAGTATAACTTCTTAAACTGTCTTGTGGCTAACATATTACCTCCATCGCTGGAGCATCTTTCAACAATCTTATTACTTGAAAAGTTTTTTCTCCTTCCGACCACCCATATGTGGCCACTTCAAAGTCTTTCAAAAACACTTCAATCGATTGAAACCCTTCGTTATTTATAAATATATATATATATATATATATATATATATATATTAGTGTGTGTGTATGTATGATTTTGAGAAAATTTCGTAGAAGCACAAACAAAAGTTTAAATTTTTGTATTAAGATAGTTTACGCTGACATTTATGTTTATAATTGTTTGTATTTTTACATTACTTCTTTTCCTACATAAAAGTAAAATATTGGCCTTTGCAATGATGTATGGTAAATGAACATTAAAATTATTTATTGACACATTAACCCGCCAGCAATGTATAATCTATCCATATGTCAATTCTCATGGATTCTTGGGCCCACTGCTATGATTATACGATTACCTTTTTGTAATAATTCCTCAACAAATAAAGCTAAGGAATTGATAAAACTTCGATTAAAAAGCTGATGAAAATTTTCATAAGATATCGAAATGAAACATCAGGCCCTTGGCTGGGGCAATGGTATCCTAAACTGGGTAAAACTTCATGTATCCAACAGTTTTTTTTTTTTTTTTTTTTTTTTTCTTAACAACATAACAAAATGTAGGGTACCCCCAAGGTTCTAAACTCCTAAAAAAATCTTATATGCATAGGGTCTCCCTATCTACCTTGTCTCTCAATGTGTATATTTTAACTATATGTAATTTTAGGATTGCTATATTTCCTCAATAATGTTTTTATGGGCTTTCATTACTGCTGAAATTTTGACAGAATCAAAAGCTTTCTCATAGACTTTAAATGTCATATACAGTGATTTGTCATACACTGTTGATTTTCCCATTATATACTTAATTACATGGATATGGCCTATTGTTGAGTACCCATAATAAGTGAAGAAGTGAATATATTTTGTATATACACGCAACTATACACACAATTATACTCAAATGTTCACACCCCTGCATTGAAGTGTTTCTATCCTGGTACTTACTCTTTGTTGCTTCTTTTGCACATTATGGGTATTTTTCAGTTGATGCCCGTCACAATTTTATAGGTTGAAGTTAATGGACATATTAAAAATTCTTTATATTTTTCATGATTACTCAAGAATCACTTGCGAACACTGTCAAACAGTAATTTTCTACAAAAAAAAATATATGCAAAATAAATTGAATAAAGTCCACTTGCTGTTTCCAAACCAGTTTTTCATGTGCGAGTGTAAACAAAGCCAAATTCGTTCAGACACTCAGGTGATTATTCACGGTATTCCACGCCAAAGCCCAATAAACATTATTTAGAATAATCAATATGTACTCATGAAATACTCAAGTAGGCTATTAAACAATAATTACGATAACTAAACTGCAAAATATGATCCACAAAAATAACTGAAGAAGATAAACTTGGTCATTTGTCGAGATGAATTGAATACCGGAGGAGGCCAACCAAGCATGGACGGAAAATTTTTGTTTGCTGATAGCACTGTATTGTAGATGGCGTATCTCCCCATTTCATTTTTGGTATCATTACTTGTTAAGCTACAACACTACTATCGTTTCCAGAGGCCGTGTAATAGTGTTTTTCCCAAATATCTAACAAACCGCCTTATGAATTTCCATGAAACTACAGCAATGAATGTTTCAAACATTGGCCTAATTTTTGGTGTACAATGAATTGAGAGATGTGCTTAATTAACCCGTTTACTCTTAGAAAAAAGAGAAACTTCTTCCCTTCCCTCAGAGCGTTTCGAAGAAGTGGTACTTAATCACGTAACTGTGACGCAGAGGTTCCCCCCAACCCTCCTTCGGTGTTTACACCTATGGCTATCCTAGTACTCCTCCCCCCCTTCCTTCTTGCCTTCTTTCCTTCATTCCCATTGTTATTAGGCTACCCAGTAAATCCCTGTTAGGAAAGACTGTGTACTGCACATATAAAATGAGCCGGAAGAGCAATAAAATTTTTTATGGTGGTAGATAATGATTAGATGGTTAACACAAATTATCAAACATAATAGAAGAGGTTTAAAACAGGGGTGCGGAATCGTACTGAGAGATATTCTACTCGGACTCGTACAAATTTTAGATTTGCGACTAAGAAATAAAATAAAATAAAAACATTAAATAAAAACTTTAGTAGAAATATAAAACAATTTTTTTCCTTGAGAGTGATGATGAGTAAAATGTATAAGTGTCCATTTCTGTTTTTTTTTTTTCCATCCCTCATAAATCTTTGCTTTCCAGCAATTGGTGATAACATTATTTTGGAAAAGCAAAGCTAACGAGTACTTTGATATGAGTATATCAGCTTGGCATGTAGACAATGTCAATGGATTTCTCAAAGTAAGGTTGATTGGTTCATTAATTGAAGTCTGGTATAATTCCAGTGACAAAGTTGCAATGATATTTGTTACATACCTTTTAAGTAACAAAAATAGGTACTGGTACTTATAACGTAAATAAATATATAAAACTGTTGGTTGAAATATAATAAATCTTATGTATGTATGAACACACACACACACACACACACACACACATATATATATATATATATATATATAAATTATATATATATATATATATATATATATGATTTCAAAATTTATCAAATGGCCGATGTCAATGCCCTTATATGAAACATCTTTTAGAAGTCTACCTTCTAAGGAATTCAAGCTACTCTCTCTGGTGAAATTGATATGATAAATTGTATCAAACAATGCTCTTTGCCATTTTCTTCCTGGTAATTGATGTATCGAGTAACCTGTGTTGTATGGAAGAATGAGTCCTACGGCTTAACCTAAAGAATAGAATTTTTTCGCGTTACGAAGTATAGCGAAAAATAATTGTCCTAACGATGTGTAAGCAGATCTTAGTGTCTTGTTACTTAAGTTCAGTTGTTATGTAGGCAGTGGCCAATGAGAATTTAGTGTTGGGTGAAACGTATTCGATGTTTGAAGAGGTATTTAGTAAGTGGTCATTTTCTAGCGCACGCTAGCCCGAGCAAGTCGAATTTATTAGCCAGGACGCCAGGCAGGGTCAAATACAGTTTCAGATGTGAATAGTGTTTTCACGCTAGCAATCAAAATGCTGAAACCGTTTCAAGAAGTAATTGACAATCTATTATCCAATTTTCAGCAGAATATCCAACAAGTATCCGCACCTCATTAAAGTAGGATGGAAAACCATTTGAATGAGCATCGCGTGATTTTGAGGAAACTGATACGGAAATGTTAGCATTAGATGCAATTGTTTATCAGCTTGGAGGACAAGGAATATCTAAAACTGCTGCAGAAACGAGTTAGTACGCAAAGAACAGCATTGCCGAAAGTATCAAGCTAGTTAAAGATCGAGGGAAAGTCTGTGGATTCATATCAACTTTGATGGAAGAGGTGTAGAGCTCAATGAAGGCCGAGAAGGAACAATGGAGCCGGGAATGTACCAAGAAAGACGTCGAAAAGATAAGTGAAAATATAGCTGTTTTTATTTTGTATACTTTGCAGTTGGTACAAGGAAATTGGAACTTTGTGTTTATTTTATTGTTTTTAATCGCCCGTCGGTTGTTATTCACAATACATTGAACAGAATTAGATTGGGTCCGGTAAGATAGTCATTGACGTCTAAAAGGGCGATCACATAATTCCATTTCAAAACCGTTACTGTGGTTGTTGGATTGGGTAGCAATAGGTCAGAAAGGGACGAATCAGAATTTATTAAAAGAGAATGGGTGACACTGGTATCAGAGAAACTAAGAAATAATTTCTTTGACGGTGGCCAAGAAGGGAAATGGTAAGCAAAGGCTGGTTTTATATCACAAACTTTTTAAGGATTTAATCAGTCTACAGTCTGCTTATCGCATAGAAATCTATTAAAACGTTGCCAATATCTTTCTCATTGAAGAACAAATTTAAAAAGTTTCTATAATGGATTATCTTTAGATATTTTTGAAAGCTGCGGTACATCTTTACTAAAGTTCTTAAGACTTAGATACTGGAGATCTAAGGTAGTGAAGATTGAAGTATTTTTAGATGATGGCATAGCTGCAGATGGTTGTTTTGAGGGGGCATTGGCTGCTAGCTATTTACTTTAAAAGCTTCAAGATTTTGATTTTTTTTTACAAGAAAGTATAATTGGTTTTCAGACTCTAAATTGTATTTGGAAAGGTTTACAGTGGACGAATACTGAAGGCAAATTTCGTAACTACAGCATAAGGATAAACTATGTCGTTAAAGACCTTGTTTAGATACCAAACCTTCTGAATTAACAAAAACGTTATTTTCACGAATATCTTTTGGACTGTTACATAATTTCCACGAAATTTGTCGTGAGAGGTATTGTTAAAATGAAAATAGTTAAGTATTTCTGTATTTTTACATATTGAGCAAAGCTAGTTGGGAACTTATTGGAGAAATATCAGATGCTCTGGTTGAGATCACGTTTTGACGCAGAAATTCATTCTTTTTATTTTATATTGGTCGTTACTTTAACTATATATTTGCATCAGACTTGTTTAATCTATTACTTCATTGTGATGCCTAAGATGTAGGCAGTTTATCACTATTTTGTGACGCTTAGGATGTAGGCAGTTTATCACTATATTGTGACGCCTAAGATGTAGGCAGTTTATCACTATATTGTGACGCCTCAGATGTAGGCAGTTTAGTGTTATATTGTGACGCCTCAGATGTAGGCAGTTTAGCACTATATTGTGACGCCTCAGATGTAGGCAGTTTAGCACTATATTGTGATGCCTCAGATGTAGGCAGTTTATCACTATATTGTGACGCCTAAGATGTAGGCAGTTTATTACTATATTGTGACGCATCAGATGTAGGCAATTTATCACATTGCGAAGCCTCGGATGTAGGCAATCTTATCACTATATTGCGACGCCTTATAGGAAATTTACCGCTTTATTACAACGTTTCAAACAGGAAATTTACCGCTATATTGTGACTCCTCAGATTTAAGTTATATTGTGACTCTTCTGGTGTTGGGAAATTTTTATGTTGTGACACCTCAGTAGTAGGTTTGAAGTAATTTTGAAGTTTTTAGCGATGAATACAGCGATTTTATTTTTATCATGAAAAGTGTGGTTGGAAACTGGACAGCAAATGAATCTTTAAAGTTAAACATGGAAGGACAGGAGGCGGTCGACAGCATTATGTTAAGTACTTTGACAATGTTTGAACGTTGTTCCAGATAACAAAATTTTTTCGATTTTAATGCAAGTAGGTAGCAAAAAGCCAGATTTACAAATCATAGAAAACCAAAGAATTTAAACTTTTACTGATTACACTGTTCAGGTCATCAATGTATGTTAGCCCAGAAAGAGTACAAAAGAGCGGATTTTTTGAAGTGTTGTCAACTAACATGGATGAATGGTCAATCCTTGCTTACATTTTTCAGAGTTATGGACTTTTGAGTTTTCCATTCTTTCGACTGCTTTGCTACTTTTAAAAATATGTTGAGGTTTTTAATCTTTAATATTGGTGTCCAGGTACAGAGGCAATTGATACTTTAACTTGAGGTTTGGTGTTTTATACCAAAGGTTATTAATAAAATGGACGTAAAAATTCTTCACTTAAGTAGAATATTCCAGAGTGAAAGTCCTCTCTATCTTGACTTTTGATATTATCGAGGGAAACTTTGTTAAACTTTGAGTGTTTACGTAGCAAAAGGTTTATTACACACGGCAAAGATAAAAGAGGAAAAAAAAATAGTAAATTTTTCGCTGAAATTTAACTTTGATATAGAAGGTAAAGTTTTTTAAAATTATAAGCATATATGTACAATGTTTTATTTTTGGAATCTGCTTTCCAGGATCGTGAATGCAATGAAATGCCAGCAGTCGTCTTTGACGGTGGCATCTAATTTGGAAAGGAAATTGTGGGACCTCAGTTGTCATGGGCATCTTCTATCATCGATGAATGACAGCACCGACAAGGCCTACAAACTTGTCTTTCAACAAAGAGAAACTTATAATAATGGTCACTAGCAAAGCGAAATACCATTGTATGTTGCTTTATTTATCACATTTTTATTAGATTCCGGTGCTTTAGTAATCTCCAGTGATCAAACTATTTATGCCATAACGCGGATGCATGAAATGAGGGGTTACATAGATCCAACGGAAAATTCACTTGTTAAATCTTTGCAAGCAGCTGTGAAACATTAAGCTGGTAGATCGGTGCATACAAAGGATCATTTTGATAATCAGATGTTGCAGAATCTGCGCGGTTTATATTTTCCTATATTGAAAAACTTCTTTATTATTTTGATAGATCATTAAAGTTTTCTTATCTGAGATTTGGGGAATTAAGTTTATTGTAATTTGAAGATTTCTTAGTTGCACAGGAAAAAATGAAAAATCACCAATACTATGAAGTTTTTGATATCAGAAGTTGTCACAAATGCTTTTCCATATTTGATGTATTTTGCATGATACAAAGGAAGCTGGAATGATTTTGTCCTTTGATCGATTTATCTTTAAGAAGTTTTAAAAGCTCCTGTATTTCCGAATAGGTTAAAGTAAAGTGAAGCACTGTGGTAATGTAACCAAACAGTATTTTTTGTTAAAAACTGTGGCTACAAGTTCAAACATTGCAAACGATAACGTCAATGATAGGTGTCTTCATAGACATGAGCGTTGGTAGTCTTTCAAGTAAACATGTTTGTCAAAGTCTTCAAAAAGAGGTTAAATGTGTAAATAAGTCAATCGGAACATTTATTTCTTTCTCTCGATTTCTTTTCTCTCCCTTTCTTTGGTATTATCTAGTGTCAATTCAATGTTTTATTATGTTTATACCTGTAGAGAATGCGGAGTGAAGTGAGGACTAGTAGTGGGGCAGCATAGCTAACCTATTGTGCATTTTGTGAAACAAGCACCAAATTTGGCACAAATGTACATTGACATATGGCGAACATTTTCAGATATTGATCCACTCGGAATTCTCTATTCTTGTCCGCCATATTGGAATTCAAAATGGCCGCCATTCGAAATCTACATTTGCGCTTATCTGTGGATCTAAAATTGCTATTGACTCGATTCTGGTGCCTAAATGTAGGTTTTGAGGGGGAAGGAATCCAATGGTTACAATCTGCATTGCATATTTTTTACCACTGAGCCGCCATATTGGATTCCAAAATGGCCGCCATTTGAAATCTTCATTTTTGATTATCAGTGGGTCTAATGCTGCTATTGACTCGATTCTGGTGTCTAACTGCACTAGATCATACCCAGTATACTAGGTGGATACCAGTGCACCTGAAGGACATGGCCGAGCTAACTACCAAACACCCAAACGTAGCCAGAAAATTCAGCGAAGGTCACTTCACAGCTAAAAAAACGCAGAGGGTGTTCTCTTCAATCCCGCCTGACCAGGCACATGAGCAGAATAATGCCTGCATCAAAGGAGACGGTGGCGCAGTTGGGCTTACTGACAACCCTAGTGCCCTTCGTCGCTGGATGGTTGCAGGACCAGAAGTTGCTAGGGTGATCAAAGAATTCCAAGACGGGAACCAATACTGTAGACGGCAAACAACAGACACACGCCATCATGATCAGACTCCAAGTGTACAGGCCTCATTTGTGAGAGATGTCTGCTCTCTTGTTGGTGTAATAGAGGAGATGGGTAACCCATTCGAGGAGGAGAGCCAGGATCTAGTCATACTGGATTCAAAGGACATTGCAGGTCCTGCTGCCGTGGAGACCGTGATGAATGCCAAGAAGAATGGCCAAGAGCAGTTCGAGGCTTTCACCAGAGAGTGTCTGTTGGACAGAACAAAGGCAGTGGATGACCCCATACCTCGTAACAAGCTGAAGGTATTCAGCCCTTCAACTCCAAGAAGCCAGAGCAAAGGTCAGCAACAGCTCACCTCCGTCAAAAATGACCGTTAACTCTTCGCACGCCTGTACATTGGCTGTCAGACGAGGGATGGAAACCTTGAGGAGTTCTTTCGTCATGAGAACCAGGCATGTCCTCCTGCACTGTCCGATGGTGGAAACCTCTTCACTGGTACCAAGAGTGATCTCATCACATGTTTGGAAGAAATCTCCGACGCTAAGACAGATACTCCTGTCATTACCTGTATAGTGCTTGATGGAGCAGCTATCGTCCAGATGCTGAAGCCGGCTGCATCATAGACCTTTGAAGAGTACGCACATCAGATCTTCATTCCATATATATCTGCTAAGCTGCAAACAGTGTCACACCTGGATCTGATCTGGGATACTTACCTTGCTGATTCACTGAAAGGTAGTACACGTGCAAAGCGGGGACAGGGCGTGCGGAGACGTGTGGTGGCCGCTGCATCCATACCAGGAAACTGGCAGAACTTCCTACGAGTGGACAGCAACAAGACCGAGCTGTTTAAGTTTCTCTCAACAGCTCTCTTGGAATGGTTTGACCAGGAGGAAAAGCAACTCGTCATTACTGATGGAGAGGCATTGCTCAGCAAGCCACTACTACCAGATCTGACTTCACTCGACCCATGCAACCATGAAGAGGCTGACAGTCGGATGTTGCTGCATGCATCTCACGCAGCTAAGCACGGACACCATTCAATAGTCATTCGGACTGTAGACACTGATGTTGTGGTGCTGGCAGTATCCGTGGTATAGGAATTGCAACCAGAAGACAAACTATGGCTGGCATTCGGAACAGGCCGAAGTTTCCGATACCTAGCAGCACATGAAATAGCAGCTGGACTGGGACCAGAGAAGGCTCGTGCACTGCCAATGTTCCACGCTCTAACTGGATGCGATACTGTGTCAAGCTTTGTTAGACATGGCAAGAAGACCGCATGGGCAGTCTGGACAGTACTGCCAGAGTTAAGTGAGGCGCTGATGCAGCTGTCTTCCGCACCAAGTGACATACCAAATGATGCAATGTGCATCATCGAGAGGTTCGTGATCCTGCTGTATGATCAAACCAGCAAATGCACGGACATTGACAAGGCCAGGAGGAAACTCTTCGCAAGGAAGAACATTGGGCAGCTGATCCCTCCAACGAAGGCAGCTTTAGAGGAACATGTCAAGAGGGCAGTATATCAAGGTGGACATGTGTGGGGTCAGATACTGCTGCCAGCACCAGATCTCCCACCACCAACAAACTGGGGTTGGTCAATGACTGGAGGACAATACACACCATACTGGACCAGGCTACCTGAGGCAGCTCACACCTGCATTGAGCTGGTTTCTTGCAAGTGCCAGAAAGGGTGTGTGAGATGCTGCAAATGCAAGAAGGCTGCCCTTAAGTGCACAGCCCTCTGTGTGTGTGTGAAGGGGACTGCACATGAAGATGAGTCCACAACATTCATTTACTTGTGGCAGTGCTGAACTGGTTAACATGAGAAGGTTTATGTACACATATCTTCAGTACCGATGTATACCTAGCCTCAAATACAAGACCATTGTAGAATGTCAGTACGCACCTAACCTTATATATTACACCATAGCATGTCAGAATTTTAACTAAGATATTTAAGACATGACGTTAGACATGTATCAAAATTATAAAACTCAAAATTAGTCGTTGAAGTAAGTCGATATTCATTTAGAGTTTTACAGGGAAAGCTAGTTTTGAGAAGTTTAGGTTGTTTTGTGTTAATGTTCACACTATTTTGTGGATATTCAGACGTAACCCAGAATTGATCATTTTGTGATATTGATTGAAGGAATGGAGAAAACTAATCATATATGAAAGGTGCCATATCAAACCTAGAATAACACAGAATCTAATCAATAACTCAAACAATTTTTACTTCACAGACTTTGAGTAAAATATTGTCTTGTCAAAAATACATGATGATGAATATTCATCTCTCATGAATTAAGTGGAGTACCGTAATAAAGTATGTCATTTTGAAAAAAGGATATTGTCATGCACTGTAAAAATATTTGACCCAGAGGTAATCGCACATGTAGAATTCAAGTGGCGGCCATTTTGTAATCCAAAATGCTGGCTATTTTATAAAGATACACAATGCAGATTATAACCATCGGATTCCTTTCCTCCCAAAACATACATTTGGACACCAGAATCGAGTCAATAGCAGCATTAGACCCAATAATCGAAAATGTAGATTTCAAATGGCGGCCATTTTGAATTCCAATATGGCAGACATGAAGGGAGAATTCCGAGTGGCTCAATATCTGAAAATGTTCGCCATATATCAATGTACATTTGAGCCAAATTTGATGCTTGTATCACAAAATGCACAATCCTTTTGAAATTTCGAGCTAAACTATAGAATTTTTTCGCGTTACGAAGTATAGCGAAAAATAATTGTCCTAACGACATGTAAGCAGATCTTAGTGTCTTGTTACCTAAGTTCGGTTGTTATGTAGGCAGTGGCCAATGAGAATTTAGTGTTGGGTGAAACGTATTCGATGTTTGAAGAGGTATTTAGTAAGTGGTCACTTTCTAGCGCACGCTACCCCGAGCAAGTCGAATTTTATTAATTATATTATCATCATTATTTATTAGTAGTACAAGAGTGAGGTTCCACCACTCAAATTTGGCTTGCTCTGCATTATTGCCATGGATACACAGGTTTCCATAGTTTTTCAAAACTTAGAGATTTTGTTTTTTATCTATGGTTTTTCCTGGGCGGCAGAGGAGGTTTATATGTTTGTTCATTTTGTTTTAAATATGCACTACTATATCAGTACAGAATTTTGTAGAAGTTATTAGAATATGTGATGTTTTATCTATATTGTTTTTTAAAAGTATGATTCATTGGAAAAATAAACCTGGCGTCAACCGACACGGTGGGCTGTAATGCAATTTAATGTTTTATTATGTTTATACCTGTAGAGAATGCAGAGTGAAGTGAGGACAACTATATTTCTATTGCTTCATCAACACTCGCTTGAAGTGCGAAGTGTAGGGTTAGCATGGCCCCCTTCGTCTCCTGTCATAAGTCTCATTCTTAATCTTCAATGTAAGTGAGTGGGTACAGGGGAAGAAACGTTATAACAACGTCACTGAGGTACGTCATCACTTTTGCGAATGTGTGGGTGGCTAAGACTGGCTTTAGCCTCATTTTCTTGAGTAAAAAAGTTAATGAAACATAATTGGCAATGCACAGTATTTCCCAAAATTAGGCTATTTTATGAAGCGCTCCCTGCTTTGATATCATGGAAATCCATCAGTTATTTTAGGAGTTATTTAAAAAAAAACACTATTACACGGCTTCTAGAAACGTTAGTAGTTGGAAAAGTAAAAGGCTATAAGCCTAAGGGCCCTTTCTGTGAAAAATTCACAGTGAGGAAAGGAATCAAGGAAATAAATAAACTAGCGAGAAATAATAAATAATAGATATAAAATATTAGAGAATCACTAACATTGGTAAATTACATCCTTCAAATAAACTATAAAAAGAGATTTAGTTTACCCTCTACATCATAAAAAATAATTCATTGCATGTTTGAACTAATGAAGTTTAAACGATTCAACTGGCTGCCTAGGAAGATCATTACACAACCTGGTTACAGGTGGAGAAGGCATGACTGTAGATATAATTGCATAACTATACTGTTGAAATGTTAAAATAAACCGTAATTTAAACAGATATTCTCCGTAAAATGTACTGTTCTCATTGTATTTCAGGAAAATACAGCCGACCATAATTTTACTATACTTTGTCATTATATTCTACTAGTTGGTAACTTTAATATCACTCTTTTATGTTAATATATCAATTTTTTAGACGGTAAATGACTGGAACGTATATTCCAGATTTTTACAGCCTTTACGGCAAATTTTTAACAGTGTAGTATTGCATAGTGGAGGATACAATGTAAGAACAACTGAATGCAATAGATTGTCAGTGGCAAACAAATATTATGCAAAATACATAAAGAACTAACTGAACGATGGTCCCCAAAATATATTTTAATGAGATATTTAGTATTCAACAAGTTCTTGTCTAACAAAATAGGATATGATTCTGCAGCTGAAAACCAGACAAGAGGGCAATACTTGAAACAAGGCAAAATAAGAACATTAAAACACTTCTTCAGAGTAGGATGATCAACAAAAATCTTATAAGACTTTCTCAATAATGCATGTTTTGTGCAACTGAAGAAGAAACAGACCAAATATGTTTCTCAACTGTATATTTACAATAAAAAATCCCACCAAGATTTTTAAAACAGTCATACAGGGTTAAAAAAAAAAATACTAATCGTGAGATGTGGGTGTCGAGGAGCCAGTGTTCTCAACCTGCTTACTATCATACTTCGAGTTTTTTTAGGGTTTAAATACATGCCCAAAAACTCAAATCATGCATTAATTTTAGTTAAATAAAAATTGAGGGATTAGTTATGCCAGATATACATTCATATGATGGAATTGATGCAAAGACGGTAGCATCAACTGAATATGCAATGAGCTTCTTTTCTATACCAAACCACATTTCGTGTGTATATTGTGCAGTATGTAAAGCGAAATGCCAAGAACACTGGCCTGAGAAGCGTCAGGTACACCATTTCTATACTTACCATTAGGCACATCAGCAACTCTTTGCAATCCATCACCTAAAAATTCAGTAATGATGATAAAAAAAAGTTCCATATAATGTATTGCACGTGTTTCATACATGCTCGTACACTGTAGTGGTCTTGATATTTTTATCTTATTGCTTTCACTTCCCTACCATATTAATAAACCATCTTGTGTTTTCATGCTAGCACTTTCTTTATCATGTTTAAATTTTTGTGATGTTCTTCCTCGGAATTCGTATATAAACTTGATAATTATTTAATAAAATTTAGTTGCATTTATTTCGCCTTTCACTTATCACTGAACTGGTGCCTAGGAGCATTGGTGACAACAGGAATGTCTGGCACCCTTTTGTCTTGCTCTTTGATGATAATGCCTTCCAACACTGACTGTCCCAACAACCCCACATCCATGAAACTACCAGCCTTCGGCAGTGCAGAGGCATTCACCATGTCTTAGCGTGCCAAGTTCCAGTTTTGCATCATGTGTGCCTATGTCTAGCACCAAAGCACAGTATGTTTTGACGACGATCTCCATGGACACATTCATGGAAAACCCTGATTTTCTCTATGAGCTAGGGGAAATCCCAAAAACATACGACGGATTCAAATCATACCTCCTGATGCAATGCTTGCTATTATCAGTCACCCGCATAGCCAAACTTTTTCAGCTCTCTCAAAAACGGTTGGGGAACCAAAACACTTCCCTCACCCTTAGGGACACTAGTATCGCTCGCTTGCAACCTGCCCGAGCCTCATATGCACTGCTGTCCTTGATGTTGATATTTTGACCATGAAGGAGATGATGACCTAAGTCGATGTCATTATGGACAGCCACTTCCCCACCTTCAAGCCCTCCATCAACTCCTACACACCTGACGAAGTGGACAACTATTCAACATCGACCGTAACTGACGTGAATGTGGTAGGACACAGACGGCCAACAAATGATTTAACGGAGTATTAACAAAACCGCCCACCATCCACCACTCACTAACCCCTAAAACAACAACCTCTACAACCACTCACTGATGCCCATCAGCCACAGTTATGTTACTAAATTCTCCAGATTTGAGACTACTGCAAAAAAAAATGTTTGGACAGTTGTCTGTGGCCAAAAAATGTGTACGTAGGCCATCACTTGTGTCGGCGGTTTCCCCTGTCACTAATCTTTTCTTTTAATAGAATGCAGATATGAGCGTGTGATTTTTGGTAGTCATGGATATTAGCTGTTCTCTTTTGCCAAGGCCACTCACCCGGACATGATATAGTCTGTCCAAATCCACTAACATCAACTTAGTAGCTGCCAACTGATCTGCAATCCCCATCCATGGTTACGAGAAGCTCACATTATCGTTTGGGATCATCAAATATCACTGGAAGTTTGTCGTTGATGATGTAACATTGCCAATCTTAGGGGCTAATTCCCTATTACATTATCATCTGCTCTCAATGTTGCTCACCAACGGCTAGTTAATACTGAATCCTACTCGTCAACACCTCTCTAACCAGCCCCCTGTAACCTCACTCTCAACATCTCCCCATGCCGTTCTTCAAACGCCGACGATTCATGCCAAACATTGTATTTATCACCATATCAATGCAACGATGCCCCTAGTATTTGCAAGATTTAGGCGTCTGACACTGGATCGTTTGGCAACTACTTAACAAACGTAAGCAAAAATGGAAAAAATGGACCTTTGCCAAAAAGCCTCAAGGCCATGAATGTCATCCTTATACATAGTTCTGGCTCTCTGAGACTGTGTTGGGATTACAGGCCCCTGAACATGCAGACAGAACTTGATCATTATCCTCTCCCAATCATCGCTGACTTGGCCTCATATTTGCACAAAGCAAATGTTTTCTCCACGTTCGACCTCCTGAAAGGGTAATATCAGGTGTCTATGAACTCAGAAGACACCTCCAAAGACTGTCATCATCACCCCCTTCGGTACATACAACTTCAATTACTTCTCTTTTGGCCTTCCTTATGCTGGAGCCACTTTTCAACATATCATGGACAACATTTTAGGGGGCCTCCCCTTCTGTGTATGTTGCAAGGACAAAATATTTGTGTTTTCTTCCTCCAAAGAGGAACACCTCTGTCACCTACATATAGGGCTCAAACTTCTACAACAGCTCGACCTTGTAGTACAGTATAACAAGTGTGCCTCTGGTGCCAATGAAGTATAGTTCTTAGGGTATCACATCACTCCTGAAGGAGCACACCCATCCTCCAAGAAGGTAATAGCCAGTCAGAACTTCCCCAACCCCTTGGCCGTCAAAGCACTGCAAGAATTCTTGGTGATGATCAACTATTATCACCATTTTCTGCCAGCTATCACAGACATTCTTGCGTCCCTCTATGCCTCCCTGAAGGGCAGGCCAAAAGACCTGAAGTGGGACCCCCTTCAGGAAGTGGCCTTCTACAATGCAAAGAAGGCCCTATCAACTGCCGCTGCTCTCAGTTTTCCCATTACACATGCACATCTCTTTCTCTTCACCGATGACAGTGACCTTACTATTGGGACAGTAATCGAGCAGGTGGTTAATGGCTCACCTGTTGCATTGGGTTGCTTCAGTCGAAAACTGTCTAAGGTGGAATTTGGCTACTCCACCTTGGACCGCAAATTCATGGCGTTGCACTTGACTGTCCGTCACTTTTACCCCTTCTTGGAAGGTACAACCTTTGCTATTCACATGCCTCTTGTGACAGCCTTCATTTAACAGTATGATGCTTGGTCCGCCGGTCAATACTGATATTTTCCCACCATAGCTGAATATAATTGTCCCTTCAACAAATCCCTACGAAAATGAATCCCATAACTCATTCACTGTCAAGAAACTCACTGGCTGTCATTACCTTGCATTGGATTATAACAACTTGGCAAAAGCTCAACAAAAAGATTGAGAGCACCAAGTTTGTAGGACATCCAGCATATCCCTCTGTTGGGAGGACATCCCTGTCAACTACTCCAATCCCTTCCTCTTCTCTGACATGTGTACCAGTTTACCTACACTGTGGATACCTGCTCCCACGAGTCGACAGGTGTTTGATTTCTTTCATGGCCTTCACATCCCTTGCTCCATTCTACTGTACCGGCACTGAAGTCCATTTAGCATGGCATTAATAAGGATGTTAGGATTGGGTCCACACCTTCACTTGATGGCAAACCTTAAAATTACATTGACACACAGATTCAGGAGTGGGTACCTTTCTTCAACCTCAGCATTGCTTTCCCCACATTCACGTCGATATTGTGAATCGCCTACCCACATCACAAGGACATCGTTACCTGTTTACTATCTCCAACCACTCCACTCATTAGCCTAAAGCCATCCCCATATAAACTGGAATGTCCGCCTTATGTACATCTGTCTTACTCTTAGGATGAATTTCGATATTTGGTATCATTGAGTATATTACTTCTGACAGAGGTATCACTTTTATCTTTTAATGGTGGACATCTTTGGCGAATATCTTTGGAATCTACCTACATCAGACAACCACCTACACACCTGCTGTAATCGGGATGGTTGAACGTTTTCATCATAAAGTAGCTTTGGTATCCCACTGTAAGTACTCCACATGGTTTACCCAGCTTCCTTTGCTCTTCCTAGGACTAAGGACTATTCCTAGAAATGCTCTGGTTGTGTTGGAAGCTGGAATGGTATATGGCAACCCGATGGTAGTCCTTGATGACTTTTTTCCCTCTGCATCTTTATTCGACAATCTCTAGCTCCTATGTCATGTTGTGGGAAAATTTACTCCATGCTGCCAGAATCTAAAGCCTCCAGCTAGGCAACTCATACCGAAAGTTCTTCATTCGGCAAACAACATTTTCTTGCGCAACGGTCCCACCCACTCACCACTAACGATCCTTACATGGGCTCTTTCCTTGTGATGCGCCGGGAAATGAATGCCTTTTTACTGAACATTTGTGGCAAAGAAGACTAGGTCTACATTGATCGCCTTAAACGTGAGTATCTCCTGCAAGAGGATCCACCTACAGTGAAACCCTCAGGACCATGGCTTCCTACTTACATTTATCATTTTCAGGGGTAGGGTGGAGAGGTCCTTGCACTGCAAATGTTACATAAATGCTCGCACACTGTAATGATTTGGATTTTTTATCTTTTCAATCGGTCTTCCCTGTATAAATAGACCATCTTTTGTCAGCATGCTATCATGAACTTAATCATGTTTTAAGTTTTGTGACAATTTTCCTCGGAAGTCACTGTATATAAACTCCATGACTGTTCAATAAAGTTTAGCATCAATCACCTCACCCCCCAGTTATCACCTAATTGGCACCTCCACTCATTACTGCCAACTGTTCTATTTTGTAAACAAGGGCATCATGTTCAACGCCAATCATACAAAACTCCTGGCCACAATCAAGGGAATTTTGTATTGCATTGGACATTTAAGAAGGGCATTGAAAGCTCCAAGGCCTTCGTGAAATTCAAATTAAAACTAGGGAACATATAATTACCTCCAGTTTACCTATCTAGAAATTTTGCTTAAACAATTTCAATAACTTTAGATATTTCAGTTATGGAAATTAAGTGGTAATCAGCTAGACTAAAGCTTCCACAAATAAATCTACCTAATGGAGTAACATTACCAATTCTCCAACAAATACTAAATGAACCACTTCTTTTTAACAGTTAACTTAGGAGCTAATAAATCAACAGCCTAAAGAAAAAAAAAAGAAAAAATAAAAAATAAAGGAAAAGCTCATAAGCATCAAGGTTCTTAAGGAGAGTTTTAATTTTACTGATTGAAATGCTAAACTAGCAGATCAAGTTTCTCGTTACACTGCTTACAATCAAACACATTAACAAAAAGATTTCTCTTTTCGATTTGACAGTGAGTGAAAGAGCCATCCTTTTTAGGTTAAGAAGGAACTGATAAATCTATACCAAAGGGTACCTACCACTTGGTATCCTGGTTTTACAAGAGAGGCTTTCTTTTATGGTTAAATTTATTTCCTTTTCAATTGAGCATAAACTTTCCGAGCAACAGCTCTTAGTCAAATCTAATATGTTACCCTTCCAAAGATGATAGACCTCCTACTTCTCCTAATAAGTGTCTACAATTTCCATTGAACCAGTGCTTACCTTTAACTCATTATTTTAGTACCTATAAAAAATGAATTTACCAGATCCCCATTCATAGAAACAACAGATTTAGCCCTTTTGTACAATTATGAAATATTAAAATTCAAAGGATAACTCAAAATGCGATTCCAGTGTCTTGAGAATTTAAATATATGTTAATTGAGTATGATACATTAGGGACAGGTTGCTTAGGCTTAAATACTAACAAAATTGGGGTATTAACAGATGTCCAAATTAGTTAACCAATCATACTACCGCTAGAGAGTTATGGGGTCTTTTGACTGGCCAGACAGTACTACATTGGATCCTCCTCTCTGGTTACGGTTCATTTTCCCTTTGCCTACATACACACTGAATAGTCTGGCATATTCTTTACATATTCTATTCTATCCTCATACACCTGACAACACAGATTACCAAACAATTCTTCATCACCCAAGGGGTTACTGCACTGTAATTGTTCAGTGCCACTTTCCTCTTGGTAAGGGTAGAAGAGACTCTTTAGCTATGGTAAGCAGCTCTTCTAGGAGAAGGACACTCCAAAATCAAACCACTGTTCTCTAGTCTTGGGTAGTGCCATAGCCTCTGTACCATGGCCTTTCACTGTCTTGGGTTAGAGTTCTCTTGCTTGAGGGTACACTCGAGCACACTCTCCTATCTTATTTCTCTTCCTCTTGTTTTGTTAAAGTTTTTATAGTTTATATAGGAGATATTTATTGTTGTTACTCTTCTTAGAATATTTTATTTTCCTTTTTTCCTTTCCGCACTGAGCTATTTTCCCTGTTGGAGCCCCTGGGCTTATAGCATAATGCTTTTCCAACTAGGGTTGTAGCTTAGTAAGTAATAATAATAATAATTATAACACCCGAGTCAGTCTACACTATGTCAAAGCAGTGGAAAGGCTAGTGAGTTGGATCTATCTTTTAATGTTAATGAGCATATCTGTGTCGATTTTTTACACAAAATACTTATTGAAAGACACTATAAAATATATCATCGGCTCACCATATGGAATATTTATCTTGATTTAGATATTATTCCTTGGATTTTATTTCATTACCATGTACTGTGTTATATTTGACTTGCTATAATTTATGAGCTAAACATCATGATTTGGGTGTGATTTAAACCCATAACTGGAACTGTCAGGGAAGATCTGAGAAAAGGATAGTCAGAATTATAAAAAATCTTATGCAACATGAATAATGAACTAATTGAACGACGGTGACAGAAATTAGTATCTAGATGAAAAATAGGAAATTTAATAGACCGTAAGTTCCTGTCCAACAAATTAAGATGAAAATCAGCAACTTAAGACTAGACAGGAGAACATTACTTGAAACAAAGTATAATGGAAGAAATAAAATGCTTCTTACGAATAGATTTTTCACAAAATATCTTGAAAGACTTAATAAGCCAACTTTTTGTGTTATTGAAAATGACAGAGACCCAGTATGTTTCTCAAAAGTAAATTTGTTGTCAGGAATCACACCTAGAATTTTGAAAGAGTCATAAAAAAGTTAAAGAAACATTATCAATGCAGAGATCCGGAAGTTGAGGAGCCATGGTCCTTGGCCCTCATACAATCATACTTTGAGTTTTGTTAGGATTCAACTTCATACCCCATAGTTTGCACCATGCACTAATTTTAGCTAGATCTCTATTAATAGATTCAGCAACCCAAGATGTATATTCAGGAGATGAAATTGATGCAAAATAGAGTAGCATCCTCTGCATATGCAACAAGCTTGTTTTCTAAACAAAAATAAATGTCATATGTATATAGTATGAAGAGTATTGGGCCAAGAACAATACCCTGAGGAACACCAAATATCACATTCCTATACCCACTATGGTGCCCATCAACAGCAACTCAATGCGATCTATTACTGAAAACTTCAATAAGGATGATAAAAATCCACCCACCCACTTCCAACTGTTTGAGTTTGAAAACAAGGGCCTTATGATTAACACGGTCAATGGCAGCATTACCATCAAGACCAATCATACAAACTTCGTGACCACAATCATAGGATTTCTGTGCAGCATTGGTTTCAAGAAGGGTATCACATGCTCCAAGGCATTTATGGAAACGATAATACAAACTAGAGAGCTGATAATTACCTTCAGAAAACCTATTAAGACGTTTTGACAAAAGACGCTCAAAAATTTTAGATATTATTGGAGTTATGGACACTGGGCGGTAATCAGTTGGACTTGAGCTACCACAATCACATTTACATAGTGGAGTAACATTACCAATTCTCCAATAAGTGCTAAAAGCTCCTTTTCATGCTAACGCGCAAAATAACAGATATCTTTGGAGCCAAGAAATCTGCAGTCTTTATAAAAAACCAGGGAAAATACCATTTGGGTCTACACCGTCATAAGCATCAAGGTCCACCAAGAGAGATTTAATTTTATGAGATAGAAAAGCTAACTAGTAAGTTTAGCCTCTGGAAAACAAGAATAAGGAAGATCTAGTTCCTCATTACTCTGCTTGTTTTCAAACACATCTGCCAAAAGGGTTGCCTTTTCCTTTTAACAGTGAGTGACAGAGCCATATGGTTTAATTAAAGGAGGAACAGTTGCATCTACACCAGAGAGTGTAGATTTAAGAGTAGTTCACCACTTATCTCCTGGGCTGTACCATAAATGCTTTCTGTTATGGTTAAATTGTTTTTCAGTTGAAGCATAAACACTCTGAGCAAAAGCTCTAAGCTGAGTATAGTTATTCCAGGTCAAATCTGATCTGTTACCCTTCCAATGATGATAGGCCTCCTGCTTCTCCAAATAAGTAGTCTACAATCTTCATTGAACCATGGTTTGTCCTTCACTGGTTACCTTAGTGCACAAGAACGGGCACACCTATCAATTATGTTGACTAGACTCTCATTCAAAGGGACTACACGATCAACACTACTATACAATTGGCCCCAATTCTAGCCGAAAAGATCATGCAAAATTCTATACCGGCTGCTTGAAATTTCATATAAATCTTACATGAGTAAGATACATCAGGGACAGGCTGGTGAGTCTTCTCCACTATTGACATCAAGGCATGATTAGTTGTCCCAACTTGAAAATCAACCTTGGTAGTCATAACACCAGGAAGTAGGTGTATATGAGGCTCAAGCAGTTACCAGAAGTATGAGTAGCTTCACTTTTGATTTGCTCGCAACCTTATTCAGAAGCAATGTCTAAAGCTCTCAAGCCATGGCGATCGGTAGGAGAAACCAAATTTAAACACTCTCTATGGTGAGCATTGAAATCACCAACAAAGAAAAAAGATGCCTTTCTTTCTTTACAACTCTGTGACAAATAAAAACATAAATTTTAACTATAATACACATTTTTCTTTAAAAAAATTTTAAATCCTAAAAACTAAAAAAATTCCATGGTCGGATAAAATGTCAATAAAAGTTTTCTCGCTAAAACATAAATTTTTCCCTCTTAGAAGTTTTACAGTCACTTGAATCATGTTTAATAGCTAAACTATAGTTAAACTCTTTGCACCTGAGTACTGTTTCATGAGGTGTGCTCATCAGATACCCTTCTGTAAGTTTTGTGTGAGCTGTGTACAATCTGGCTAAAATTATTTTTGTCTTCCTTTCTCTCTGCAATGAGGATTCTCAAATTGAATAAACAGTCCTTATTTAACAACAGTCCTTATTTCCCATAAGTTATAACTCTCAGAAACGTTATTTCACTGATTTTGCCATTTTGTAGCGATAAAGTGCTTCAAGTGGATTATATATTCCTTTACGGGTAGTGAAAAAGCTTACTTTGGTAAATTGATTGAAGATTTAACTGCAGCATCCGCTTTTACATTACATATAACCACCAAATGTGTATGAATCCAACATATTTCCATATTTAACACAAGGGGGTAAAATATGTCAAAGATCTTGTGCCAGCAAGCAGTTATGTTCTTAATGAGAGGTGAAGTAAATGCAACAAACTTTATTTCAACAGACAATGAGATTATATATACCATGCTCAATGGATTAAGGTCACAAAAACTCAAACATATCAATTCATGAAAGAAATGCTTAGACCAGTTCTGATATTAGTGAGGTGTAGAGCAAGATATGCAAAAAAAAAAAAAATAATAATGTTACAGTGTACAAGTTCATGTGAAACACATTGGTTAGTGATCCGGTTTTGCTTGCATGTTCCCCACACGGACACAGTGAGCCATCTTTCTTCAGGACGCCTTGTAAGGGTGACGACCATGGTCTGGGGGCCTTTTGGCAAAGGCCCATTTCTTCCATTTTGTTTTATGGCTGCCAAATGATCTGGAGCCAGACACCTGTCATCTTGATATAGTGACAAATACCATGTTTGGTGGGAACCATGGGCGTTTGGCAATGTTCTGGACAGAAGACTTCCGGCTACGACGTGTGGAGATGGATGCTCGCATCCGTGGCTGCCCTGATGTAGAAAGCGAGGTTGAAGGGGCCGGGTTAAAAAGGAGTATAGGAGTAACAGTTTACATTGACTAGCCGATGGTGAGCGACATCAACCAGGAAGTGATAATGTAAGAGAAAATCTACGCCAAAGGTTGGCCTTGTGACGTCAGCAACAACAAACTTCCAGTGATATTTGACGCTTCCAAACGATAAGGTGAGGTTCTCTTAAAAATTGATGGGGGTCGTAGAGCCGTTGTCAGCTACTATGTGGACACCGGCACGCTTAGATAGGCTATGTAGTGTCCTAGTGAGTGGCCTTAGCCAAAGAGAGCAGCACCCACTTATATCCACCAATAATTGAATGCCGGTACCTACAGCATGTACAGGGGAGGCCACCGGAAGAAGCGGTTTTAACATTTCTTTGCAGCAGCATTATAAATACCAGAATGAAAGAAGCATCACTGCAGCCTGTGGTAGTCAGTCAGTGGCTGTAAAGGTTGTTGACTGGGGCATGAGTGATTGGTGGGTGGCTTTGCCGATGCTCCTGCTTATCACGAAGCTGCCATCTTTGTCCTACAGCCTTCATGTCAGCTTTGATTGATGTTGAATAGTTGTCCTCTTTGTCAGAAGTGGAGGCATTGATGGAGGTCTTGAAGGTTGTGAAGTGGCTGTCCATAAAGGGATCAACTTTGGTTATCAAGTCCTTCAAGGGTAAAATATTGACATAAGGTATGGCAGCACGTACAGGTTGAGGTAAGCGTCGTACCCTAAAGGCATAAAGTAGGTTCACCTCACGAGGAGATAATTCTGCAGCAAGTTGCAGGCAAGTGGTACTGGTCATTTCCCTGGTGGAGAGCGATGCCTTTTGATCCCCCAATGGTTGTAGAGAGTGCTGCAAAATTCTGGCTTAGTTGGCGGCTGACGATGGCGAGAACTGCTCCAGGAGGTATATTTTTTAGGGGCTTATATTCTACTAGGGTATCCCTTTGCTCACAAAGCCAATCAGAGATTTCAGGGTAATTGTCCTCGGGGATTGCCGCGAGAACATAACCTGCTTTGGTGTTTGACTGAGTCTTGCCTTGAATACGAACCTGGACTTCAGTACATTGGAACTTGACAAACTCTTCTCCCCTGGCAAAGGGTGGCAGTTTCATTGAGGTGGCATTTGCCGAGGAGGCAGGTTTGGTGGGTTGCATCTGCAAACAGTAGGGAGCAGCAATGAGGGCCCAGGAGGGAAGGAGTAGACGCAATGCTGGTCACCAATGTCCAAATGATCAATTATGCTGTAACTGGGAGGCGAGGTGAATGCAACTAACTTTATTTCAACAGAGAGCAAACTTACATACAAGTGTTAATGAAGGAATGTCACAGAAATGTAAACACATTAATTCAGGAAAAGAGAAGCTAAACCAATTCTGTTATTTATTAGGTGTAGAGCGATATATACGAAAAAAAACCGTTACAGTGTACAGGTGTGTGAGAAACACGAGCTTTACAAGCTCTTTTTTCTTTTAATAGAGATTGATTCTTATGAGTTTAACCCTTCTAGTGTTTCTATAGCACTTCTCGAATCAGTATAAATCCCACATATGTGACTCGCCCTATCCTAAATGGTGCTAATAATCTCATTGGTAATATAATGTTGATAATTCGATTATAAATACCGATGCTCCACTCCACATGGATACACAACTTCTATGCAGGGAAAAAGGGGTTTCCCCACATTCTACTAAGGAGAAGTTTTCTATGTTAATTTCAAGATGAAAATATTATTTTCAAATATAATAAAGCTATTACTGGGACTTAGCATACAGTTTCAGAAATCACGCAGCCAGATAATTTTATTACATATTTACAGACTATAGTTATTTCCTTATTATTTTACAAGTTTTTTTGTCATCCCTGACGTACCTTAAAAACAATATTTGACTAAAATTTTCTTGCTATTCCTTACTCACTCATTCAGTTCTTCTAAATAAACACATTATTCTAGATCTTTTCTTGTATGTTCCAAATGTCCTCTTCAACATCAACCGATATTTCGTTTTAATTTTGAAGTTGTAGGGATATAAAAATCTGCTCGTTTTTTTAATTATATATTATGGCAACTCACACTTTATTAAGACATCTAAAGATATTCGAAAGTCTGTTTTTATATTGAATTACGGATTGTACGCGATGCTCACCGGCTCAAGATACCAGGAGGGTCATTCACTGTCATTATGCAACTGTGAGAGAAACAAGTAATAGCAATACGTTGTAATTTTTTAAAGCTTCATTGTGAATACAAATTGAAGAGGAAATGAAAACCTTAGCGCTTTGAAGTTAAGCACAGCTAATGATACTGAAATAGACTGAGTTAGTTCTCAGAGTGCTATCATTATATTTTTTTGTGTGTGGTGATATATATATATATATATATACATATATATATATATATACATATATATATATATATATATACAGTATATATATATATATATATATATTTTATATATATATATATATATATATAGTTTCAGTGGTTCTCAAACTGCGGTCTGCGGTCCCTGCGAAGGCGTCTCAGTGGGACCGTGAATGGGCCACAAAATCATCCTCACACGTAGGTTATAATTAGGATCCTTCTCATCATACGGTTTGGCATTTAATATATGCGAATTAATGTTCTTTTGCTTCTGGTGGTATATAGTCAAAATAGAAAAAAAAAAAAAAAAAAAAAAAAAAAAAAAACTTTATTCTTTACCACAATATGTATCTCACTAGTTTTCTTATGAGAGAATGAAATAGTAAAAGAAAAAAAATATGGAAGTTATATGAATGTAAAATGGACTTGGGAATGTTTAATAGTTCCAGGAGAGGCGCAGGTATCAAGCAGTACATATTATTGAGTGAGACACAAATGAAAAGAAAAGAGTTTAATGGTAAGTACACACAAACGCACGTCATTTTGCCTATGTCCGACTGTTTATATGAGAGAGAGAGAGAGAGAGAGAGAGAGAGAGAGAGAGAGAGAGAGGGAGAGTAAATAAAAACAATCAAATACAATTACTTTACATTACATTTCTTCCAATCCTTTTGTAAGTAAAAGGGAATAATCTATAAATTTATAAAATCAATAATAATACCAGGGATATAGTTAAACTACAGTACAAAACCGAACGATGGTATCGCGCATGGTACGAAGGGACCAAATCATTGTAGTCCTACTTGTCTTGTTTATAATAATATAGATTTTATATCGTACATTTGGTAGCACTGGAAATTGTACACTACTGACTAGCTGTCTGCTGAGTGCGTTTTATGCAACATGACCCAGACAAGTGCTGCACCGATCATTCCGTATGCAAATCAAAGCAACCAAATTGGATCCCTAACTTTCCTCCCTCTCTTTATTAAAAAATAATCATATAGTATTATTGTACTTGTGTGTGTGCAGGTGTATGTGAGTGTCACGGACAATTACTAGCACGTAATAGAAAACAAAATATAAAAAATATATAATCAAAATTTAGAATGGCATGCCTGTATAGTGTACAGTGACTCCTTAAGAGTCAGAGTGTTGACGCATGTTGCGAAGTGAAGTGGTTTGTTGTGAACTGTGCCTACTATTATCACTACCAGTGGTGGTAGCCTACCACTGTAGACTACCACCACTGGTAGGCCTATACATGGTTAAGAAGACTCTACCGACTGAACTATCAAGAGAGATAAAGTTTTATGACAAGTCCCCGTACATATTCCTGTCGAATTCAGGAATCTGTTTCATACCTTTGAAATAAACCCATCTCCACCATGATAGCTGAATCGTGAGTTTGCAACACGTGGTATTTTAAATGAATATATATCACAAGGACGCATGATTTCAATCATTGTAAATATCACCAACGAATGGCATTTAATACCAAATTCTATCTTGGGAATATAAATCCACTTGGAATTCATTTTATGGTAATAGCTTCTGGCCGGGTGGAGATTCGAACCCCCACCTGTTCGGCTGGAAATCATGCCCGCAGAGACTCTACTGACTGAGCTATCAAGAGAGATAAAGTTTTATGACAAGTCCCCGTACGTATTCCTGTAAATTGAGGAATCTGTTCATACACTTAAAATAAACCAATCTCCACCATGATAGCTGAATCGTGAGTTTGCAACATGTGGTATTTTAAATGAATATCTTTCACAAGCACACGTGATTTCAATCATTGTAAATATCACCCACGAATGGCATTTAATACCGAATTCTATCTTGGGAATATATATCCACTTGGAATTCATTTTATGGTAACAGCTTCTGGCCTGGTTGAGATTCGAACCCCCACCTGTTCGGCTGGAAACCATGCCAGCAGAGACTCTACCGACTGAGCTATAAAGAAAGATAAAGTTTTATGACAAGTCCCCAAACGTATTCCTGTGGAATTCAGGAATCTGTTCATACATTTGAAATAAACACATCTCAACCATAATAGCTGAATCGTGAGTTTGCAAAACGTGGTATTTTAAATGAATATATATCACAAGCACACGTGATTTCAATCAATGTAAATATCACCCACGAATGGTATTTAATACCGAATTATATCTTGGGAATATATATCCACTTGGAATTCATTTTATGGTAACAGCTTATGGACGGGTGGAGATTCGAACCGCCATCTATTCAGCTGGATACTATGCAAAGACTCTACCGACTGAGCTATCTGGAGAGATAAAGTTTCATGATAAGTCCCCGTACATATTCCTGTCGAATTCAGGAATCTGTTCAAAGACTTGAAATAAACCCATCTCCACCATGATTTCCACCCGAATAGGTGGGGAATCGAATCTCCACTGGGCCAGAAGCTGTTACCATAAAATAAATTCCAAGTGGATATATATCCCCAAGATAGCATTCAATATTGAATGCCATTCGTGGGTGATATTTACATTGATTGAAATCACGTGTGCTTGTGATATATACTTATTTAAAATACCACTTGTTGCAAACTCACGATTCAGCTATCATGGTGGAGATGGGTTTACTTCAAGTGTATGAACAGATTCCTGAATTCGTCAGGAATATGTACGGGGACTTGTCATAAAACTTTATCTCTCTTGATAGCTCAGTCGGTAGAGTCTCTGCGGGCATGGTTTCCAGCCGAACAGGTGAGGGTTCGAATCTCCACCTGAACATGAGCTGTTACCATAAAAAGAATTCTAAGTGGATATATATTCCCAAGATAGAATTCGGTATTAAATGCCATTCGTGGATGATATTTACATTGATTGAAATCATGTGTGCTTTTGATATATATTCATTTAAAATACCATGTGATGTAAACTTACGATTCAGTTGTCAGGATGAAGATTGGCTTTTTTCAAGTGTATGAACAGATTCCTGAATTCGACAGGAATATGTACGGGAACTTGTCATAAAACTTTATCTCTCTTGATAGCTCAGTCGGTAGAGTCTCTGCGGGCATGGTTTCCAGACGGACAGGTGGGGGTTTGAATCTTCACCCGGCCAGAAGCTGTTACCATGAAATGAATTCCAAGTGGATATATATTCCCAAGATAGAATTTGGTATTAAATGCCATTCGTTGGTGATATTTACATTGATTTAAATCACTTGTGCTTGTGATATATATTCATTTAAAATATCACATGTTGCAAATTCGCGATTCAGCTATCATGATGGAGATGGGTTTATTTCAAATGTATGAACAGATTCCTGAATTCGACAGGAATAAGTACGGGGACTTGTCATAAAACTTTATTTCTCTTGATAGCTCAGTCGATAGAATCTCTGCGGGCATGGTTTCCAACCGAACAGGTGGGGGTTCGAATCTCCACCCGGCCAAAAGCTGTTACCATAAAATGTATTCTAAGTGGATATATATTCCCAAGATAGAATTCGGTATTAAATGCCATTCGTGGGTGATATTTACATTGATTGAAATCACATGTGCTTTTGATATCTATTCATTTGAAATACGACATGTTGCAAACTCATGATTCAACCATCGTGTTGGAGATGGGTTTATTTCGAGTGTATGAACAGATTCCTGAATTCCACAGGAATATGTGAGGGGACTTGTCATAAAACTTTATCTCTCTTGATAGCTCAGTCGGTAGAGTCTCTGTGGGCATGGTTTCCAGCCGAACAGGCTGGGGTTCGAATCTCCGCCTGGCTAGAATCTGTTACCATAAAATGAATTCCAAGTGGATATATATTCCCAAGATAGAATTCGGTATTAAATGCCATTTGTGGGTGATATTTACATTGATTGAAATCACGTGTGCTTGTGATATATATTCATTTAAAATACGTGTTGTAAACTCACGATTCAGCTATCGTGGTGGAGATGGGTTTATTTCAAGTGTATGTACAGATTCCTGAATTCGAAGGAATATGTACGGG
>NC_090755.1:39621037-39648537 GCF_036898095.1 Palaemon carinicauda | reverse complement strand
TATAATATAGGAGAGATGAAATTGAATTGGTGTAGCTATCCAAAGCAATGAAAAAATAGAAAACACAAAATATTAGTAAACGTAATCAGTCAAAATTAGGGAAACGCCAAAGAAAAGTAAGCAGTATCAAATTGATGAATAGAGGACTCGGGACAAATTTTTGCTTTAATAGTCTTCGACCCTTGCTTGGACTTTTAGAAATTCCGATTATCGGATTTTCGGCTACGAAAATGTCTAAGTTTCATGTTCCGAAGTTTATCTTTAATAAGAGAAATTGGTTTTATGGCTAAAACGTCTCTTTTAAAAATTTACGTATGTGCATCCCGTTACGTCCTTTTGTTATCAGCATAAGTAAATAATCAGTTTATCGTCAGAAACATTTTAGGTATAGATATGAACCATATGAACCATTTTCTGTCATCAAGACTGAAAAAGATAATGTGATTTATTCCTTCGATCAAGTCTTGAAAAAAAGAAAAAAAAAGTATGGTGTGTTTCTTTGAGTTACATTCAACGTAATTCTTTGTATGTTCATTTCTATATTACCAATTATCATGTTATGGTTATACTAAACGATACAAAAAGCGTCAGAGACGATAACTAAAGATTTAACCTTTCTTTATGGCACAAGCCAGAAACATAACCAGTGGGCTACACTTAAATCTGCACTCTTTGGCGTATACATAACACTTCCTTTACTTACTGTTTTTTTTTTTTAGTTTAGCTTTTTGGTCCTATGAAATAAAAACCATCTTGATGGAATTTGATGCATATAGAGGCGGATGGTATTTTTCTTCTGTTTATTATAGAGACCGTTTGTTTCTCACCTCTTAAGTTGCTGATTATCAAGTTAGCAAGAATAGGTTCTTTTCGTATTTGGAGAATAGGTAATGTAGATAATTCATAGCTTCAGTTAAAATTACAAAAAAAAAAAAAAGATTATGAAAATGTTAAAGAGGAAAATATATTTATTTCCTTTTATTAGTAACTATTTTTTTTCTTTTTTTTTCAGTTTAATTTCATGGAAGAGATTCTGAATGTGTAATATTTTTTTTTTTTTTTTTTTTTGGAATCAGACATAAAATTTAAGCATAAATACGTTAGAAGTTTGAGCCGTAAGTAGTATGTCAGTTGGAGTCACGAACTCACGGAAGCAACTCCAAGAGTGTCATTATTGTAAATTGTTCAACCTTATTTGCAGTAGTCCACTGCTTTAACTTATTAGAGTTTATTTTAAACATGCTACTGCCCCCATCAATATTTGTAAGTGCTGTGTACTTGTCTGGATAAATCGTTTCAAATTCAGCATCTTACGTCTCCGTTGGAAACCCAAATGGACCAGCGTGGGTAAGTGCTTGAACGCCATAACCGTTGTTCCAGTACAATATCTGGATAATTGTTAGCCTACCTACAAACTCGGAACCTGAAACTGTGGGAAATTTAAAATTACATAGTAATTTTGCCATAATAATAAATAACATTCACTTGTGATCTACAAGAATTCACTATAGGTATTGTTATTTCATTAGATAAATGTGTTTGTGGTGGTTCTATCCCTGCAGCTTACTGTCCAATTACCACAACTTCCATATCATCTAGAGTTTTTTAAATTCTTTGGGCAAAATTTCTAAAAAGGTATGCTTGAAATAATCATTTGTTCACTATATTTAAGATATGGCTTCTGTAAAGTTCTTGGATCATGTGATGCACGTCTTACAATGCTTTGCAGATATCCCTTGTTTGTGGTTAGTAAGTTTTTATGATAGGATTTGATTTTAGTGCTGTTTTTGACAGTGTTTACTATGAGACCTTGCTTTCAAACTCAAATAGTTGGTGAGTAGGAGAGTATTTTTTTAGCATCATTATTAAAATTTTTTTCAGTAATAGATGAAGAAAAAAAATGCTGTTGATAGGCATTGTATTGAGTATAGGAGTGTGATGTCTGGTGTCCCTCAGGGTAGTTTCTGGGCCCATTGATTTTCATACTATATACACATGATAAGTGGCTTTGCCTAGAATTCTAGCTAGCTGCATATGAAGATGATGCTGCTCTTTCTGCATCAATTCCATCTGAGTACATATCTGTGTTTGCTGAATCCCTGCATAGAAATCTAAGTAGAACTAGAGGGTGGTTTAACTTTATTCCCTAAAATTTGTAAAATCCACTTATTCTTGCTAAATGTCTATTAAGGTGTTCCTGGTTTTATCAATGTAGCTGAGAGAATGTTTGTATGAACATGTTTGTGGAACATTAATTATAATTCTGTTAATCAAAAGTTAGGAAAGAGTATTGGTTACAGATGAAATGAGGACATCGAATATATGACACAAGTTTTACTGTATGTTTGTAGACGTATAAAATCAGTAACAAATTATTTCCTGAGGATTGGATGATTTTGGAAGATAGAAAATACAGTATGGAGCTTTTGATGCGATTTTTTTTCGCATTAGGATAAATTGATATATATATATATATATATATATACATATACATATATATGTATATATATATATATATATATATACACAGTATGTATATATATATATATATATATACACAGTATGTATGTATATATATATATATATATATATGTCTTATTTATAACTGTAATCGAACAGTTTAACATGTTTTTTCAAAAAGGCCCATAAAAGAAACACAGGAAATATGAATAAATCACACTATATTTCGGTCAATAAACATCGACCCTCTTCAGGATGTAAAGTAAAAATGAGGATTACAGTGGAGAGTGACGGTTTATATATGAAAGCAAAAGGGTGTGTTCAATTGTTCTTTAGTTGTTATAAATGCTGGAAGGATTAGCCAAATTTAAATAGTCATTCTTGATAAAGAGACGTATGTCAACAAAGTTCAACAACTCTTAAACGATGACACTACATATGAAAAGCTAACAAAAGATCCCCGTAACTCTATTGCTCCGAAGTTTTTCAAATCCGTAAGAAAAATCGGAAATAATAAAAAAGACATCGAGGTCTTAGAAAAATTCAAAGTCATGAACCCTTTGTTGCCATATTTTTACGGGCTCCCAAAAACTCATAAGGACGGTAGCCTATTCCCTTACGCCCAATCGTCTCATGAAAAGGGTCATTTATATATAATATATCAAAATGGTTAGCAGACTTGCTGTCTCCCTTTCTAGGGAGCTTTTCTTCAGCTCATATTAAGCATGCAGAGGACTTCATCCAGAAATTCAATAGATTAAATATCCCGGTAAACAATGTAAAACTCTTGAGTCTTGACGTAGAATCCCTATTTACAAAGGTCCCGATCAACGATGTATTAGGTTTCTTGAGGGAAAAATTAATCCCTTACGAAGATCACTTCCCCCTCGGTATTGAAAAAACAATTAAGTTAATTAAACTAATCGTGTCAAATAACGTTTTCTCTTTCAATGGAAATTTTTACAAACAGAAATTTGGTTGTAGTATGGGCAGCCCGTTATCTCCAATTTTAGCTAACCTCTACATGGAATACTTTGAAACAGAAATTCTAACAACAATTAAACCTACGAACATGGTTTGGCAACGCTATGTTGATGACATTTTCACATATTGAGATGATAGCTGGGGAGATTTCAATATATTTTTCAATAATCTAAATTCCCTAGTCCCTAGCATAAAATTTAAAACTGAATGGGAAAAAGATGGAAAATTAGCTTTTTTGGACATACTAATTATAAGGGAATCGACGGGGTATAATTTCACTGTGTATAGAAAACCAACTTTCTCTATTTCCTACATTTATTTCTTTAGTTATCACGACATTTCTGTAAAAATTGGAGTAGCTTGCAATCTATTTCTTAGAGGTTTGAGAATCTGTTCCCCAGCCTACCTAAATAAAGAATTTGAAATCATCCGTAAACAACTCGCCCAGCTATTCTACCCGACGTATGTCATAGAAAAGGCCATCAACAAAGCCAACACGATATATTATAAAGATCATGATGTTACTAACCAAAGAGATTTTAAAAATAAGATAAAACTCCCATATATAGAAGGTATTAAAAATATAACAAATCATATCAAAACTGAGAACCCCTTTGTTTTTTCATATCCAAAGACCATAGGAAGCGCCCTTATTAATGTTTATCAAAATAAAAGAGAAATAGAATCCGGCGTTTAAAAAGTACCATGTGGGGATTGTGAAAAAGTGTACGTTGGGCAAACGGGCCGTTCGCTATCTATAAAATTATCCGAACACAAAAGATCTGTTAGATATGGGTATGAAAACTCGGGGATTTTCATTCACCTTAGGGACTTAGGGCACCAGATTAACTGGAGTGAGTCGTCTTTGCTTTTTAAGAGTACCTGTCTGTACAGAAGGAAAATCCTAGAAACAGCCATCATAAATCAATCAACACAATGAACCTATCTGGGGGCCAATGGAAAGCTGACACAGTGGACAATACTCTTCTCAACCCTATCATTAAGAAGATAATCCACGAAGACCGACCACCAGACATGCATCAGAGGTCAAGACTTCCTCCAAGCGGCTCAACAATAAGAACACGCACCTGGATGTAATTAAATTTGGCTAATCTTTCCCGCAATTATAACAACTATAGAACAATTGAACACACCCTTTTGCTTTTATATATAAACCGTCACTCTCCACTGTAATCCTCACTTTTACTTTACATCCTGAAGAGGGTCGATGTTTATTGACCGAAATATAGTGTGATTTATTCATATTTCCTGTGTTTCTTTTATGGGCCTTTTTGAAAAAACATATATATATATATATATATATATATATATATATACATATTTTTGGGCTCAGGCCATGTCGCCCTGATGGAAGTTCCTTTAAAGTAGCTTCCTAGGGTATATTTGACTAAAGTGATATTCCCAGAGAATTTTACCTTAAGGTATCCAGAATTCTAACTCCTGGCGTGAATATCCCTAACATATACTATTAGGGATATCGCATAATATCAAAGGACGTATTCTTGACACGCCACATAGCAATCTTCACCCCAAATAGCGTTTACGCTTCGAGAGGGAAAGTGGCAAGAAACGAAAGGGGAGCCGTTGTTAAGGCACCACTCCTTACTGTTTTGAGTACCTAGATGACCTCATATCTGACCGCCATCTTTATTCCTTATATCGTAGCGCCATTGCTCGATGATTTTCCTGTGTTCTCTCGCTATTTTGGAAGGAATTTGGATTTATCATGCTTTCTTCAGAATCATCTGCCTCTGGAAAGTTGAGTATTAATCTTTACATTGTATAAATGTAAGCTTTTGCCTTGTTTTACTTTGAATTAAAGTTAAATTAATGTTGCAAGAGCTGGTGCCTAGCCGGAGGCGTCATGGACGCTGTCGTTCGTAATGCATGGGTCATTTAGTTAGCCAGAACGACCTTCCCGGCCTTTATAGCTTTAATATCTTTAGCTATTTAGTCTTCATTGCTAGGAATGCTTTATATTATGCCGATCGTATTAATCTTAGCTTCGACGATTTAGGTAACCGATCCTATTAATGCTAGGCTTCCTAGCCAAGGTGTTCAGATTTAGTACTTCATGCATGATATAATAGACTTTCCTGGTGTTATATTTTAATGTACCTTTAGGAAAAATTTTATATATGTAACATATATATAAATGCATAATTTCCTCTTCCAAGATAGTATACGAGAGAGTTTCGGTGATTTAGGTAATCGATTCTCACTGCCTCTAGGCTACTTGCCTAGTGGTTTTAGTATACTTTCATACCGGTAACCGCAGATGCAGGTTTATGGGTTTGGTCAGAACCTCAGAGTATTTAGTCTGTGGTCAGTAATTGACTAGCAGGGTGAATAGTATTCCCCCGTTAGGTTAGGTTACCGACATAGGAGGCTTAACCTCCCTATGCTACACCTGAAGGTCTTCTATGACATGATACCTTCTCCTTGTGGCCTAGCAGACTAGTCCCGTGCCGGCAGACCCTAGGCTGAAGAATAGAATTCTTCTACTGCTTAGGAGACTCCGGCACTAGAACTCCGTTCCTTTTGGTTAAGAGGTAGCGGCGAGGGTGCCGCCAACACCTTTCCTGTATTTAGCAGACCCTAGGCTCGAGAATAGAATTCTCTAGCCACATGGGATAGCTCTATACTAGAACAGAGTTTAGTTAGATGAGGTAGGATAGGCTATGCTACCGGCACCTTGCACACCTTATGGGACCCTCACCCCTCCCCATGCTGTCCTTTAGTGAAGGCCTAGCCATCACAAACTCTGGGCCATCATCCTACAATCGACCCGGTTGCCGGCAGATTGTGGGACTGGCTTCGGTTTTCTATCTGTAGCTCGACTGTATCGGCTGCTGGCAGAAGTCCCTGTTCTGTTGAGTGTTCTTCAGCCCTCTCTTGGACTGCCATCCATAAATTTTGCCGGCAAGGTCCGGCAATGTTATGGATGGGTGGAAGCTTGAATTATACATTCTCCCCTTCCATTTGAACCCTCATTCAGGAAGAAGGTAGTAAGGCAGAGCTCTTAAATTATCCTTCTTTCCATTCTTTCTCTCTCTCTATGAGCTAGTACTTCTGGGATATAGTTGCCGGCGACTCTAGTGAGCAATGCTTGCCTAGAAGGCCGACAGTTAGTGATCCACTGACAGATGGTGAGCTGCCGATAGCCGGTGTCCTACCAACTGCCGGTGAGCTGCCGACGGCCGCCAAGCTGCCGACAGCCAGAGAGGCTTCCGACCGCTGTATACATATCTTGGTCGTCTGCTGGCACAGTGTGCTGACAGCCGAAGACCTTCCGGCGACCGGCGGTCTTTCGGCGACCGACGAACTGCCGGCTGTCCTCAGAATCAATAATACATAGACTGAACTATACCCTGGTGCTAGCCTACCCAGCATGTGCCGGCAGGAACTACAGTATATGACTATACAGTAGCCAGTATAATTGCAATATGGATCATATTGCGAACAGAAAACTACAGTATAGATTATACAGTAGCACAAACTTTCTTCCAACATACTCTGTGTTGTCATGTGCAGCCGGTTGTTGAGACCAATTATGATAAAGAAAGTAAGTTCTTTCTATAACCTAATTAGTGATCACTGATAACAATCCCCAATATTAAAACGTCTGGAAGATGGTGTTAAGTTACACTTTTCTATCCTCATAGGATAGAAATCGTCCAATGGTTTTCTGCACAGATTTACCAATAGTTTTAATTTTTAGGGAGGTCACTATAATATATGGATGCTTAGGTAGGAAGTTCTATTAACCATAATAATTACCTGGAACAGAGATGAATAATTGTTAGTAATTATTTCTCAGCTGATCCCATCTTCGTCGATGTGTGCTTGATGGATAATAATACGTTGGTATTATAAAATATACCTTTAATGTATAAAAGACTACATTATGAACTTCACTTTGTGACAGCTGACTCTCAAGTGCATATGGAGCGTCTTACACAAATCTCATAAACCAAAACATTGCTAAACAAAAGAGCATCGCTCTGAAAAGACTTAAATCCTACTCCAGTACAAATCATAAAGAACCACATCTTATCTGAGGTAATCAACAAATGTTTGAATCCTAATACCAAAACAAATCATTACTCTTATGATCAAAGCATAACATGTCTTATTCATGCAATATGATGCAATGTTGCGCAATACCTGAAACACTTGAAATAATATAGTACATTGTTACAATAATACATAACAGTCTCCTCCCCCTTAACTTGACATTGTAAAAATATTCATAAATCTAATCTCTCAGGGGGCTTTCCTCTGTTAATCCTATTAGGAAGCACTTTAACCTCATCTTGTACTGGTACATGAATTGGTTCTGAATCTACATTGGATGTTGGACCATCTTGGTTAATACTTGACTCATTTGATCTAACTACTTCTTTAAGTTTCTCATCTCTAACATTCATATGCTCTACTGTCTTTCTGTTTAACGGCTGTAATTGATCAACATGACGTTTTACAACATTATCACCAACACGAACATCATAATGTAAATTTCCTATCTCTCTTACAATCTCTCCTGGTACCCACTTCTCTGGAGTGTTGTACGATCTTACCATGACATCAGACAAAGGTAAAAAATGTCTTACATTAGGAAGCTTTGCTACTTGTTTATACCCTTTATCTTCTAAATCACTTTGCAAACTTGGATACAACAAATCTAACTTACACCTTATCCTCCTTCCCATTAACAAATTTGAGGGTGCCACGCCTGTTGTGCTGTGTGGCGTTGTTCTATAAGACAATAAAAATTTTGACACATGCAAAAATATATTACTTGAATTTGCTTTTCTACACTTCATATTGTGTTTAAACGTTTGAACAAATCTTTCAGCCTCTCCATTAGTGGATGGATGATATGTTGCTGAAAATGTATGCTTTATACCATTGACATTACAAAATTCTTTAAACTCTTGTGAGGTAAACTGTGGACCATTATCTGTAACAATTCTTTCTGGAATACCATGCGTTGAAAAAATTTGCATTAATTCTTTTATTGTGGCGTAAGACGTTGTCGTCTTCATTGGGATAATTTCTGGCCACTTACTGTAAGCATCTACTACTATCAAAAACAAATAATTCAAAAAAGGACCTGCAAAATCTATATGCACTCTTTGCCATGGATACCTGGGTAACTCCCACGGGTGCATTCTAGCAAATTGAGAATTGTTTTGTTGCATAACACAATTCATACAATTCTTTATATAACATTCCACATCTTTATCTACACCTGGCCACCATACAAAAGTTCTCGCAATTGACTTTGATCTTACAATACCTTGGTGATCAGCATGTATTTCAGACAAAACCTTATTTCTCAGTGAATTAGGAATAACTACCCTGGAACCTCTCATCACTATTCCTTGTGTCACACTCAGTTCATACCATATATCCTTATACGGTTTACAATTTTCCTCCTTTCCACATAAGTCCCTACCTGTCATTAAACTCTCCAAAACCTTACTAAGTACTGGGTCTTGCTTGGTACTGTGTGCTACATCTTTTGCAGTTATTGGTACATTACATACTGAAATTAATAGAACACTGTCATCATACTCTTCTGGAGCTTTGTCTACGGGTAATCTGGATAAAGCAACTGCATTACCCATATTTGATGTTGGACGTTATTCTATATCATAGTGGTACGCTGCTAACGTAACTGCCCAACGTTGTAGTCTTGCAGCTACCAACGTAGGTAAACTTGCTTTTGGACCCAATATTGCTAATAAAGGTTTATGATCTGTAACAAGTGTGAACTTTTTCCTACCATAAAGATACATATGGAATTTTTTAACTCCATAAACTAATGCTAAACCTTCCTTTTCTATTTGAGAGTAATTCCTTTCTGCCTTGTTCAATACTCTAGAAGTGAATGCAATTGGTTTTTCTGTTCCATCTGGCATTACATGAGATAATACTGCACCTAAACCTATGTTTGATGCATCACATACTAATTTAACTGGTAAATCCATTTGATAATGTACTAAGAATGTAGGTGATGTTATTTCCTGCTTGATTCTTTCAAAAGATTCCTGACACTCTTTTGTCCACTTCCATTCTACACCCTTATTAAACAGATTATACAATGGATGTGCAATTGTAGACAAATTCTGAATGAAATTCCCATAAAATGTTACTAAACCTAGAAATGATTGTAATTCCTTAACATTTTCTGGCACTTTTGTTGATTGTACAGCTTTAATCTTCTCTTTAGTTTTGTGAATACCCTTGCCATTTATTACAAAACCTAAGTATTCCAATGAATCAACTTCTAAAATACATTTTTTCTTATTTACTCTAATATTATGTTCCTTCAACTTGTTCAGAACTGTTCGCAATCTTTCTCTATGTTCTCTTGTGTCTTTACCCGCAATTAAAATATCATCTATAAAAATGAATACTCCTTGCATTCCTGAAAAAATCTTATCCATAGTTTGTTGCCATATAGCTGGACTACTTGCAACTCCATAAGGTAATCTCTTTGGCCTAAACAAACCTAAGGATGTATTTACTGTACATAATTCTTGTGAAGTTTCATCCATGGGAAGCTGTTGAAATGCTTGTCTTAAATCTAATTTAGAAAAAACACTGCATCCTGACATAGTTGCAAACATGTCTTTCGGATTTGGTAAGGGATGTTGAGCTACTTGCAGTTGTGGATTTAACGTTACTTTGTAATCTCCACATAACCTAACCTGTCCACTTTCCTTCACAATAGGAACTAATGGTGTAGCCCAATCTGAATATGTAACCTTTTCCCAAGAACCTTCACTATCTAATCTCTTGATTTCTGTTTCAACTGCACTTTTCAATGCATACGGTACTGGTCTCGGAGCAAAAAATCTAGGAGAACTGTCAGGTTTCAAAACTAAAATTGCCTTTGCGTTCTTTACTGTACCTATTTTATCTTCAAATACGTCTTGAAACTCTGATATGATATCATCCATAGACATTTCATTTTTGTTTTCATCTTGTCTACCTGCAACCTTCAAAATACTAGGCCAATCTAACTTCAAATACTGTAGCCAATCTAAACCTAGCAAAGTTTGTCCATTACCTTTTACTACTGTTAATGGCATTCTCTCTAATTTCTGTTCTTTGTACTGTACTTCTACGTTCGAAGCACCTATTACCTGAATATAAAAACCATTATAACTTTTCAAAACTCTATTTGTACCTTCTAATAACAAATTAGGAATGCTCTTAGCCATTTTCTCAGACATAATTGATACATCGGCTGCTGTGTCAACTTGCATCAAAATTGGTTTACCATTTATGATTACTTCTACCATGATATGTTTCTTTGCACCTTTGTTGACTGAGTTTATGTGAAACGCAAAATCAGTTTCTGAACTAACCTGATTATCATGAACATTTTCCTCATTATTCTCTTGACCCATAGTATCAAATGTAGCATTTATTTTCTTTGCGTACTGTTTAGGAAATCTACAAGCAGTTGCAAAATGACCTAGCTTTCTGCAATTCTGGCATGTCTGTCCAGTAGCAGGGCATTTCTTTGCTTCGTATGCAAGATGATCAGTTTTACCACACCTAAAACACTTGGGTTTTTCCTGTTGTTTCTGTGTATAAGCCTGATTCTGATATTTATGAACATTAGTCTTAGGCACTTTTCTATGACTAGGCTTTGATATATTCCTTCTCTGATTCTCATTGGTTTTCCACTTAGAACCTATTGTATTAATTTTAGAATTTTCCATTCTATTGCTTGTAGAACTACCTATTATGTGACTTTGCCTATTTGATGTTTCTAAAGCTCTGCCTGTTATCAATACCTTTTCTAATGTTAAATCTTTATCTTGCAATAATTTCTTTCTTAGCTCTTCTGATGTGCAATGTGCAATTACTTGATTTATGATAACATTCTCTAACTCTAGAAATTCACATGAAACGGCTAAATTCTTTAGTCTAGTCACAAAGGCATCTAAACTTTCATTTTCTTTCTGATAAGCCTGCGCTGAAAACTGGTATCTTTCAAAAAATTTATTGACTTGAGGAGCAAAATATGTGGTAAGTGCCTTAATTGCAGCTTCACTTGTGTCATCTGTAGGCTGCAAAGTCTTAAACACTTCCCGAACTTCCCTACCTGCTGTATGAAGTAATAATGCCTTCTTTTGTGCATCCTTCATGTTCCCTAATGCTTCTAAATAAATCTTAAATTCCTCACACCACTGTTGCCATCGTGTTGCAACAGAATTAGGCTCAGCAGTGACGCTAAAAGCTTGAGGTGGTTCAATATTAAAAGGCATTTTGTTTGCTTACCTTAATAACTGTGGTAGGTTAAGTTACTTTTCTGCAGTCACAAGTATACTTCCTACCTACCCAATTTAAATTTCACCCTTTTTGTGTATTTGATGAAATTCCTATTCTGCTGCTGGTAAAATCTTCATTGGGCGATTTTACTCTTGTTTCCCGATGTACAAAACCTTCTCTTGTGCTGGCCGTCTTTGTGCATAGGCTCCAATGCTTCTCCCTGCTTGCTTCTCCCTGCTTGTCTGTCGTCCTCAAACGTCGCCAAATATAATACATGGATGCTTAGGTAGGAAGTTCTATTAACCATAATAATTACCTGGAACAGAGATGAATAATCGTTAGTAATTATTTCTCAGCTGATCCCATCTTCGTCGCCAAATATAATATATGGATGCTTAGGTAGGAAGTTCTATTAACCATAATAATTACCTGGAACAGAGATGAATAATCGTTAGTAATTATTTCTCAGCTGATCCCATCTTCGTCGATGTGTGCTTGATGGATAATAATACGTTGGTATTATAAAATATACCTTTAATGTATAAAAGACTACATTATGAACTTCACTTTGTGACAGCTGACTCTCAAGTGCATATGGAGCGTCTTACACAAATCTCATAAACCAAAACATTGCTAAACAAAAGAGCATCGCTCTGAAAAGACTTAAATCCTACTCCAGTACAAATCATAAAGAACCACATCTTATCTGAGGTAATCAACAAATGTTTGAATCCTAATACCAAAACAAATCATTACTCTTATGATCAAAGCATAACATGTCTTATTCATGCAATATGATGCAATGTTGCGCAATACCTGAAACACTTGAAATAATATAGTACATTGTTACAATAATACATAACAGTCACAACAATTGGCTGGGCAGGGAGCACATGTATGTGTCTTTCTTTTTTCCTTTCTAGCTTATCTATCCTAAGCTACATGCAAAAAATAATATATTGTTTACTTAATCTTGTGAGATTATTCACCGTATACTCATTGAATTTTCTTCTCTTTACAGGAGGACCATCCCAAGTGTGGGAGCATGTTCTGCAATGTCCGCAGCAAGAACTTCTGTGTCCAGGGGTTGTGCAGGAAGCATACACGCTGTGCGACTACTAAGGGACCTCTGAAGTATTGGGACCCCCGGGTAAGTGATATCTGTATTAACTTGGTTAATGACACTTTTGACGACCAGAAGTCGGCGGAGTCAAGGGATGCAGCAAGGGAGAAGCTGCGAAAATGGGTCAGGGTTTTTCAGGAGAACACCACGGGGCCCTACCTTCCTAATGAGAAGATGCGGACCTATCTTTTCCCAAGGGCATCTACAGATGCAGTTATCCCTCAGCCTCTCCCAGAGATTCCAGTAGATTCTGATGTCTCGGACACAATGAAAGACATCCAGCTGGATAACAGGATGTCAGAAGTGTCAGAGGGCACTGAGATGGACCTAATGCAAGGTCAGGAAGAGGAGTCAACTGTGGCTCCTGAGACCGACGAGGAGGAGGCCGAAATAATTTCGGTTTCATCGGTTCCTGCCCCAGAACCTGTTCCCTCGACGTCATCTGCTCCCCCATCGGACGGCATTGGGACAACTTTGTCGTCAATTCTAACGTTGGTGCAGCAGATCCAGAAACAAACTGATGAAAAGCAAGCTGCTTTAAGGTTAAGGATGCGCCAACTTGCAGCATCCTGTATGTCTCAGAAGAAACTTAACGTAAAGGATCTTCCTCAGTTCATGGATGTGAACCCGTGGAGGCATGCTGAGTACATGACAAAGTCGGCAGGTAAGATTTTCATTTCTGAGAAGTTGGGTACACTTCCCATCGAAGATGTGGAATTTTAGCGCAGCTTCGGGGCTTACCCAGACTGCTTCGTCCGTCTGAAGGCTGACCCAGCTTCAAAGGAGGACACAGAGCCAAAAGAGGTCATAGTTTTTTACCATGCTAAAGCTCAGGCTTTGCTGACGAGTACATTGAAGGAGAGGGCCTTTACTAACTCAAAGGTGCCAGCTCTGAGCAAGAAGCATCCTTCCTTGGTTGCTTCATCTGCCCGGGCCTTCCCCTTTATGGGAAAAGGGTACAAGGCTGCCTTGAAGGAGATTGAAACAGGGAAGCCGTGTCCTACACATGATGAGTGTAAGCTGTTCTCCCTAGCTTTACCGTTGGACCAAAAGGACTGGAAGGATGTGCATTTTACCTTCTCAGTCGGGAAGTTGGAGGCTGACATTGCCGGACGCTAGTTCGGCGAGGACCTCCCCAAGTTGTCAGATTTTCTCCTGCGCAGGGTGCAGGAGACTAAACAAAGACTTGCTGCCTCTATGTCTCTTCATACTATGCTAGAGACAATGGCAAGCGATTCCCAGACTCCAGATATGTTTATGGTTATTGCCAAATCACATCTGGCAACAGTGACAAAAGATATCTATGGTTTTATCAAAGCCAGAAGAGCTTGCAGAGAGTTTGTGTTCTTCTCGGCTGTGGTGAGACACGAACCAAGGAAGCTGATAGCGTGTAGTATCTGGGGAAAGGACTTCTTCCCAAATGAAGTGGTCAAGGAAGTCGTTGACAAAGCTGCCACGGAGAATAGAAACCTTCTCCAAAAGTGGGGCTTGTCAATGAAGAGGAAGTCTTCCCGGGATGAGGGTCCCCAACCTAAGAGGAAGACAAAGAGGTCAAGGACACCCTTTCACCCCCCCTAGACAACAATAACATCTTCCCGCGGCCGCGGTGCCCCAGGCGCTGGCACAACCACCTACCACATACCAATTGGTATCCCAGCAGTTGGCGACACAATCGCCAGCTTTTACCCCGGCTTTTGAGAGGCAGTCTACTATCTTTTGGCCGAAAGCTAGAGGTTCATTTAGAGGATCCTCAAGACGCCCCTCAAGAGGCAGAGGCAACAAAGGTGGACGCGGCCAAGGAGGCAAGTCCTCTGGTCAACACTCCAAGTGAGATGCTTCCAGTAGGAGGGAGACTATTCTCTTTCCGGGATCGCTGGAACTTCGATCCTTGGGCCCTCAGCCTAATCAAGAACAGACTGGGTTGGAGATGGAATGTAGCTCCACCATCTTTCCCTCAATTCTTCCAACACTCAACCCCCATTCTGGAAGAATATGTCCAAGAACTCTTAGACAAGAGAGTAATAAAGAGGGGAAAGTCCATCAAACTCCAAGGAAGGCTGTTTTGTGTTCCAAAGAAGGACTCAGACAAACTCAGAGTCATTCTGGACTTGTTGCCACTCAACAAGTTCATAATAAACCACAAGTTCAGGATGCTAACCCTTCAACACATAAGGACCCTGTTGTCCAAAAGGGCATACACGGTCTCCGTAGACATAGCAGACGCATATTGGCATGTCCCAATCAATCGCCAAATTTCCTCCTACCTAGGATTCAAGCTAAAGAAGAAACAAAATGTCTTCAGAGCTATGCCCTTTGGACTAAACATAGCCCCAAGGATCTTCACGAAGCTTGCAAACGCAGTCGTTCATCAACCACGCCTAAAAGGAGTTCAGGTAGTGGCCTATCTGGTCGATTTGCTGGTGTGGGCAGCATCCGAAGCAGAATGCAAGCAAGCATCCAAGACAGTGATCCAGTTCCTGGAACATCTGGGATTCAAGATCAATACCAAAAAGTCTCGACTATCTCCAGATCAAAAGTTTCAATGGCTCGGAATTCATTGGAACTTACAGTCACACCGCCTCTCCATTCCATCAAAGAAGAGGAGAGAGATATCAGGATCTGTCAAGAGACTTCTGAAATCCAATCGGATATCAAGCCACCAACAGGAGAGAGTGCTGGGCTCCCTGCAATTCGCATCAATGACAGACCCATTGCTAAGAACACAATTAAAGGATGCAACAGGAATCTGGAGAAGATACGCATCAAACGCTTGAAGAGATCTAACAAGACCGATGCCGACTCGTCTGCGATCCTTTCTCAAGCTGTGGTCGGAGGCCAAGCACCTAAAGAAATCATTGCTCTTACAACCACCTCCACCTTCAGCCATCATTCACACGGATGCCTCAAAGGAAGGATGGGGAGGTCACTCTCATCAATGGAAAGGCCAAGGGACTTGGTCCTCCCTATTCAAGACCTTCCATATCAACATTCTTGAAGCCATGGCAGTTTTTCTAACTTTGAAGAAACTGAAGCCTCGCTGCTCGATCCACATAAGACTGGTTCTGGACAGCAAAGTGATAATGAGACGGCGGACGCTCTATCCAGGCTTACACCGATAGAGTCAGAATGGTCCCTAGACGCAGGATCATTCTCCTTCATCTTACGTCAAGTCCCAGAACAGCAAATCGACCTCTTCGCGACGAGCGACAACAAGAAGGTACCTCGTAACATGGCCCCATACGATGACCCTCTAGCCGAAGCATTGGATGCGATGTCCCTAGATTGGAATAGATGGTCCCTCCACCCAATCTTTTGTTGAAAGTCCTCAACAAACTGAGATCCTTTCAGGGAACAACAGCGATAGTGGCTCACAAGTGGCCGAACAGCATCTGGTTTCCTCTAATATTGGAACTGCGAATGAAGATGGTCCCGTTGCCGGATTCAGTTCTGACTCAACAAGTGCAGAAGTCGAATGTCTTCGCTTCATCACAGAAAACCCGGAACCTTCATCTAAGGATTTTCTCTCCTTAGCAGTCTAGAAAAGGTTTGGGATTTCGAGAGACAGTATAAACTTCTTAGAAGAATATAAGTCTAAATCTACCAGAAGACAATATGAGTCGTTCTGGAAGAAATGGGTTGCCTTTGTCAAGGCAAAGAATCCAAAAGAAATTTCATCGGATTTCTGTCTATCACTCTGTATTCATCTTCATGAACAAGGATTAGCAGCCAACACGATTTCTATGTGTAAATCTGCCTTGACTAGACCCTTGCTGTATGCCTTCCAGGTAGACTTCTCTAACAAAATCTTTATTACGATCCATATGGCCTGCGCTAGGCTTAGGCCTGCAGCCCCTCCGAGGCCCATTTCATGGTCCTTAGATAAGGTTCTTCATTTGGCATCAACTCTGAAAAATGAAGATTGCTCTCTAAAATATTTGGCCCAAAAAGATATATTCCTATTTGCACTAGCCTTGGGAGCCAGAGTTAGCAAAATAATTGCCCTTTCAAGAGATGAGGGCCATATTCAGTTCACGGAAAGTGGAAAACTTAATCTTTTTCCTGACCCAAAGTTTCTCACTAAAAATGAGCTACCCACTAAAAGGTGGGGTCCCTGGAGAATCTGCCCTCTGAAGGAAGATGCATCTCTGTGTCCAGTAGATGGCCTGAAGGTCTATCTTCATGGAACTTCAGACTTTAGGGGAGGACTGCTTTTTAAGGGAGAAACTTCAGGTTCGAATTTGTCTCTGAAACAATTAAGGGCAAAGATCACCTACTTCATTTGCAGAGTGGATCCGGACAGTACACCCGCAGATAATGATTGCTTCATCTCTGAATTTCTTCCAAAATATGGATTTTGAAAGTCTTCGCTCGTATACTGGATGGAAGTCATCCAGGGTATTCTTCAAACACTATGCGAAACAAGTGCAGGATATCAAGAGGTTAATGGGGGCGGCAGGTAGTGTGCTAAAACTGGCCGCTTGAAAACTGCGAGGAACAGTAAACTAATTGGGACTGTTATGTGAAAGGTGTACATAATGACTCCGTACGCAGAAACATGTTAAGTGAGGTGTTACCAAGGTGACACTATGGACTGTTCCAAGTGTAAAAGGTGAAAGAAGCATAAAAGAATAACACGTGTGCCATGGGTACTGTTACGCAAGTGTGAACAGACTGTAATGACGGAAATTTAATAAGAAAATTTACCAAAAAATATTTTTAAATGGCTTTAAGTGTTTCTTTTCAGATGAAACAAGTATTTCTGAGATTACCTTTTTGTTTATGCTTTTAATTTTTTTTTTTCCATTAACATTTTATATTGTACTATAAAATGCAAATTGACTTCATGCTTTATTGATTATCAATAAAATTTAAAATTATAATTGAATTTTGCATCTCATTCGCCCTAAAATTCAGAATAAATAAAAAACGTGTTTGAGCATTTATTGATCAACCTTTTTATTTTTTCATGTTTATAATTGAACATATATAAATATTTGTTCCAACAGGTAAACAAACTGTGTATGTATACATCAGGATTATCAGTCTTGTAATGATTGTAATGCTGACTTATACAAACAATTATTTCTACATGGATTCAAACCTGTCCGTCTTTGCATAGAGCTAGCCAAGTAGACACGGGTAGGTGTCGGTAGTTAATACATACATTTGTTCCTTTCTAAATACAATCTCTGTTTAAAACGGTATATGGTGAGACCAGTATACCTGTTTGTTTGCTAGATTGTTCATACGAAATATGCTATCCTCGAGACTTTTACCAGAGTCTGGCATGACTCTTTCCTATAGGGGGCAGGAAGCACTAACAGAGTTCATAATTAGTTGAAATGGTGTATAACGGTAACATCATACATCCCTAGGTCTAAATGACCAAGGAAAGTCTGTCTTGGGGTTTAGGCACTAATAGAAAATCCACCGATATATTAATGCTCTGGTAAACTTCCATCAGGACGACATGGCCTGAGCCCATAAAAAGGATTTTGAGTGAAGCGAAAAATCTATTTTTGGATGAGATAGCCATGTCGTCCTGATGGCCCCATCGTCCTTTTTATAAAAGGGCTGGATGAATCCCTTCCTAAAGTACTGTATCTGTATCACCTCACTTAACGCTACAAGGAATAAAGATGGCGGTAGGATATGACGTCATATAGGTACTCAAAAGAGTAAGGAGTGGTGTCTTAATAGCGGCTCCCCTTTCGTTGCTTGCCACTTTCCCTCTCGAAGCGAAAACGCTATTCGGGGTGAAGATTGCTATGTGGCGTGTCAAGAATACGTCCTCTGATATTATGCAGCCCTAATAGTATACGTTAGGGATATTCGCGCCAGGAGTTAGAATTCTGGATACCTTAAGGTAAAATTCTCTGGGAATATCATTGTAGTCAAATATGTAATAGTTAGTTATTACATGTTTAAAACACATGACGTAATATGTCGTTGTGGAAGAAGAAGCTAGCGTGAGGTTTGCTGTAGTCAGACAAAATCATAACAGGATGCATTTTGCATCTCTCAGCAATGTAACATTTTTCTGAAGCATAAACACAAATGCATACCGTGTGAAAGATTGTGTCGTCACCGGATGCAGGTGTCTTCCTACACGAATGTAAAGTTTACATATTGTGTTTAAATGCTGAGACAACTAAATATACGATATCTGTGATATCGATATTTTAGGCAGTTCTTATCTATACTTCACCTGAATTGGTCATCCGACCAAACCAGCTATACTCCTATGATGGAGATGTTTAACACTGTTGTTTTTAGAGAATAAACCATTTTAAAGTTACCATGCTGGACTTTATTTCAAGACTCAATATCTCAAACAACACATACTCAATGTGTGTTAATAACAGTAGCACACTAATAAATGGTGGCAGCGCTAAAAACTCTAATAATCAGAGAAAGGTCTTCAAGAAATTAATAATAAGACTCTAAGAATTAGAGGAAGATCTTCAAGAAATCAAAAATAAAGCTGTAAAAACCAGAGAAAGATCTTCAAGAAATCAACAGTAATGAATCTACAATTTTGACTAAGTATCATAGTCCATCGAAGACTAAAACATTTAATGAATGTTATACATACAAACTGATGAACTGGATCTCAATCAACATCCTAGGAAACCCAAGGACTGACGTTCAACGCTTACAAAACATATCCAGGAAGCACTACATTCAACAGAAATTGGACCGAAACATTCACCCAAACATCAAGAGAGAGAGAGGGGGAATCGGACCGACACATTCACCCAAACATCAAGAGAGAGAGAGGTTATGACGACATCACAAAGAACCATATAAAGCTAAGTACAATTTTCTTATTCATTTCAGTTTGGGCAGTGAAGTGTAGTTATCACGAGTCGTTAGTCGATTATTACCGGGGTGAGTGGTTTGCTAATCTTTTATTTTCCTTTCATTAAAGGAAACTGTGCTCAACTCCGAATTCTCATCTAGAATTTTTCTCACTTTGTGCTAATTCCGTTTTCTTTCAGAAATTCTCGGGAAATGTCTTGGGATTAGTAGCCTTGTTTTGGTGAATTTTGTTATAATCTTTATCATTGGGTGCTTATGCGTTTACGCAGTGGACGTCTGTATTCATATAGATATTTTGATAGAATTGCAAGGGGTCGGAGAGATAGGAAAAGAAATACAGTAGACATGACGCCCCCTGTGAGCCCCATCCCTGGACCTAGTGGCGTAAGACAGATTAATCCTCTCCCGATTGTGACGCTTGTAAATGCCAGGTCTGCAATCCTTCCTTTTCAGGGTCTGGTTAATGGGTTCTTGCCTCAAAATGTGGAGTCATGGATTTCATCCGTCGATGCCCATTTAAATGCCAAACAAATCGTAGACCCTTTTGTACAATTACAAGAAGCTAAAAGTTTTATAGATTTTTCAAAGGGGGATGCGAGTGCGTATTTAAGAGGTGTTTCATTTCAAGAAGCAGTTACCTGGGAAGATTTCAAAGTTAGGTTACGCGCGGTCTATGGGGGTGAAGAAGCCTTGGATGTAGTATTAACGTCAAGATATACACTTAATCAAGCCACTATGAATCGGCTTAATGTTATTGAGAGAGCAGCTCTCATAGCTGATAGGCTTAATGAATATCAAGATATTTTAGGTAATTCCACTTGGGTTACTAGAGATAACATCTCCGTGAAAGATTTTTTGCGATTAATGTATTTAACTTGCATGACACTTATGTTGCCTGAAGCTTGAGTGCGGTGTTTTGATAAAAAATTAACGCCTGCAAGTATGGAATTGGATGTATAAAAACAGATAAAGAAACACATGGCTACGTGTCCAGACCTCGATCCCGTGTTAACTCAAGTTTTTGCAAAGAATGAAACAAAGCCACTACAAGTAAACGTAGTTAATAATAGTCAAGTAGCGGGAATGACGTGTTATAATTGCAAACATCAAGGTCACTTGATCGCGGACTGCAGAACAAAATTCTGTTCGATACATAATAGTTCGACTCATTCATATAGTCAGTGCTACTCACGTCAGACACAACAGAATCCTAGAAATACACAGTCAATTCCACAGTCAGTTCCATATGGAAATAAAAAGAAAAATCCTCATTTTAACAATAAGAAGAAACAGCCAAACGTCATTGTAGTTCAGAATCCGAAACAAACAAACACTTCTTCGAATAACGCTGAGCCTGGGTCATCAAACCAGACCTCGCAAGGTCAGACAAATTTTCAGAATGTGCAGAGCAAAGCAAATACCACATAATTAACTCCAATGGGGAAGAGAGTGATGTTGGGTCAAGGTCATTCATGTCAACATCAATAGTATTGAATAATCAATTTAATGTTTTATCAGATCATTGTGAGGCAATAGATTTTCCTATGAAACACACGGCCGAATTAAGTAAAACAGTGCATGCTCCCATAGATTTGCAACGAATTCATACAATAATAAGCCAAAATGAGTTACGACCAACCTTATATGCTGTAAATTTAGAACACAAATCCTTTACGTTATTTTTTTACTCTGGTAGTCCACATAATATCATGGATTTGAGGACACATCATTTGTTGTTTTCGAACTTTCCGATAGAAAAATCCGGAGTAAGACTCTCGGGTATAGGAAATAATGAATTAAATGTCATAGGCATAACTCATGTTCAATTCAAAGTCGGTAAACGCACGTTTGCCGATACATTTGTTGTTCTACAAAACATTGATATGTATCCAGCTGTAATTATAGGATACCCATCTATGGGAAATCAAAACATTAACTTAGCCCCTGCCAAGCACGGCGTGTATATCAAAGGAAAATTCTATAAGTCTTCTAATACCTTAAAATCAGTTTTGGATAAAAAGGAGACGACAAATGTAACCGTAACGTACGTTGAAGAACCAATAACTTGTCTCACTAATAAAGAAATGATATACGCGACCCAGAAGAATTCTCGTTCACCCGTAATATCATCTTGCACGCAATCTATCGAGCCAAACCTACCTTCAAATTTAATAGTGCAAATAAAGAAAACATTACCGGGATCTGAAATATTAATCCTTTCCGACACTTTGAAAACTAACAGATTGTCTGTCACACAAGCTATTTATACAGTAGGCTCACATCAACAATGTAATATTGAAGTCTGTAATCATTTAAATAACACTTTAGTAATTAACAAAAATCAACATATCTTGGATGTAGAAGTTTATAAACATCGTATTCTTACCGTTGCTGAAATCAATCACGCTCAATCAGTTGCGGATGAATCCCTTTTGCAATCTATTAAAAATAAAACCAATAAAGACATTCAAGACGAAGAAATTCAGCAGAAAATTTTTGGACTTTTAACTAAATATCATGATGTTTTTTCCACTACGGATAGATCCTTAGGAAAAACAGATGTGATCGAGCATCAAATAAGGTTAAAGGACAAGCAGAAAATTATCTATGTACCCTCGTACAGACTCCCTATGAAATTCCAGAATGAAATAAATGATGAAGTAGGTAAAATGCTAGAAGAACGAGTCATTAGGAAATCAAACAGCCCTTATAATTTTCCATTAATAGTTGTACCGAAAAAAGATCAAACATTGCGTATCTGCGTAGACTTCCGTCGTCTAAACCAGGAGACGATCCCTGATCGATTCCCAGTGCCATGTACTGACGATATTTTGTCTTTGTTAGGTCAGAATAAATATTTTACCAGTTTGGACTTACTTAAAGGCTTTCACCAGATATCATTAGAAGAAGATAGTATCCCATACACAGCCTTCAGCACAGCCAGGGGACATTATGAATTTTTACGGATGCCTTTTGGTTTACGTTGTGCTCCCATAACATTTACAAGAATGATTAACATAGTGTTTGGAGACTTGTTAGGGGATATATTGCATGCCTATAAGGACGATCTTGTAATCTTTTCCAACACCTTAGAAGAACATCTACGTAAGTTAGAACTGGTACTACAGAGATTAAGACAACATAACTTACAGGTAAAGATTAGTAAGTGTGAATTTTTCAAAACCGAATTAATATATTTGGGTTTCATGGTGTCAAGCCAAGGTCTTAAAGTAGTCCATGATAAGGTGTCGGCTATACGTAATTTTCCCATACCTACTAATGTCAAGGGAATACAGCAATTTTTGGGTTGTAGTGGATATTACAGGCGTTTTATACGCAACTATTCAATAATAGCCGCTCCTTTAACTGATCTTACGAAGAAGGGCGTAAATTTCATATATTCTGAACATCATCAACAGGCGTTTAATACCTTGAAAAATGAACTGTGTAGTTCTCCTATTTTAAAATTTCCTGACTTCGGTATGGAATTCTTCATTGCAACAGACGCCTCAGACTTAGGAGTAGGAGGGGTATTGCTTCAGCAGTATGATAAACAATTTTTCCCGATAGCTTTTTATTCTCAAAAACTGAGAACTTCCGAAAGTAAGTATGCAGTAATAGACAAGGAAGGGCTAGCTATTGTTAATTCACTAGTGCATTTTAAGTTCATAATATACAGTTATCCCGTTATGGTTCTTACTGACATAAACCACTAACTAAGTTCTTTAAAGGCTTCAACCACAGCCCTAAACGAACTCGGTGGCATTTGATCATTCAAGATTTTGGCGCAAGAATCGGGTATTTACCTTGGAAAGCAAATATCATTGCGGATGCATTATCACGCAACCCCGAGTCATCTTGTACGGAGCCTTTAGCTGAATTAATAGATATATCAACATCCATGCCTATTGTTAAAACGATATCTGAACAAGAAGATTTAGGCTGGAGTGCTGAATTGTTACAGACTGAGCAAAGAAAAGATCAGAAAATAGAAACAATTATAAATGCTTTGAAAGGCAATCATAATGAAAAGGGATATATAAAGTATAAGCAGCAGAATTATATAATCAATGATAATATTCTGTGTAGATCCGTGACAAGGAAAACCCGCAATACACCACGTGTAACTAACGACCAGGTAGAAGTAGCAATCTCTCTTATTTCCACTCTCCTGAATTGGTTGCATGCAAATCCATTACATGGACACCCGGGGTTCTCATTAATGTCACAGAAATCCAAATCATTGTTTTATTGGCATACAATGCTTACAGATATAAAAAGACACATAGCTAATTGTCGCACATGTCAGGAAAACAAAGGGCATACGAAAACACCTGTCAACCTAGGGGCTTATCCCGAGCCCAATCAACCCTTTGAAAGAATACATTTAGATTTGTTAACAGGATTTTACGAGTCAGACAGAGGAAATAAGCACCTCTTAGTAATTGTAGATGCTTTAACTCGATATACAGAACTAATAGCGCTTAAAACTATAACTGCGATTGAATGCGCAAGGAAGTTTTACGAGTGTTACATTTGTAAACGTGGAATTCCACACATGATAATCTCAGACTCGGGTGGTGAATTTAATAATCACTTTCTTACCTCATTGTGTGAATTCCTTAGCATAAAGAAAATAAATACCATGATATATCACCCAGAGTCGAAAAGGGCTAGTGGAAAGAGCAAATAGGAAGGTTTTAAATATATTAAGAGTAACACTAGGGGGATCAGACCCCAACTGGGATATTTCAATACCTGCGGTACTGAGTACTCTGAATCATTCATATCATATATCAATTAAAATGTCACCGTATGAAGCATTGTATGGTACCCCAGTTAGAACGCCTTTCCATGTATTAACGCCTACAACTAATCTATCAAATCCTTTAAAAGAATGTATAAATGCAAGCAAAAGTCGATATGATATCCTTCGAAAGAATTTAGAAGAATCACAAATCATAATGAAAAGGAATCATGATAAAATAGCGAAGCCAACTAAAACATATACCGTGGGTGATAATGTATATATACAGGTAAATGTACGTAAAGGACTCAATTATAAACTAACACCTAAGTTTGAAGGCCCATTTAACATTTTGGAAACATTAACGGCCAATAGGTTTAGAGTTCAAAATTTATCCCAACCCACGGATGAGAGAATAGTACCATTGGCTCACATAAGTAATTGAAAAAAAAAAGAGAGGGAAAGAAATGAGGGAAAGATTTTTATTTGTATGATTAAAAGTTTTCTTCTTAATACAGGAGTAATTACATATATTTTTCTCGTTACAGGTTTCCAAGATGAATTTTTTGTTGTTGGGAGTGATACTGTTCGCTCAGACATTTTTCTCGTGTGGGACGAGCTCTAAAACTAAAAGTATAGATTTTAAATATGGCACTATAGTTGAAAGACAAGAAGACGTTTTTATTACATCAAGCAACGTAGTTGTAGAAGTGAATATGCAAGCAATTTTTCTTCCAGAGAATGATGTCACTAGCTTAAAAAGCGCCATTTCAAGGTTTGCTGTCTCATTAGATGAGTTGCATAGAAGACATTTTCATTTGACTACGGAGAGTTCGCTTGGATCGACACTAAAAGTTGCAGAGATGCTATCTGATGACTTGCAAAATAAGACTTACGAGACAGAATCTTTGGCTCGTGGCCTTTTGATGTGGACTGTAGGGCACGAACATAAAGAAAGACAAAACCCGTTTATTTTTGCTGCATTACACATCTTTGGGTCTATTGCAAGTTTAGGTTTAGGAATTTCCAATCGTCTTAAGATTAGTAATCAAAATAAGAAAATTGAGTTCTTGACTCATGAAGATGAATTGATTATGTCAGAACTAAGGAATCAGTTAGCTTCAATCAATCAAATTATGGATTTAGTAAATGAACATTCCAGTAATATCAGTCAGATTATGGAAGTACAGGATTTGTTGGCAACGTTAACGCATTATGATTCAAAAATAGATCACATACATAACGGAATTGCACATTTCATTGAGAAATCCAAAGATTATGTAGAAGCTATCACGTTAGCAACTAAAGGTGTACTGTCGCCCCATTTGTTGCCTATAAAATACTTAAAGTTAGTTCTGGAGAACGGACGGGAGAAACTAGGCTATGTTCCTTTGTTAGACGCACGTAGGTTAGAATTTTATTACAGCCTAATTACAGTAAGCGTTGAAAATAACAAGATTATGATTACAATTCCCTTTGATTCTTCTGATGCCTGGCAATCTTACAGGATATCACCATTTCCAACTTTCATGACGAATCACTCAAATCCAGTAATATCCAGTTTGAAAAGACACGTATTGATTTCCCAGACAAGGAAACATATACGGTCATTAAAGACTTAAATCAATTAACTCACTGTTCAGACGCAATGGATAGAAAAATATGTACAGCTGACTCATTTGAATTCCATAAAAACTTAATGGATTCATGCGAGTTAGGTATAGTGCTAGACGGTGCTCTCTCCCATACAAGTGAAAATTGTCTGGATAAGCTTTATCCCTTTGACAATAATGAGTTCAATTGCAGACTGAACAACAGCTCATGGATACGATACGACAAGGACGGCTTCAATGTATCATGCCCGGACGGATCCACGTCCAATGCAAAAATCTTTGTTGCAGCAGATGGTTGTATCGGGACTTCCCCTAATTCCATGGTGACCGGGATAAAGACCATCATCAGAGAACGAGCCTACTTCGCGAACTTCACGTGGACGTCTACAATGCCATCACTACCTCTCCCATACAACAAACAGGTAGCCAAGCGGTTGATGAAATTGACTGAGATGGACCACCTGTCACCGACTTATAAGGAATTTCTTCACCCCATACTACTAGCAGGAACAGTTGTGACGGTGATGATATTTATCACCGTGAACATCCTTGTTTGGCGTAGGTTACGGAACAGTTTGCAGCTAAAACAGAACGTCCAGACAAAACTCCTTATTTAATTCAGTTTAAAGCCGTTTGAAGTGGCCATCTCATTCGCTAAAAGGAGTAAAATTGTCTGGGAATAGCGTGTGTACGAAAAGCAGTTAGTACCCTAGTAATATGTAATTGAGGAAACTATAGAACATTTGCATTGTTAAAAATACATTTAAAAAACATTTTAAAAAATAAATCATTTTTTTCTCTCGGCATCTAATAAAATATAAAAGCCGGAATGTTAAAAGAAAAGAGAAAAAAAAATAACAGAATCTATGGGCATCTAATAAAATAAATAAGCCCTATATATAAATATATATATACATATATATATGTACGAAACCGTGGTACGTGTACGTACCAGGAATTCGTGTTTGTGCACTAAAATTGAATCTTTACCAAGGTAACAAATATTTTTATTAATTACCGTATTGTGTTAATCTATGTTTCTGACAAAGGTAACAATTATTCTTTAACAAGTTACCGAATCATATGTATATCAGTATTTTTTTTTGGTACCATATGATCATTTGCTAAGCAATGTACCATATATGTGATCTGTATTTATCATGCATTTTTTTTCTTTGCTTTGGTAATATCTTTTACTATGCATTATTGTTATTGTTTTTTTTGTTTTTTTTTATGTGCCTATTTGGACATTCGTCCTCATTTGCTTAGGACTAAAGTTAAACAAAGAATAATACATATATCCAGTCACACTCCTAGTAAACATATTTTGGCGTGTTGTTAAATTTTTAGAAAAAAAATTGAGATAGCTGGGCGAGCTAATGAAATAGTTAGTTATTACATGTTTAAAACACATGACGTAATATGTCATTGTGGA